>NC_091705.1:37021333-37338666 GCF_041296265.1 Equus caballus | reverse complement strand
ATAGCACAAAAGAAGTGACGTTTATCCAGCCCTATAGCCCTGGCTGCCTCTGAAGAAACTGCCTTCACTGTACATATGTGACTGACTGTTTCCATGTAACCAGCGTGTGAACTTTTAGGGGAATCTGACTAATAAGAAAACCCAATTTTCAAGAGTGGTGGTGTCAATAAACGCTCTGTGGCCAGTGCGAAAGAAAACTCCTTGCAGTTGTGGACATTTCTGTTCCTGACCAGATACCCTTTCTCCCAGTATTCCTTTGTTGTTTGTCCCAGAACTGATGTTTTTTAAAGTACTGAAGTTGATGTACATCCCAAGTTTTAACGCAATTGTATTTGTAAAGAAATTTTGTAGTCTAAGTATTGTCATACAGTGTCCAAAACCCCAGCCAATGACCAGCAGTTGGTATGAGGTAACCTTTGACATTTTGTAAAAGGCCATTCTTGGGAGTTTTTTGGTGTGTTTGGTTTTCTTAAAAAAAAGCATTCGAGATACTACCAGTCAACACCTTTGCGGGAGGAGACGCCTTGGGTTTAGAGGGATTTTTGAAGGGGAACAGATGGTTATAAATCAATACCTAAAATTTACCACACGTCAGGGACCCCACAGGTAAGTCTCACATTACACCAGCCTTAGGGCCTCACTTTCCCAAAGTAATAATCAACCGCAGAGCAGTTCACTTTAGCCGGTCCTTCTTTGTGTACCAAGTAGTCTAGCGTGGTAAAGGCAGCTGTCAGAACGCCAGGATGGGAGAAGCAGGAGGAACCTCGGCCATCACCTAGCCCAACCCATTTCTCATTTAACACATGATGGAGACAATCCCTAAGCACTCACCTTTTATAAGAACAGCTCCATGCTTTTCAAGATTTCTTTTAACCTCACAGAAACTGCTATCGTTATTTGAAATAGGATTCCATAACGTTCTCTTTAACCCTTAATCAAATATTTTTTTAAAGAAAGAGAAAAAGCAAGCTCTCTTAGACTTCAATTTTAAATAGAAACCTTTATTTACAATGACATCCAAAATGATGAGCAAAGCACTCAAAGCTTACCACCCAACCATCTCATAAGTTATCCCATGTAGTTGGATTCTATGCAGTGTAAAGAATGATTTATATTTTTTAAAAGCAACATTTAATGTAAACTTGATTGAAACTGAATTCATTCTCAATACTATAAGTCACTTCCTGAGAATTTAAATATTGCTCTCAGAATGACACTTCCATCTTCTTCAGAATTCCACATATTGGAGAGAGAAGGAAAGAAGAGAACACCCTGCTCGTTCCGACACGGTGTGCCCCGGAGCTGGCCACAGCTCCTGCTCCTCTGCAGCAGGGGGAATTTCATCTATCCTAGAGTTTTACCCCTATCAATTTCTGACTTGTGAACAAAACTCATGGCTTCTGCAAATAAAAAAGGACCTGGACAGGCATGTGGGTAACTGGCAGTCCATTCTGTCTCTGCTTTCCAGCTGCATGCGTCTCTGGATCAAAGAACTTCTAGGACAGAAAGCCAATTATGTTCTGTAGCACCTACCCCGGTACACCCCAACTCGCCCCTCGATAGTAAATAGCGATCCCTAAGCAGTCCTGTTGATTAATATGTACACCTTTCCCTCAGGACACACGATTCGGAAAGTGGCATCATAATATGAACATTAACCACAGCTTCTATTTGCTTTTTAAAGGAAGAAACATGTATCTCCTTTATATCACTTTGATTTCTATAAAATATATATATTTATATATCTTTGGATTCAGCAAAAAAGTAGGTCTGGAAATATCTCACATTCTAAAAGCAAATGAGAAGATTACTTATGTTGTTCACCCAAAAGATACTAAGGTTTAAAAAAGTGGTGGTGGGGTGGCGGTGGTGAGGAGAGGTAGGCAGCAGGAGTACAAAGAGAATTATCCAAAAAAGATAAAGCGACAATAAAGGTAAAAACAACAAATTGTCTCAAAGCCTGCATCTATTAAAAGAAAATCAAAATCTTAAGTTTGCACCAATAAAATGACCAAGTAGAAAATATAAAAACTTATAATAAACTTCATTTTTTTCCCATATAAAAAGGAGGTGCTGCCTTCCAGTTAGCCTGGAGTTAGGACTGAGGGGAAGAATCACAAAACTTTATTTTTTTTATTTTTAAAACTCAAGAAAGGCAAGAGCACCGTTCTGTCTCCCCACACACACGTGACCTAAACCAGAGCGGTTCAGGCATGCTGACACAGCTGTGTCCACAGACAGAGACTTGTCACCTGCGCCTCTGTCCCAGACAGGAGATGTCCCCTGAAAAGCACAGGCCACCATGCTGGAAGCTGATGGATTTACAATCTTAGATCTATTTTTAACCACACGGGGGGGGGGGGGGTCAACCTCAAATCTGCTCTAGTGGTGGCTCTGGAAATACAGGTTTCACTTATTCATAGGAAAGTCAAAGAAGTTAAATTATCTTACCTTGAGAGACACCTAGAAAGACTGGCTAAATGCGTGAAATTAAAACTGGCTCTCAGTTATTGCTAGGAAATGACACCAAGGCTAGCAGACACATTTGAAATACACAAATATTCCAAAAAACCCATTTTCATTCAACTGTTTGAACTTAATAAAGTAAACCAGATAAAGGGAATTAAACTTGATTTTTTTTTTCCCTAATCCCACTGACTAGAACAAGTGTCAGGGAGTGGCAATGGCAGAACGGGGTGGGGGCAGAAGAGGGAGGGAGCACCGAGGCGCTCAGTCAGACTGCAGCTCTGAATCCCAGACACTGGCTGCTCTGGAGACTGAGCGCCTAAGAAATAGTCATGGCACCATCCTAATTCTCAGGGACGGCAAACACATCACATTAGTAGAATGACGACACAGCAGAGCAGACACCAGAAACCACACATCAAGGGTTCCCCTCCCGAGATCTCAATGTGGGCTTCAGGTCCTAGCAACCAAAACCTCAGAGCACTCCTAAAATGCATGAAAAGACGACGAATTCAATTTAAAAAAATACCATGAATAGCGATTAATTTATGGACTGCTTAAAATCCAAGATTCTTTTTTAATCAAATTGCTTGATCTTCTTAAATTCTTGATATCTTTTTTCAAAAACTTTATTTCCTCATATCTATTCTTTCCCCTAAAATCAACAAAGTGCTTAGTTCTGGTAAAGGAATTTAAAAAAATTTTTTTAAATGCCTACATCTAGACAAATGATCTCTCTAAAAAGCATTTCGATTAAGAGATTGAAAAGAGCAGGCATCTAAGGCGGGGGAGGAGCTTAGGACTGCTGTCCCTTCCCCCAGGCCACATAATTCAGGAGGTGTCTCTTCTGTTTGGAACCTCACCGCGCTGAGCTTACTGAAATCAACAATGTTAAATATTTAGCTTCACAAACTCTGTAAAAATGAGTTGTTGTGACCTACAAAAAAGGTATATACATATTTTACATAATATCTTAAAGGTCATATTTACAAAAGAAAAATCTATTCACAGAAACACTGCGAAATTCTGATTCAGAATGCAGTACCTGGCCTTGGGTTTTCTGCAGTTTATTTTCAAAAAGCATTATTGCTCTACCATATAGGCAAAGGGTGACATCAGTACTTTCAACAACAACTACAACAAAAATCATAGTTCTTGTCCAACAGATTAGACAAAAACCAGGAATGTAGTTCACCATTCCGCAAGACCTCAAGAATATTGCATTTATCCATTACTTTTTAAATAAAGTGCACTCAGCTGCACATTAGCATGTAAAAAATTGCTACTGCTGCAGTTAAATACTGTCATCTCATTTTCCCTTCTGCAAAGCCGTTTGACATCAAGGACGATTCCTGGAGGTGAAGTATTATAGGACATTAGGAGCAGATGAGAATTCTAGTTAGGAAAAGGCCTAGGACAACCGAGAACAGGGCTGGAGCAACTCAACACTAGCATTAAAGAACGAGAACTCGGAAATGCCAGCTCCACGGGGCAGAGGGTTAACGTACAGAACTACTTGGTAGTGACAAAAAACATGTGAAGGCTGGGGCAATGTTCTTCATCCAATGCTGCAACTAGAGAAACCAGGCATTGTAATTGCTGCTGATTTCTCCAATGTTCTCTGGCCCACCTACATTTATTTGAAAGACTTTGGATAGTCAGGAAGAGGGAAGTGACATAGGAGTATTGTGATCAGTAACACTCCATACCTCCAGAATCACATCCCTAACAGGGAGAATGCCAAAAATATTTCTGTTTTGAACACCATGATACAGAGAAGAAGGGGGAAAAAAACAGGTAGATATCACGCTTCAGCTTAAAATCCAGTCCTGCTCAAATGACGTCACTTGGAATACCCTTGATGGAGATCAAAGCTGGTCCTTTCTTCAAAGCTGGGTGCCTAGAACAATGATCCTTTACCCCTGATAATCCTAGTGCAGTGTCATTTGTACAGTGATTTCCTTAGAGGTCTTGGTGTAGAGATGTCAGCAGTATTTCTGTTAGCAACCAGAAGAAACATGAGTAAAACATACACTCAGCACAACAAAAAAGACCCCTTGTGTCTATACCGATGGCTTACAACATAGCTCTAGCCAGCTGAGTCAGATTCCTTAGATCCCAGATTACCAAAAGTATCTAATGGCCCTACGCCTTCAAACCAAAAGTTTTTTCAATGACTATTCTTTTACGTTACACATTCAAGTTAAAAATCTACCTGAGACCTTTTAGATTAACAGTTGAGGCTTTGGTTCTCTCCAGGGAACAGGAATAACTTTTTGAGAAAGGTAAAGAATAGACCCCTGTACCTGATCTGGGCCCATGGGCATGCCCGACATAGGCATGGAGTTCATGTTCATTTGTCCCATGGGACCACTGCTGCCATTCATGTGCACCATACTATACGCTGCAGGATTCCCCTGGTGGGCAAACTGCTGCTGAGAAAAGGAGCTGTAAAGAAAGTGTGAAATTACCTCCTAGGTCATTTTAGTAACACAGGACATGCACACAGAGATGATCACAATTTTGTCAAATGTCACTGTACTTAAGCAGAGAACAACCTGAGAGAGAAAACCCCCTGACAGCCCGCCGTCTACTTTCACAGCTGTCTGCACTCAATACCTCACGGATACGTGCACGGTAGGAAGGATTCTCAAAATGCAGGAGCCAAATAACATTTTCTAATATGAACCCCAGACCTTTTGATCTCTCCATCCAAACAGGCTTGACTGACAAATGGAGAGAGTAACTTTCTGAACTTCTGGCACTAGAATGTGAATGATTTTGAAAGTCCCTGCTCTTTACCTGTTCCTGGCCAGGTTTCCTGATGGCCAGCCCTTCATTTCTGAGGACTGATACATGGGTGCAGTCTGAGGGTGCTGCATCATGGGATTCTGGGAGGCACCCATTCTTGATGATATCATTGCATTGGGAGGACTAGACACTCGACCAAAGGCTGGATCTGATTGTTGTCCCATCCCTTTAAAAAAGAAACAAGAAGAAGAAAAAGAAAAAAATCACAATGCTCAAATGCTAACTCCTTAGAATATCAGCTTCCTGAAAGTGATTTTCTGTTCTTTTTTAAAAGCAGGGCAAGGTGATGTGTATGAGATATAAAGTGCTACAAGATGCTGCCTGCCAGTTATTCGTGCTTCTCGCCAACATGACGACTAGAGGAACAAGCTTCCTACAGAAAAGCACACTGTCTAGATCACTTAACAGCGGTCGCTTCAATGAGCTTTCTGCATAAAAGGGACTCCATGTCACCCTACTCACATCACTCCCTCTTTTGAGGGCAGAAGAGCTACTGTCCCTGGCTGACAGGGACACATCCTAAAATGTAATCTCCCCAAGATACCTCCACCTCCACCCCGACCCCATTCCTGAACCTCTCAAAGGCGGACCTGAAGAGGGACGTGCACTACCGTAATTAATAATATGTCCTAGTCACCAAGAAAAAGAACTCAAAAGCCTGCACAGTGCATTCCTCCCACTGACGTGACCAAGCACTCAGGGACTGTCGAGTTCTGCTGGGACATATGCGGTGGAGGGGGGGAGCCTGTGAGTCCTTCTCTCAAATTAAGATGTGGGGAGCTGAAAAGACATGACCTGAAAAAAATATTCAACTATGACGGCACATCTACCTCAATTACAATTAACCTGTACACTGGAGGAGACACTTTTAATTAATTTCATTTTTCTTGTGAAATAACAAGAGGGAGTAAACAGTGTTTTTGCTTTCGACATGCAACAGAGCTAGTGAGGCCTGCGTCCTTAGTAATGTTACTTTGGGGAACACATTTCCACTGTCAAGTTTACCATAATTGGGTGGATATGGAAACTGCTGAGGGGGAGCCTGTGGCATCACAGGCCCTGCCAGGACCCCGTCCATGCTGGGGGAAGCAGTCACGTTGGGGGGCGGGCTGAAGGCCTGGGTTTGCTGCTGCTGCTGCATCAGCAGGGCCACCCTCTGCTGTCGGAAGTGATGACTCAGGAGCTCCCTGCTGCGCTGCGTGACCATCTGGGCGTTGAGAAAACCCTGCTAACACCCAAGAAAGAACGCAATTATGCAGATATAGCAAGAGCCAGCCAATTTCATACATACAGCACCCCACAATACATTAGGTATCAGAGAGAAAAATCACCCAAAGCTTTCTTTATAAAAAAGGAAAAATGAACAATTCTCATTATGGTAATGGCTTTCTGGCTATTTGAGGGCGGGGTGAAGAGATGCAGACCAGGGACCTGAAAGTAATTTAGGGCTAGGAAATGAAAGCAGACAAGTTGTCAAGCTTCAGCATAGTTAGAAACATTCCTCAAAGCGACAAAACATTTAGGGGTAGAATTTGAGGACAAACTTTTCAGAAACTATGAAATAAAACTACAAGAAGAAAAAGAGCAGGGGGCGGAGGGGGGAGGGGGGGATTGAAACAAGAAGGAAACCAAAAAAAAAAGACGGAGTTATACTCAGATAAGCAGAAATCTACCCCAGAAGGTCTTGCAGTCTCTTAAAACCTTCTGCAAGAGGAGGTGGAGGGTAACGAGAAGTTTCTGGAGGTCAAGGAGGTGACCTGATCAAAGCACTGAACAAGGAAGCTGATTTGAACTCTACCAGCTGGGAGAGGTCATCTCCAAAAAGCAAACTTCTATCATCTTTTTGGAGGGCAGCCTAGCTTAGCTTATGCAAGATATCTGACTATCAAGAAAATGCAGGTATCGGTACTTCCAAGTAGGCTTAAAACTGTGAAAAGTGGGCATTTCAGTGTTACCTTTTTTAACAATAATTATGAACAATATTTCCAACCACAGTAAAGGATTTTCGTGTAGTCATCTGTCTCGTGCACATTAAGAAAATATCTTAACACATCTTCACCTTGGGCTGGAGGTAGAGAGAACTTGAATGTCATCCCTCCCACCTTGGAAAACAAGTTATCTCAGAGGTTATCACTGAGAGTAGGATTATGTATTATTTATTTTCCTCTTCATACTTCTTATAATTTCAAATTTTACCCAGTGAGCATGTGGTTTCATAATCCAAGAACAGAGAAATGTTTACAGATTTATTATTTTAAACTTCTAAAAAGTAAGTGAAAGCTGTTTTCACAACACAGCAAATGATCACAAAGGGAATTAATTTAAAAAACACGAATCAGTGGTTTTAATAAAAGGATGTCTCCTCCTCAGATTCTGCCTAGTTACCAACAAAAGGGAAGAAGAGAAGAGGAAGTGTGGTAGGACCATGGGATGGTTTCTTACACAAGAAACATGGAATTCCCTTCTTTGTTTACCAGTCGTTTACTGAGAAGCACCACGAGCCAGGCCCTGTGCTGAGCACTTGGCAGGGAGCGTGGAGACTTGCTCTTCTCACCTGGGAGTTCACCTGCGGCTGCATCAGAGGCCTCATCACTGCAGCACTGCCAGCAGGGGGGTTTTCTATTTTCATTTCAAGTGCCTGACGGCTCTGATTCAAGAACTGGGAAGAGACAAATTGGTTAGGATGCAAGTGGAGCATGTTAATGAGCCCAAAACAGCTTTCCAAATCCTCAGCACCAGCCAATAAGGTCATGAGGAAATCTCCAAACCCGTCAACCTGCTTAAATCACATCGAAGCTGAACAGATACACTTTCCCATTTCCAAACAGTTCATGCCCAACAGTCCTTGGCCAGCATATGACACTTTTCTATTTGGCATCAGGAGGAAAACTAAGTGCGATTTTGCAGCTTAAAGAATATCTTCAAAGGATTGGAGGAAATCAAAGGATTTATAAAGTCCAATTTTCTCTGGGATTATTGAAGCCATTAGGGAAATAGCTTTAACTTGATCAGAGTAACACTGAATAAACTTGAAAAACCTATTCTGTTACCTTTTCCTAGGTAACTTTTAGTGGAAACAAATGGTAAAAAGTAAAATGATACCATGAACGCATTAACACAGCTTTCCTGAGTACCTAAGCTGACTATTAGGAATATTAACACACCAGAAGAGTCTCTGGCTTGCTGGATTCTAAACTCACTCACTCGTCCGCTTATATGGTTCAATTCTGCCACATTTAATAACTCAGCACACCCAAGACACAATATAAATAATTATACTTTAGAAGATTTGTTGGGGATTAAGGAAACAATGAAAAAAAGAGAAGTCTTGTCTTAGAACATTAAGAGAGTTCAAGTTTAATAAAGCATCTAGAAAGCAGAGGTTCCATAAATAGAATGCTCAAATCAATAAGGTTTAAGTATTTGGTTATTAAGGACTTTCTAAAAAATAGAACTTATCTACCTCTAAGACTACAAAGTCAGCAAGAAACACTTTCCTCCTCTGTCCCAAGAGCAAGCCTCTCTGACCTTTATTTTTTAACCTGTACAACAGAATATCCTTATAGAAAGGTATCCAATTCTAACAGGACCACTCCCTAACAAGGACCCACCTGTACAAACAAAATGTTACACAGAAGTGAAAACAAAAGGAATTTCTTCAGTTGACGAGGAATATGAAGCCAGTGGCAAAAGCTCTGAAGAACAGTCTGAAAATAAACTAAAGAGGAGGAAGCCAAGGGAAAGCCACTTCGGGCCAAGGCAAAGCATGCGGCTGGTTACCTGCTGGCCCTGCAGCCTCTGCTGCAGCTGCATTCTAAGTTGCTTGGGGGTGCTCGTCCGGGGTCTCATGATGTTGGCCCTTGGGTGCATTCCTTGGAGAGGAAAACTGCCCTGCTGGTTCATCTGATTCATCATAGAGTTAAAAGATGGTGACTGTCCCTGAAGATTAAAGCCCCCTTGCATTGGAGGCCCCTGTGCCGGGTACGTCTGCCCATATAATGCTGCCTTCTGATCCATCATCACTGCCGCTTCTTGACCTTGAAAAGCATCCTGTTTGGGCTCCAAAGCTTGTCCCTTAAAAACCAAACACATAAATGAACAGTGAAGTACATCTGGGAAAGTAACAGCTCTAAAAGTGAAAAACAAAGTCAATATACATGAACAGTGATGCTGCAGGATTTCAACGGCAAAATCAAGTTTATTGTCTGGAGTTCCATGAGAACACAGACCATGCCCCATCTTTTCACAGCTGTGTCCTACTGCCTAGCACAAGGTCGCACACAGACACTCAAATATTTTCTGAACCAAATATCTACAATGTATTAAGTACCTGGAGAAACAGTATTTGCTCCAGACCAGATTTCTGTACCAACATGGACCTCTCAAGCCAAGTTATAAAATACATCAATTAAAATCACTGTGATCAACGAATTTTCATGTAATCTGTAGAAGAATGTTTTTGAAGGAGGCAAGAGGTGATTTTGGTAGAGACAGGTAAATCAAGAAAAGTCATACTCCCGGGAGTGTATTCACCAGTTGAAACAAAGCCTAAAGCTGGCCATCCATTACTACTGTACATGTCGGGGGCGGGGAGGCGCGGCATGGATGGACACCACATTCATTCGACAGGTATTTATTAAGTGCCTGTCACGTGCCAGTCATCACTTCTCCACATGCTAAGAATGTGAACAAAATAATGTCCAGCAGTGACAGAAAAAGGAGTAAAAATAAACATTCTGAAGGAAGGAAGAGCCTGCCATGATAAGACAAGAAGGGCGTGTCACGCACTGCATCCACCTTTATCTTCTTATCCACGGCACAGAATGCCCAAGTGTGCAGTCAACGTCCTGGCCAAGCCTCGCCTTAAAGCACACTTCAGCCTGTTGTGACTGTGACACCACTCTTGATGTTCTCCCACCTTGCTGACCTCTCCTTGGAGGAGTGTTAAGAGTCATCAGGATTCAGTCCTAGGCCGCCTTCTTTTCTCTCGCTCAATTTCTACTTTGGTGTTCTCATCCACTAGTGACAACTGCCAGATTTCTGTCTCCAGTTCAACTGTCTCTGAATTCTAGTTTTGCTTATGCAAATATCTTAACATCTTTACCAGGATGTCTCAGGCATCTCAAAATTAACGTGCAGAAAAAGGAAGTCATGATCCATAATAGCTCCTCCCCCAGAAAACCCTGATTCTCCTGCAATCTTCCCCAAAGGCAATACGTGGCAACACCATTCTCCCAGAACTAAAAGCTAGCAACCTGCATTCTCCACGTTCTCCCTTTCCAAGTGTGCGTGTGCACACATGTGCACACATGGTCCACCAAGCCCGGTCAGTTTTTCTTCCGTGACATATCGTGTATCCTTCCCTTCTTTCCATTCCATGGCCATGACCCTCCCAAGGCACTTCTTGGACTCTTGCAGTAACTGGCAACTGTGCCTCTACTTTGTCCCATCACACCAATGCTCTTCTCCAGACAGCAATAAGATACCTTTGTAGAAAGTAAATCACACCTTAAGTTAAACATGGCAGACTGACTGTGCGTGTTTACCTTCTTTCTCTTGCTAACCCTACTAAAATAACAGCAAAGAATTAAAAGTAGCAGTTATCCACAAAACAATGAGAATAAGGAAGGCAACAAGACTGAATATTTCAAAAGGTATCTGGAAGACAGAAAGTGAAGAGAGCAGTAACCAACTCTACAGAGCAGAGAAACTGAGACCTGTTTGCCTGCAGAGGGAAACACAAGAACTGAGCAATGAGAGACTCTACCGGGGCCGGCAGGGATCCGGCAGAGTGCTCACACGGCACTGGTAAGAGTCTGAGTACAGCAGAGGGGGGCAACTACCTCCCTGCCCTCAGCCTGCCCCCCCACTCCACAGAGCCAAGAGGCTGTACCTTCTACCTATTCCTGAGGGCCTCGGTTCAGGGACACCGAGCACAGCAGAGGGCAGGAAGAGGGCAGTGGCTGAAAATGGGAAATCTTACTATATTCATAATTTCTGATAAAATTTTATATAATTTTATATCTTAATACTACGGGATCATCAACTTGCCTCCCCATCCAAGCTCCAAAATTGCAACCAGGTAATAAAAAAATGCCCAGGCAAAAAGCAGAGGACTCTTCTCTAGAAAAACTGTATTGAGGGGGGTGAGGGGACACGACTCTACATTGTTGCAATCTGGGGACTCCTGAAATAAAAAAGCCATCCCCACCCTCCCCCGCCCCATCACTGTCAGGGAAGACTGACCCTGCTTTTCATACAGTGTTCTTAAACACACAAAGACAGTCGAGGATCACTAGACATCTGCTGATGAAAGCTTCCAACAGGAAAGCGACTCAAACAGACAAAAAGTAACAAAGAAAAATAGAGAAGATAAGAAAACACAAAATCCATATAACACTCAACATATCAACAGACATCCCAGAAAGAAGGATCAGAAAAAGAGACAAAATTATTAAAGAAATGATAGAAGAAAATGCCCCCAAACCAAAGGGGATATCTGTGCACCTAATATACTGCAGAATGAATGAAACAAGACCCATGCTAAGTTTCAGAGGGAAAAAGTTCCTGAATAATTCCAAAGAGAATGAAGGGGTCACACACAAAAGAACAGGAATCAGACTGGAATCGGAGTCAGTGGCAACACTGGACGCCAGAAAACTACGCAACAATTCTCTCGAAACTTTAAGAGGGAATTATCTTCAACCCAGAATTGAATACCGAGCCAGACATGGGAGGAGAATGGAATAAAGATATTTTCAGATACATAAGGACTTAAAATATTATATCTCATGCAGTAGGGAAGGAGACGTTAATAGAAATAGTGTTTCAGCAAAACAACAACGTAAGCTAAGAAAGAAAACACCCTGGAAACACCCAGGAGACTGGCGGTGCAACAGAGAAGAGGGACGATGACTAACTTGTGGACCTGCCTCACAAGGACAGAAGAACAGAGACAGAGAACCGCAAGAGGGAGGGAAGGAGCGGAGGGACTATGCCGCGGGTCTGAACATGGAGGAAACACGAAGAGAGCCTTTAGAGCTCTGTCCAAGTGTCTGGGGAGAAGTAGCAGTTAAGTGTGTAGAAACCAAACCAAATAAAAAGAGAAGGCAATTAACTCAAAACAAACAAACCCAAAACAAAAACCTACACAAACTATACCTGGCTCAGAAACGAGGCAAAATAATCTAAGTACTGATCACCCATTTAACAACAAGAGATCTAACTATACTGGGTGTACAGAGAGAGCACGTGCCTGTGTGTATGTAGCGGGTATGGGTGTGAGTATGTGTAACAGAGGAAGGGGGATAAACACAGATCCACAATTTCTTATCTGAAATTCCAAAAATCCAAAAAAGCTCTAAAAACGCTAACAATTTTTCATTAGCACCAAATGTATGTAACAGCAAAACCTGACCTGAACTTACACGAAGAGATACATAATCTCCATGTACCCCACTGCGGGTGACTATTTATGCATTTTGCTGCGGAAGTCTTACCATGTTTGATCACAGGCGACTGCTCAAAACTCCACCCGAGGGACTGTAGAATATAGGGTATATATGCACCATTGTACCGTTCCAAAATCCAAAAATACCTGAATTCCAAAGAGTATCTGACCCCAAGGTGCTCAGATAAGGGACTATGAATGCATAGTCCACTGTCACATCAGGACATCAATAAGATACAGACTGAAGTTGATAAAGAAAGAGCTGCATAAGCATATTACTCAGAAATATTACCAAAACAAAGAATTGAGTTTCACTATCTCTGAGGGGAGCAAATAACTATGGTTCTTCAATAAGTGTATTTTCGTATCATTTTATTTTTAAGTTACAAACAGGTTACTATGCTAAAAGTAAAAATTAATTATAACAAAAAGGAAAGCAGCTCTCCTCACTACCCTGCTTAAAATCTTCCAGGGCTTCGCAATACAGCAGGAAAATTCCAGACTCCTTAAGAAGGCTTTGTGGAACCTAAACTCTACTTACCTCTCCATCATCATCTTGTACCAGTCCCTCTCTGCTCTTGCTGCCTTTCAGTCACTTACGAGAACTGCCAACTCCCAAACTCTTTCCTGTCTAAGGGCCTCTGAGCGAGCTGTGACTCTTCTGCAACATTCTTCCCCTAGCTTTCTGCACAGCTGGCTCTTTCTCATCCTTCAAGTGTCAGCATATACGACAACTCCCCAGAAAAAGTCTTCCTGACCGTTTCAGTAAGTCCCCAGTTATTCTTTATCTCATCATCCTGAATTGAAAACACAAACATTTCCAAACTCAAGGACAAAACTACCAATAAGCCCTGACTAAAGAGAAACTGTGAAAACTACTTTGCAACATATTAGACAAGTTAATAGTCATTCTTCAAATCGCAACTCAGACATGAGTCTTTTAGAGGAAAGTTTTGACAGCCCAGCCTAAGAAACGGTCCCTTTATGATGCAGTCTCACAGCATCATCACACACCTTTCCTCCTCAGCTCTCCTGCACCACGTCAAGAGTATCTGCTGGTCCCCTGCCTGATGTTTGCCATGCCCAGTGGGATGGGAGCTTTGGGAGCAGCAACTAACGTGTTGACTACTGCTACTCGGCCTCTAATAAAAAGACTGATGGCATATAGAAGACGAATATTTGTTAAATGAAGGAATCAATAACTAAACATACATAAAGTACTGTTACAGATGGACGAAATAAAAACCCCATCAGGAAACTTAAAAAACACATCTAAATGGTCAAAGAACATAAAATATGTTCAATCTTGCAATCAACAAAATATAATTTAAAATAAGGATCTATGATGCCAATCAGGTTGGAAAAGATTTAAAAGAATAATGACACTCAGTATTTGCTTTATCTCTTGCTCATTCACACTGTGTGTGTTCTTCTGTCCACGTGGGCCACAGCAGCACAGTGCTTGTGAGGTTGAGGAACTCAAATTTTCACCCTCCTCTGTGGAAAAGCAGCTCCATGATCTATCAGAAAAACAACCTGAAAATATGTAGCAAAACCTCTAAAATACACACTCCCTGGAGCCCAACCATCCTTTCTCTTGGACTGCATCTAAGAAAACAGGCTAAGTGAACGAGATGTGAGTAACTCACAGAACTGGTTACAAGACAGAATATTTAGGAACAATTTTAAATTTTCATCAGTAGAGAATTGGTTAAATAAACTGTGTTCAATATGATACTATTTGGCCACTAAAATTAAAGATGTATATATCAGAAAAAGATGATTGATGATGATTTTCATAAAGTAAAACGGTTACGAAAGTGTTTTAGTTTGCTTTTTTTTTTTAAATATACACTCAAAACTTACGGCGATTTTTTGTGCCAGGATTACAGAAGATTTTTATCATTTTTTTAATATGTACTTTTACGTATTAAAAGTACGTAGACAAAGAAAGCTACTTCCAGCTTAAATAAAATGTTGAGGGGCAGTTCAGGCTTCTGCATCTCTGTGTAGCCCACACGTCACTCCCAGCCAGGTCAGACACCACTCTTCAGCGCCAGGGTCATATGTGACCGATACCCCCAGAGGTGTACATCATCACTGCTCTTTGTTTCCCAGCAACCCTTTAAAAAGTTCTGTGACAGTGTTTGTCATATTGTAGCGGAATTCCTTGTGTACCCGTTTGTCTCCCCAACAAAGATTAAGAACCCCTTGAAGATCCCTCCTGTTTATTTTTGAATGCACAGACCTATACATTGCCCCCACACACAGATCCGTTAAATGAAAACAGCCACTACAAAATGTTATGTTTCAAAAACCTGTATTTGTGAATGGCATGTTTTCATAAGGCTGCACAGGTAAAGTCAGCCCGGCCTGCATATCCACAGGTTTCACATCTGTGGACTCAACCAACAGTAGATCAAAAGGTCTGCGATGGCTGCGTCTGTACTGAACATGTACAGACTTTCTTCATTGTCATTATTTCTAAACAACACAGTGCAACAACTATTTGCACAGCATTTACATTATATTGGGTATTATATGTAATCTAGAGATGACAAAGGATACAGGAGAACGTGGGTGGGTTGTACGCAAATATTACGTCATTTTATATGAAGGACTTGTGAATGCGCAGATGTTGGTATCCGAACCAATCCCCAGCAGATACCAAGTGGCGGCTGTAACTGGGAATAGAAGACGATGTTGGGGTGTTCACAGATTTGCCACTGCAAACGGGTTTTGTTTCACATAAAAAAGTTTGCCTTCTAAGAGTATACACTGGTTGGCTAGGTAGTAGAGAGGTAATTATAAAAATGAGTACTATTAACATAGGTAAAAAGTAGCATTTTAAAAAAACTATCGTAGTTTTATCAGATCATCTCTATGCTTGCCTAAAATCTGACATCTTTATAAAATAACAGGTTGCTGGAAGTGGTATCACAATTATAAAAGTATCTTTTCTAAATTTAATGCTGGTATCCACGAATGCAGTGATGTAGCTCAAGCAATAGAAGAGAGACACACACAGGCATTCTCCTGTGTGGCTTCATGGATGTGCACTCACACACAAACACTTCGATTTCCATGTTAACGCTACCCACTTGATTTACAAGTTCAGGGATGCCCAGAGCTCTGTCAATTTCTTCCAGGCCTGTGGCATCTGTGTTGCTCAGGAGAGTGTGCAGTTGGTCCAACAATGCTCTTTCATCACTCTGACCTTCTAGGTTTGAAGGTGGCCCAAGGAGATCATCCAGGGAACTCCTAAGAAGTGGCCTAAAAAGAGACTTGCAATCAATTTCAATGGTGCTTTTCCTCTTGGGGAAAAAAAAAAGTCACAGTAACCATGCACAATATTTTTAATATGCAAGAATAACTCAAATACTACAAGTATAAATAATAAACCAACTGAGAAGCAGAGAAGAGCAAATGGCATCAACTTAAATTTAAGGCCCATCATTCTAAACCTTACCAGGCCATCTTCGACCACCACAGCTAGATCACCAAAATGTAATTGCTAGACCTGTGGCACTTGGGGATGACGGGGGAGGGGGGAGTGATGACTGGGATGGAAGAGGGTGCTGTTTTCAAGAGCCTGTAAGAATAGAGGTGGTTGTAGTTGAAGAAATCAACAAAAGAACAGAAAAAAGGACCGAAGTGTTAAACTATAGATGAACTGAACCTGGGAACTGCCAAAATAACTTTTTGTTATACTTGGCCCACAGAGCTCACATACTGACAAGTATAATAAAAACTCCATATGCCCACAGCAAGGTGCCACAGTTCTCCAACACATTAAAGGGGCATGGAGCTAGACATTTATCCTGTCTCAGAAAAATTCTGTGATGAAACTATTTGTCCTCTACTGGGTAGAGGAAAACTCAAGTTAATAAACTCATGTAGTTACAGCGCTGGCTACTCAACAGATCCATTTTTTCTTTACTAATTTATCGCAGAATTCAAGTTAGAATTGACATTGACAGATGGCCTCTTTCATGCAAATGAGTTGCTGACCAAGCTAAATAAAAATGAAATACACACATAATCCACAATCTTTCTTTAACAAAATTAAAGTGATATAGTTCACTTTCACCATGATCCCTGAAATGTTTTAAAGAATTTTAGAGAATCATCCAATCCTTAAAAATGAATCTTCCAGAAAACTGAGGCTTACTATCTGTCAAACCGGTGGCAATCCATGCCCTTCTTCATGAAGGAGGACGGGTACATCATGGGAGACAATAATCGCCTCAGAGAGACACTCAGGTTTGACCACTCAATGGTCCTGAGAGCTGAACCACACAGTTCTGTCTCCCTCCTTTCCCGTGAACGCCACTGCTTGCTGCCTCAGCCTTGTTTTACACACAACTATTTGAGAAGCGCTCGGATGACAACAAAGTACCTCAATTACAGAGTTCTTCTCATTCTCTTTCAGGTTTGTTCCTGTGCTGTAACCCTTTTATAGATTATCCAATGCTAACATTTTCTATAGAGTCACATAATAAAGCCTCACCTGTTTTGAGTCCCATGAGGACCTTGTTCCATGGACAACATGCCATCTGGCCAGGAACCTGGTTGGTTAGATGGTGCTGCTTGGCCATAAGGACTGACCCCCATTGCCATGGGAATCTCACCAGGCCCTGAGAGATGAAAAACAATAAATTTTCAAGTAAGCCAATAGCAAAAATTACTCTAAAACATCTCATTTTCTTTTTTTATGAAGGGGATGCTTACGCATTTGAAGCATCTGTTGCTGCTGTTGCTGCTGCTGCTGCTGCAACATTGGTCTTGCACCTGGGATGCTATTGGACCGAAGAGGCAAGGTGGGCATTGAGCCACCCATTGCAGGTCTGGGTAAAGGAGCATTATAATCTGCTCCTGGTCTTCCCATGGAGTTTGAACTCATAGGTTCCATCCTGCTGGCCTTTGAGTTTGGTAAGGCCCAGTCTCCTGAAGGAGGAGTCTGATTCACAGTCACATTTCTGTTTGGACCACCTGAAACAAGTAGAAATGATAACGTCTTTTCCATATTATAACGAAATCTTTCTTACATAGGTACAGGCACTATACACAGCATTGACCTTGACCAAAAAAAATGCTGTGTCATGCTAAGAATAGGGCTGGCCAACTATGGAGACATTTTGGTAGGCCACTATTGCCATATATTCATTAAAGGTTAGAAAATGCCTTAGATCAAAAGCTTCCTGGGGCTGGTCCAGTGGCTGAATGGTTAAATTCACACGCTCCACTTCGGCAGCCCTGGGTTTCGCTGGTTCAGATCCTGGGTGTGGACATGGCGCCGCTCGTCAGGCCATGCTGAGGTGGCATCCCACATGCCACAACTTTCTAAGGGACCCACAACTAAAAGATACAACTATGTATTGGGAGGATTTGGGGAGAAAAAAGCAGAAAGAAAAAAAAAAAAAGGAAGATTGGCAACAGTTGTTAGCTCAGGTGCCAATCTTTTTTAAAAAAAAAAAAAAGCTTCCTTAAGAGCTTAAATAACCAAGACATGGAATAAATGAAGGATACTCAAGAAAGAAATATTATGCTACTGTTATTCAAAAATCTATTACTTAATCTCAATTATTTAAATGGCTTTACGTATTTCGAATTTACTTTTCCCAAAAGAAACTTTCAATCATAAATACTAACTAGAAATAACATACCTATATTTGAGCCATAACTTTCCTGACTATCCATCATCCTTGGATTCCCACCCAACACGGGCTGCTTTGGTAACATGGGGAAAGCACTGATATTCTTTACTGGAGGACTTGAGCCAACAGAAACAGGGCTGTCTAGAGACACTGCTCGGTTATACGGAGGACGAATGGACTGCACCAACTGTGGACTCCTCAAACCTGCTGAAAACACAGAAGCAGAATACATAAATATCCTGTGATGATTCAACACATAAATAATCAAGTACAAGACATAAATACTAATACTATCCACCCAAGAATGTCTTTCTTACTAAAACACTGTCTTTCTTTACAAAGTAAACACTAAGCACCAAAAAAAAAAAAAAAATAAGCCTCATACTCCAAATAAAGTAGTAGAAACACAAGTCTCAGTGTTGGCTGAAGCATTGGGTATTGTTCTGTAGCCTGATATGGTCATTCATATTCTGCTTCACTCAATATTGAAAAATTCCCAATGTTTCAAATTCCTGGAGGTTCTTCTATATGCGGACTTTCGTAAGTGGCTTGTCTGTTTTTACAGAGAAACTTCACAATTAAATGTAACCAGATAAGTTGCCTTCTAATGAAACAAGGAATGAAAGATAAAATTTCCTCTTAGTCTTTTTCTTTATCCAATCTATTCAATTGATCTGATTATCCATTTCAGTTTGGGAAATAGTGTCACTGAAAATGAATAACCACCATTTTCTGATCACTGTGAATTACTCATTTTGATTGGTACATATAATACATCGTCAATTAATGAATGAGGAAAGACACAGCTATAGAAGAAAGGCTGGAAAAGGACCAGCAAACACTAAAGAGGAAAACTCTCATAGCTAAATGATAACACTCCATAAATTCGCAGGACAGGTTTTGATCTGCAGTTTTAGTTGCTTTTTAATCCAATTCTCTTTGCCTAAGAAAAACGCATGCCCTAGTACCTACTACTCATCTGGAGCAACCAAAGATGAACATTTTCCTGTTAGTGCCATGATTACTGGCATCATATTAGTTAGAAATGGGAAATTTAAAAAAACATGAAAATGTCCAAAAACTTTTTTAAACATATACATGATAAATTAGTCTAAGAAACTGAGAGGCAGATTATGTGTTTTAAATCCTACTCTCAGTATAAGAGTACATACAAGTGTGCAGAAAGCTTTAAAAGGCAGCAAGAACAAAACCTAGCTCTTTCTTACCCAGAGAATTAGTTCCTTGAAACATGTGTTGCTTGGTTCCCAGGTTATTATCATTTGTGGATATGGAATTATTGTAAAAGTCAGAACTAGTCAGATCACCAAGAATAGCATCGAGATTATCCAAATCTCCAGATCCCTGAAAATAAAATTTTAAAAATTAAGCTGTCTACATTACTAGACACACAAGTATAAACATATTCATCAGAAGAAAACAGATGAAATGGGAACAAGTAAAATACATTAGTTACCTGAAACGATAATGCCCAACTTAAAGGCTGGTCTATTATGACGCCCCCCACAATCTTCTTCCTTGAAACAACAGTTTAAAACTACTAAGATAAATCCCTGAGTTTGGAGGTGCTTTCAAAGGGGCATTTTTTAATTTACACTAGGAGTTTAATTCTCAAACTGTAGGATATTTTCCAGCTAACATTACTCAGGATCATTAGCTGACAGAGATGTCTGCCTAGATGTCTACACACACCTTCTGAAAATAAGTACCATTAATAATAAAAGCAGCAAGCTGAGGTTCAACAAAATATTCATAGGCATGCTTTAAAAAGAGATTTTGGCCAATAAATTCAGAGAAAACCAGGTTAAACAAAGTTAAACAGACAACTTAACAGTAAGACTTCTCTAAGACTCTCAGATGCATATTAATGTCTCCTAGAATAGTGTTCCTCAAGCAGAGTTTGTGAAATCTTTATACAGAATGTGATCGTGTACATGAAACTTGATTTCAGGTAAAAATCAAAATTTTGGGGGCCGGCCCCATGGCCGAGTGGTTAATTTCCCACACTCTGCTTCAGCAGCCCAGGGTTTTGCCGGACGGAACACCGGGCGCAGACACGGCACCACTCATCAAGCCATGCTGAGGCGGCGTCCCACACGCCACAACTAAAAAATATACAACTATATACTCAGGGGAGTTGGGGAGGAAAAAAATAAAAAAGCAGGAAAAAACAAAAAGGAGACTGGCAACAGTTGTTAGCTCAGGTGCCAATCTTTTTTTTTTTTTTTCTTAAGGGCGGGGGCGGGGGGAAGGGGGCTGGCCCCGTGGCCGAGTGGTTAAGTTCGCACGCTCTGCTTCAGAGGCCCAAGGTTTGGCCAATTCGAATCCTGGGCGCAGACATGGCACTGCTCATCGGGTGGCGCTGAGGCAGCGTCCCACAGGCCACAACTAGAAGGGCCCACAATTAAAAATACACAACTATGTACCAGAGGGCTTTGGGGAGAAAAAGGAAAAATAAAATCTTAAAAAAAAAAAAAAAAAAAAAGCACATTATTAAAAAAAAAATCAAAATTTTGCTGCTTAATACAAAAGTGTTTCTCCTGTTTCATTCCACCATGCCCTTAATGACCCAGTCTCCTCATGCCAACAGTGAACACCTCCATGAAAAATTTCAAATTGACTGCTAATGAGTTACAGTCACATTTTAAAACACACACGCCCGGTATTTCTAAATTGCATCATAATACACTCTACTGAAGCCCAAAAGAATTACAAAGAAATCATAGCTCAAGATTCACTTCCATGAAATAAACTTAAAATAGAAGATAAGAATTTGTGTATTAATATATTGTCTTTCTAACCCAAAAACGCAATGATGAAGTATTATGGCTGAGTTGGAATGTACAGAAGACAAATTACCTCTTCGTTTGTTTCTGTCTTAATTTTAGAGTCTTTCTCTTGACCTGAGCTGGGAATGGTGGAGCTGCTGCACTGACTCATCTTACTGTCCGCTCCCTCCACCTTGGGCTGCAGCTCTTTAGAGAGGGTGTCGCTAGGATCATCCCTGTCCAGCAGATATCTAAGCAGTGCGTTATTTTCCTTCTTCTTAGGACTTAGTTGCTCCTGCTTGACATTTCCTTCCACACAAGACGTTGTACTACTGGTGTCTTTCCCGGTGGCTTCTGCGGTAATCTTGGCAACTTCAGCTGGTGAATTCCCATTCTGCAGCAACTTATGCAAAATCCGGTGCTTCTCTTGCAGCAGTGACCCATGCATACTGGATGTGGAGGACACTCCTCCAGATGTCGAAGAGGAGACCCCAGAGGGGCTGGTGACACTAATGGAAGAGTCTTTACAACTTGAATCCAGGGGAGAGCTGGTCAAGGAGGAATGGCCCCGGTCATCAGAACAGGTAAGTAACTGCAGTAATTTTTTATGACCTTTGCTTTCTAGAGGACCCCTTTGATTCTCCGACCCTTCGACACTACTCTCCTTACTTTCTTTGTCACTGTGGTGATCTCTGCTATTTGACTGACATATTGAACTCTCCACTGGATTCTGGTCACAATACAAGCCTAGGGGACTCTTGGAATCCTGACTGTTCACTTTATTTGGTTGGGTTATACTCATATTGGGAGAGTTATCTAATTTGGGGCCTGGTGAAGACAGAGTAGATAAAAGAGAAGTCCCCACACCGTCACTGATAGCTTGAAGAGCACTGAGGGAGCTGCTAGAAAAGTTGTGGCTCCCAGTATTGCCAGAAGATCCCATGGGAGAGTGCACACCTGGATTTGGAGAAAAATTAAGAAAAGAATTAGACTATTAAATGCTATAACAAAACAGCACTGAGCTCTTCAAAGTTTCCATTATAAAATGAATTAACTTCACAAGAATTATAGTGGTATGGAAAGAGAAGAATTACTGAAAAAGGAAAAGTAAAGAAAAGGAAATGCCAACACAAATACCTGCCACAGGAGAAAACTGATGTGAAGCCATCTTTGGACTCCCACGATTACGAGGAGAAATCATGATATTCTGTTGGTTGGAGCCAAGACCAGGACTCCCGTGTGGGGGGCTGCTCATGTTGAGACCATAGTTGTTGTTTTGGTAGGAAGATGGCGACTGCATGCCTGGCCCAGGGTTCATTGAAGCCATGCTACTGGAAGGCCCATACCTAGCGCCACTCATCTGCCCTGTGGTGCTGGGGTCAGCCAAGCCATAGGTCCTGCTGCTCAGCATCTGTAAGCCTTGGTTTGGAGACATGCTCATGCCGCCTACCGAAGCATTGCATCCAGCAGCTGGAGGTCTAACGCCTTGTCCAACAGGATTCGAGTTTGGTCTATACCCATTCTGTTCCCTGCAAGAAACAGAACATCAAACTTTTACTAAAAAATTACAGGCATGGGGCCGGCCCCGTGGCCAAGTGGTTAAGTCCGTGCACTCTGCTTCAGCGGCCCAAGGTTCGGATCCTGGGCACAGACATGGCACCGCTCATTAGGCCATGGTGAGGCGGCATCCCACACACCACAACTAGAAAGACCTACAACTAAAATATACAACTATGTCCTGGGGGGATTTGGGGAGAGAAAAAAAAGCAGGAAAAAAAAAGATTGGCAACAGTTGTTAGCTCAGGTGCCAATCTTTTAAAAAGAAAAAAAATTACAGGCATGCATTAAAGCCCTGAATCAAGATTTTTTTTTAAAAAAGATAAAGTGTGTGCCCAGGAACTTAATGTCTTAGGCGCCATTCCAATGCCTAGTGACGATAACAATCTAGACAGTGATCATTTATTAACCTAATGACATAATTTTTAACAGTCACAGAACCTGAGTGAGTGATGCCACCACAGCACTGTGAGGGGCCAGCAGCTACGTTAACTGGAGCCTCAGCTGGGCTTCACTGGAGTTGCTATTTATCCACAGGTTAACCTGGGGGTGCTTGTAAATTACTCCAGATAATCAACAGGTGAATATTCTGCTCCTTTCTGTGTTGCTCATTTACCATTAGCAACAGCAATAGTAACTATCTTTTATTCTTAAAGTCTACCTTCATTCCCTAAGAGCAATGTAATGTATCATTAGAAATTAAAAGGTAACAAAATGGTCAGATTTTATATGATCTTTTACCCACTACTAGCCTTCTTATCCCCCAGCTTTCCCAGGAATTATTTAATGAACAAATTCTCATTTTCACATAAAAATATAACCTTAAAACATACAATCCAAGAATCTAAACTCACTTCAGCAAATCCAACAATGTTCCTGCTTTTTCTCTTGTTAAATTTGCTCCCTTTTTACATTAATAATAACACATCTTTAGAAAGCTGCTGCATTTAATATCAGAATCCACGGTGATCTCCCATTACCTCTGAAGAAAATGGGTTGAGACAAAGCCATGACGGTCGTTTGTGACAGGGTTTCGGAAGAGCTTGCTTTTTGTTTGTGCAGTCACTATAGTTCCATCAGCCAAAGAGAATCGATACACTGGGGTTTCTGCGTGGCCGTGGATATAAGCTGTGGGGAAAATATCCCATGACTAGTAACTACAATTGGCAAAACAAATAAACATAGGAGAAGAGAGAAAGGAAATCAACTTCAAGTCCAACATTTTCAAAATTCAGTGAAAAACTGGGCCTACACCAAAGTATGAATAGGCTAAAATAAGAATGTTCAAGAACCGTTTTCTTACCCCGCAGGCACAAAAAACAACTACTACAGTCATGTATATACTTAGTACTTTATTCCAAATACAATGACAAACAAGATCAAGAATCAACCACGAAATTCTTTACCTTCTTGATAGTGACGTTTCTGGGACGATGACTGCCCATCGTTAAGACTAAAAAATCTCTGGATACACCTTCGGATTATATCTTCAAAGCCAGGCCTCATGGAGGATCTCAGCGAATTTGTATCTATATTGACAACTTTTCCTATTGAAAGGAAATAAAGATTTAAATCCAACCCCAAGTATTCACCGGGTGCAAACTGCACGGCTTAGGAATAAAGAATAAAACACACACTAAACCTCCATTCCACCTTCTCTGGTCCCAATTTCTGCTATACCCAGCGCTGTTCTCTTTAAGGACATAGGCCTGCAGGATATTCTCACATTAAATCACCTGCTGTATAGACTAAGAGTGTTACCACACAACTGCTTTTACTTTGTGAATGTACAGAATATAACATGTCAAGATAACCTTAGGTTGATTTTCATTTAAAAGAAAAAAATAACATCTACCAGGAAAATTGTTCATCTGAAGATATTCTCTCCCTTCAACTATGAAGCAAGAGAAAACACCTACCTAAACAGCTAGCAGGGACAATTCTTTCCATCTGAGAGGTGATTGCATTTTTGGACACAACATCCAAACTAGGAAAGTTAACCAAATACTAATTTCCACAAGTAAGGAAGTTTCTGACAACTTTTTTTTTTTTGAGGAAGATTAGCCCTGAGCTAACATCCGCCACCAATCCTCCTTCTTTTGCTGAGGAAGCCTGGCCCTGAGCTAACATCTCAGCCCATCTTCCTCTACTTTATATGTGGGACACCAGCCAGAGTGTGGCTTGATAAGCAGTGCGTAGGTCTGTGCCTGGGATTCGAACCAGTGAACCCCAGGCTGCCAAAGCTGACTGTGTGAACTTAACCACTATGCCACTGGGCCCGCCCCATGACAACCTTTGCTTTAACATCAAATATACCAGAAAGACAAAATATATACAATTCAAAAATGCTATGAAATGAAAGAATTCATGAAGATGGCCCTTAAAAAATGGCTAAGCCTTTTCACTTTCTGAGCAGCACCAGGGCAGTTAGCAAGAACACCTTACAAACAGTGGAAAAAAGAGAGCCCAAGAAGAAAGTGGTTGATCCATTTCAAACAAAAGATTGTTATGACGTGAAAGCACCAGCCACGTTCAATATAAGAAATACTGGGAACACATTAGTCACAACGCAAGGAACCAAAACTGTCTCTGATGGTCTCAAGGGGTATGCTTCTGAAATGAGCTTTGCTGATCTACAGAATGCTGAAGTTGCATTTAGAAAATTCAAACTAATTACTGAGGACGTCCAGGGCAAAAATCATGTGATCGACATCCATGACATGGATTTCCATGACAAAATATGCTCCATGGTCAAAAAATGTCAGACTATGATTGAAGCTGATATTGATGTCAAGACTACCAATGGTTGCTTTTGTCTATTCCGCATAGGCTTTACTAAAAAATGCAATACTCAGACCCAAACAACCTCTTATGCTCGGCACCAAGAGGTCCACCAAATACAGAAGATAATGGAAATCATGATTCAAGAGGCATAGACAAATGACTTTAAAGAAGTGTTCAATAATTTGATTCCAGACAGATTGGGGAAAACACAGGAAAAGTTTGTTAATCTACTTATCTTCTCCATGATATGTTTGTGAGAAAAGTAAAAATGCTGAAGAAAATCAAGTTTGGATTGGGAAAACTCACAGAGCTTCATGGTGAGAGAGAGTTCTGGAAACACTACTGGGGATGAGAAAGGCACTAATTTTTGAGAGCTAATGGATATGACCCACCAGTCCAAGAATCTGTTTACAACTCAGACCTTAAATGGTGACAAATAAAAAAAATCTTATTAGTGGGGAAAAAACAATGACTAGGGAAAAGGAACAAATACATTCCAGGAAAGAGTAAACATATGTGCACTGTGCCCAAAATAAGAATGATCTGCCCTCAACCAGGGCAATGCTTAGCTCTGAGAGCCAGACGACAAACACAAAATAGATGCTCAGAAAAAGTTCAATAAACACAGCAGGGACAGAGGATAAAATCTCTCCAGAGGCCAAAAACAGTATTCTGCTGAGCGCAACAACTCTCCTATGAAAGAATGGACAGCAAGTGGAAGGTACCAACCATAACTGTGCTAAGATAGCTCTCAGATATTAACCAGACAAAAGCATTTAATTTTTCTTGCTGGTAATTTCTAACTTTCGTAATAAATATGTTTTCCTTTTGTAATAAGGGAAAATACTGGTGAGATTATTTTTGAAGGTTCTACTTGCAAAACTGCTTAGGTAAAGATGTTTTATTTAGTATTTTCAGTTATAAAATCTGAAGTATTGTTATTTATGGAGAAAACTTAAGACTGCCAAATCATAACAAATGCTGAGAAAGAACCACTCTAAAAAGATGATGTAACACACAAAAATTCCTGTCACCAGGTCTGACTATCTCAAGGTGATAAATAAAGAGAAGAATTTCCAATATAAAGTAACAATCATCAGTGTAAACAGATTGTCAATTCAGAATACAAAGAAAGTTTTTTGCAATTTTTTTTAATGTGTGAAAATTAATCTCAAGCAGCCTCAAGAGAAGTAACTGAGCCTGACAAAACGGTTGATGAATACAAAAATAGCTATCTTTTACAGTAAATTATGTACGTATGTATGTGTATGTAATATATATATATACATGTGTATATAAATACACATATATAAAATACTTATAGCTGCGTTATGAGTTTATTTAAACACACTCCAGTTTATCAAATACTTATTGAGGGTCCACGTAGTGGACACAAAGCAAACAGTACAGGCTTTGATGTCAAGCAGATCCAGCTGCAAATTCTCTTCTCATTAGCCATGATCTTAGACAAATAACCCAATGTCTCTGTCACTAGGGATCTGTTTCCTCATCTCCAAGATGGAGCATATGTGACAAACCCTTGGCATCACTATGTAGGGTTAGATGACCACAAGAGTGACCCTGAAGGTAAATACAGATAACATTGCCATCAGGTTTAATTTCATCACTGTGCCTTATCAACTACACCGGCTTGAATTCTTTACTCTCATGGTCAAAAAGCGGCTGACCAAGACTGAAGCTCAGATTGAAGTCAAGAATTAGTCTCAGCAATTCTCATTAAGTTACCTAAATTTTTGAAAACATGTTTCTTTATGAAAAATGGGTTTGAGGTTAAAGAAAAGAAATATTAACTTGTGATTCGAAATGCTATTTGTAGAGAAAGTCAGGTGACTCTACTTTTATTTTTCAAAGTGCCCAATATATCCAACTCAAACGCCAAACATCTTATAGTACATCTCTGTTAGGAGTGGATAAGAGACAGAGGAAATAACCCACGCAAAGCATTCACTACAGTGAGTGTAGGCTGTAGAAATAGTTAACTTTTAAAAAAATTTTCAAAATGAACAAAATTATACATCTGTACCCAGAGCTTTTACCTGAAAGATCATGTCTAGTAATAAAGCTTTCAGGGTTCGATGGAAATGCTCTTTCTCCTGTGGTAATGCGGCGTGCCACACAGATCATACAGGATTGCAAATCTACAATAAAGCATTTAACCAAGTAAGGATTATATTTAACCTTTGGGTATGTCTTTTCATCAGGTGAGCAAGGACATGACATGCAGTACGAAGAATTACAACAATGGAAACTACAAAACTACAAATGTTGCTGCTGTTTGTTCGACAGACATCACATCACATAAACGTGTGCCCTCACCTTCCCCCTCCTCCATCATAGCTCGCGGCTGAGACAGGGCAAAGCACTGCATGGTCTCATATCTCTGGCGCATTTCAGGACTAGTGTTTATGTCTTCCAGAACATCATGTGGTGTTTTCATCAACATACGGCAATTAAACGTATGGCTTTTTTGTCTCTGGGTCTCACTTGTCCAGGCAACTCCATTAACTTTGGAAAACAAATTGAAAGGCGTTTTTAAAAAGCTAGCAATTCAGTCCTTAACTATCATTAAGAATTTAAGCTGTATTTTCTCATTACGCATGTTCTCCATAGTAGTTTCTACACTAACATTTCAAAGTGGCAATACATAAAACACGAGAATAATTTCAACAGAAATCTCACTGTATATTTTGGAACTCACTGTACCTTTAAGCCCCATGAAATGTATACTGAATTCTAAATTCACCGAGGTCATATTTGAAAATTTCACTATTAGCCACTTGCTTTTCTACACAAGTTTGATCACCTGACTTCCTAAAAGGTACATTTGCTTTTCTAAGAAATGGTTAAGAAAAAAAATTAACTTATTTAGAAAATATACATTAAAAGCCTACCTGTAGATTTGGGTAAGTTCTTAAGAAAATCCTTTCTGTCCTCTTCATGCAAGATATTGTAGACACTTGTGTTAACCAGGTCCTCTTGCTTATATTGCAGGTATTGTGTGACATTTTCTGACACAAATACAATGTTTCCATCACGATTCACCACAAACAGGAAACCATCCAATGCCTAAAGTGGTATATGTTAACATTGGCTATTAGGGACTGAACTATAGGGCGCCCCCCTACGCCCCCAAATTCACACCGTGAAGCCCTAATCCTCAATGTGACTCTATTGGGAGATAGGGCCTTTCAGGAAGTAATGAAGGTTAAATGAGGTCATTAGGGTAGGTCCCCAATCCAAGAGGACCGGTGTTCTTATAAGGAGAGAGAGAGAGAGAGAGACACCAGGAATGCACTCACACAGAGAAAAGACCATGTGAAGACACAAGGAGAAGGCAGCCATCTACAAGCCAAGGAGATAGGTCTCAGGAGAAATGAAACCTGCTGCCACCTTGAGACTTCCAGGCTTCAGAACCGTGAGAAAGGCAGGCCTGGTGTTTAAGCCCCCCCGCTGTCTTTTGTTATGGGAGCCCTAGAAGACTAAGACACCAACCTTAGCATAAAGCAGAATGTAAAAAAATTAATGTTCATTTAACAATTACTGCAAAGAACTATCAGCCACCATTTCTATTAACATTAGCACCATTACTACAGGGTTTTATGAAAAATAAAAAGAATCTGAAAAAAAGACAAATACACTCAACATAAAATCTGAATTAATGTCTACTCTAATATTTTGAAGAATCACCTCTTCAAAGGAGCTTTTAAAAGTAAGAAAACGATCCTTAGTGTTTCCTGTTTTTCCATTTGATAACAAGTCCAGCTACAGGAACTACCCTACTCCTTAATGAGCATTTATGAAGAAGAGCTGAAATGATCATAAAAAGTTGTTGGACCAAACTAATCAAAACAAAAAGTGGACAAGTTAACTTTATGAAGGGCTTCAGACCCTGCCTTAAAGTAAGAGAAACATTCTGTAAGTGCTACAGGTTAGTCAGATGAATTTAAGACAACTACTTACAAAACAACGCACATTTTTAAGTCTTAAAAAACTCCTCAAGAATATAAAACAGTAGGGCATCATATAATCCATCAGGCAAAAATGTTCAAAACAGTCTGAGCCAGGGGCCAGCCCGGTGGCACAGCAGTTAAGTGCACACATTCTGCTTTGGGGGCCCAGGGTTCACCGGTTCGGATCCCAGGTTCGGACATGGTACCACTCATCAGGCCATGCAGTGGCAGGTGTCCCACATATAAAGTAGAAGAAGATGGGCACAGATGTTAGCTCAGGGCCAGTCTTCCTCAGCAAAATAAAAAAAAAAAAAGGGCGGAGGAGGATTGGCAGCAGATGTTAGCTTAGGGCTGATCTTCCTCAAAAAAAAAAAAAAAAAGTCTGAGCTAAATATGCCCCAAATATTACGTTTGCAAAATTATGGGTTACCTTTCCTCTCTTGCTTCTTTGTATTTTTCTGTTTGCTTTCTCAGTTTGCACTCTATTTTTATAAGTGGAGGTGCGGGCGGGGGGGGGGGGGGGGGTAAGAGCACACAGGGCCTCCTGAATTATATATATTGTAAATATAAAAGCATTTTTCTATCATATTCAGAATACTGAATTCTGTCTCATAGAAAGAAACATTTTCTTTTTGCTTTCATTTCCTAACCAAAATTTCAATCATTTTTTTCGTAATCAACAGAGCTTACTGGCTGGCTGAAACCTTATACTTGCCTGAAGTAAAAGTGGTCCTAAGGAGTCTTTATCAATAACTCCCTGTCCTGTAGAAGACACGTCAGCTTTCTGAACATCGTCATCATTGGAAATAGCTTTTCCTGGAAAGACACAAGGCAGTACTACAAACAGCACATATATGAGTTACGTCCACCTTGGAATAGACCCCAGAACAGACACAAAGAGACACACACGTGCATGTGGATATAAGCAAGACATTTCCTCATAAGAAAATGATGCTACAATTTTCAAATGTTAAAATTAAACTTCCAAGTTACCCAGGGGGGCAGAAGATACTCTAAATTCTCTTTTACTAATAAATGTACTGTCCCATGACTTCCTGAAAGGGAACTAACATGTGAAAGAGTAAGCAACACTGGCCTTCTTTCAACTCGGTAAGAGCAAAGCCGGTCAACTCATTTGCCCACTCCCACACAGTAGTCACCCCACCTAAGCAACGGAAGCAGCAAAAAGGAAACATAAACAGAGGTAACAAGTTCCTTCCAAAAGAGTGTGTTGTTCTTACTTTGTATTACCTTGCTCTTTTATCTGACGTATCTGTCTTACTGTTTCCTTTAAAATTGCACATTTATCTGGTTTGACATTGAAATTGTCAATATCACTAAGATTAGCAGATATCAGTTCAGCCAATTCTTCAATGTATTTACTCTCCTGCTCCCGTCTCCACTTTTCACCACTGCAGGTAAGACTGGGGGGGGGGGGGGGGGAGAAAGCCATAAGTATACCTATCACAAAAGTTGTGAGCAAAAGAAGTCCCTATACAACACTGTTTCCTTCATATGTAAACAAACTAAACTCAGCCAGTAGAAACTATCAAACACTATCTTGGAGATGCAGTATAACATAGTAGAAATTCATGCAAACCTAAATTCAAGTCCACCTTTGGGTTAGTGGAATGACCGTGGGCAGTTAGTCTCAGTTTCATCATCTGGAAAATGGCAATAAATATAAACAGCCTTTACCTCATGGAGAAAAACAACTAACAAATAATAACCAAAAAAGTGGTCGCTACTCATTAATGGTGAGGTTTTATGAATTGTAAATTGTTTTTTTTTATTCTGCAACTATCACATTAAAATTGAAATGATACTGACCTTGGTAAATACTAAAAAGGCTACACAGTATCACTGCGTAACATGCAGTTATTTTATTGCAACTTTTTAAACTTCTCACTCCATTTAGGAAAAGAATGATGAAACCTCACAAATGCCAAAATATCAACTTATAACATGTTCTGAAAGGATAGTAAAGATTCTTACTTGTAATAATCTTGCTTATCTATTCCTAACTCCTACTTCCTCCACTGAGAAATGCGTCTTACAGCATCACAGACTGTTGGATAACATTCTCGCTTCTATCTTTATTGGTGGACATCACACGGACATCCATCTCATCACTGCACCACTCTACTTACCACACAGCAAAACCACACTATTTCAGCAAAGACAAAAACAAAAACAGCTGGGGCCAGCCCAGGGTTTGCAGGCTTGGATCCCGGGTGCAGATCTGCACACCACTCATCAAGCCATGCTGTGGCAGCGTCCCATATACAAAGCAGGGGAAGACTGGCAACAGATGTTAGCTCAGGGCCAATCTTCCTCACATACACACACAAAAATCTAACCAGAGAATGTAAATAACAGAAAGTCCAAATGTTAGCTTAAACCAAAAAAATAGGGTAGGAGGAGGAGATCTTGGTGAAGCATCAGGAAATAAATTCCTACCCTTGTCCTGGGGTATCACACGGCAATTTTCGTTTTCGTGAATCAGGGGCCAGTGGATCCAAGGAGTTTTCTCCTAATCCACTCATCGTGAATATACATCAGCAACTAAGAAAAAATAAGATTAAAACATTATATAATATCTGTGACTCTAAAAAGGTATTGTATGCTTGAATGACCTGCATCTTGTGATTCAGAACTACTTCCCCTTCATGGTTAGATAATTCTCAATATTCTTTATCACAAATGACTATCCTGAAGACAACCTCAGAGGTCATATTCCAGTTTCATTATGCAGAATGACCAACCCCAAGAGAGAAATGTTTCTCAAGTCCTACTAAAAACATGTACATTGAATACCTCTCAAGGAATAAGGCATCTTCTTCACATTTAATAACAAGAAAAAGAGACCGCTACCTCTCCAATTGATAAAATCCTAAATTTTATTTATAGCCAAGTAAGCACAAATAAGAGCTCATCTTGCCATCTGGCAAGAAATCTTCAAATGATAAAGGCTAAACTATCTTCAGGCTATTTTCAAGGTAGCACATTTTTTCCTGTCGACCATTCAATTAATATTTATCATAAAGTGTGTTTTTATTCTGTTACTCCAAAATAAACCTAGATTGTGTAAATAACATGTAAACTCCAATATATTCTGCTTAGAAAGTAGAGGTACAACAATAAGACCTACGAGGGGAAATGGAGATTTTTACAAGATCCCCATCGCAACAATTAGTTTAATATTAACTGATGGAAATATAATACGCTTTGGTTAAAATTTCATAGATAAAGAAAATAAATGTAGGGTATTTCTTGTTTGAAAAAAGCAGATTTTTAACACTCAGTAGCTCATGTTAAGACATCTACTAAGACTTCACTTACTAAGAATTTATTTGTTCTGAATTCTTGTTTAGGAAGACAATGATTGTTCTAAAGAAGTCCAAGTCACCCAAGAAGTTCAAACATTCCAAACTACTGTTTCTTAATATGTTAAAATGCATTTTGCATTCCATCTAGATTCTGAGCCATATATTGAAGGCCATAAAATTCCACTAGGTGGCACAATACCACCAGGAGGTGAGAAATTAATAAAAAGGCAAAATTTCACACTAGATGCTAATCAAACTTTAAAATATGTAGCTTTAAAAGCATCAAAATCACATGATCATTAATCAGGAGTTCTGGGTTTTTTTTTGTTTTGTTTTGTTTTTGGAGGAAGATTAGCCCTGAACTAACATCTGCTGCCAATCCTCCTCTTTTTGCTGAGGGAGACTGGCCCTAAGCTAACATCTGTGCCCATCTTCTACTTTTTATGTGGGATGCCTACCACAGCATGGCTAGACAAGCGGCGGCATGTCCAAACCTAGGATCTGAGCTGGCCGACCCCGGGCCACCAAAGCGGAACATTTGAACTCAACCGCTGCGCCACCAGGACGGCCCCAGGAGTTCTAGATGTTGACACTGTCTTTACAAATGTTCTAGGTATGGATTAAATACCAACAAAATTCATTCTACCTATAATTTTGGTAGTAGAATGAAAAGGCTGAAAAGCTGAGATGTTTTAAAGACTTGGTGGTAGCTTTTTTTTTTCCTCACAACATAAGTGAAACAAGAAAAAATGACTGAAAATAACTTTGATTAATAGTGACTCAAGGGACCGGCCCAGCGGCACAGTGGTTAAGGTCACACAATCCGCTTCAGCAGTCTGGGGTTCGCCGGTTCAGATCCCAGGTGCACACATGGCACCGCTTGGCAAGCCATGCTGTGGCAGGCGTCCCACATATAAAGTAGAGGAAGATGGGAACGGATGTTAACTCAGGGCCAGTCTTCTTCAGCAAAAAGAGGAGGATTGGCAGCAGGTGTTAGCTCAGGGCTGATCTTCCTCAAAAAAAAAAAAAAATAGTGACTCAATATTATGATTTTGAAGCATATTCAGATCCCACAATGCCAGGAATACTATATTCTTCAAATACCATAAAAGACAAAGTCTGTAAATCTTCCAGATTAAAGGAAGCTGAAGAGAAATGACAATTAAACGCAATATTTGATCCTATACTGGATCTTGCACTAGACGGGAAAATGCTATAAAGAACATTATTGGATCAGCTGACAAAACTAGAATATGGACAATAGATAAAGTACTTTATCAATGTTAAATTTACTGAAGTTGATTTCCGTACTGTGGTTATTTAAGAGATTATCCCTATTCCTAGTACTCAGGGCAAAGGGGCCATTATGTATGCAAATGACCCTTCTATTGGGGGGAGGGGAAGAATATATTATAAGTGAGTGAGTGAGAAATAAATAAGAGAAAGGAGGGAGAGAAAGGAGAAGGAAGGGTGGCAAAATGTTGACATTGGGTGAATCTTGGTGGAGGAGAAACTTTTAAATTCTTTGTACTATTGTTTTTCTTGCTACTTTGCTTTAACTTTAAAATTATTTCCAAATAAAAAAGTTTTAAAAGTATGTTCGGTTTTAATTTCCAATTTTCATATTTAAAAAGAAAAAGAGTGATTCCTTAAGTACAGAAGGAAAATAATTTTAGTTATGTCTCAATACAACTGGTTTAATATTTGTTTCATTCACAGGTTTTTAAATTGAATGGCAAACTAGCCAGTGAGTAGTACTACTTCTTTAAAAATATAATAAAGAGGAATAGGAGACATTAGATTTTCCTAGCACTGAAAGTTACTCTAAATTGCTGCAATTCTAATGTTACTTATTCATGTGTTATTTGGAAAAGTCAGAAGTAGATCCATAATAAATCAGATTTAAAATGAGCACGAATCTTATAGCAACTGGATAGAATCTCTCATACAAATACTATCGGCCTTTCTATACATAACAATCAAGCTATGGTACATGTCTAAGCTTAGACATTCAAAGAATACAATAAACTGCTAGAAAAAATGAACATTCCTAAACTCAAATTCTGGCTAAAAAGCAGCAATAAATTATACCTGCCAGCTCAAAAGCCATGAAAATGTTCATATATGGCTTAGCAGCTTTAACTAGCTTTCCTTCTGGTTATTTGTGATTAAGACAAGAGGGGAAATTTTCATTATGTACAACAAACTAGTCAGATGGACAAGGATACAGGAAGTACTCCCTGTCCAAAAGGAAAAGACATCAATCAACAATGCTAGTGTCTATTATGCCAGCAAATAGGGGGGAAAGAGGGCAGCTAAGAGAAGCCATGCCTTGACAAAATGGGAAGGAGACAGATTACCCAGTAAATCTCAATTGGCAGAGACCAACTAAAATATTTTCCTTTTCCTAAATTAATGAGAGAGATGGAAGGGGATAACTTCTGTGGCAGTACAGTGCTGGGCATGTCACATACTTTGTGTAATTTCTCTCTACTCTCAATGTAGGTATTATTCTTCTCATTTTACAGATAAGAAAATAGCTAAATAACTTCCCACTAGAGCATATACAGACACTGGATGGCAGAGCTGCGACTACAATATTTTCAGACTTTATAACCAACAAACTACGCATCAAATATTCCTTGGGCATTTTATGCCCCCCCCCAAAATAATAATAAACCATTTAAACTGTTGAATCACACCCCCTCCAGCTAGTTAGCCAGAAAATTTCTCAGCTCATCCCCAAGAACACTGAGAAGTTAGTAGGTCCAGGGCTTAGGGGCACGCAGCATTAGGGACAGAGGGAAGGAGCTGCTCAAGCCCAGCAGGTACTAAACGCTGCTATTCCCCTCAAGCCCCTAAAAACTAACCAGCACTCGACAAGTCTCCGGATAAACGGCCCTCTGAGTTGGTCTATTAACAGGACCCTTATTTCCACTTGAGATGAACAATCAGTGGCTCACACAGCAAGAAAAAACTTGAGGTCAGAAAAGTACAAACTATATCCTAAAATAGTCTCTCACGTATTTTTATTCTTGGGTTTTCTAAGATTAAACGCTGGGGCCAAGAACTCTTGACTATCCCACCAGTAATTCAGTTTACTCCTCAGGCTTGTTTGCCTGACTTATACAAGGTATGATTAAATACACTAATTAGGGAGTGTTTCTGGGCGTCTCCTGAGAATCACAGTAACTTAAGGAAATGTTTCAAAAAACAACTGTGGATTTGAATTGATTTACTGAAAAGTGCTTGAAGCACTATGTAAAAACAGAGACTGCTCAAGCCAATTAGGGAAAAAAACTGCCCTTGGGAAAAATTTGAGACATTCATACACAAAGGCACTATCCAAAACTCAACTTCCAAGCTGACACTCTTACTCAGGACAATTTAGTATAGTTATCACTAGTCAGTCTAAAGGCTTAATCCCTACAAGATATTTCCTAAAATACCAAGTTAAAGGTTTTATTTCAATCTGTTGAACAGCTCCAAAAGAACCAGCACCATGGAGGAAAGAACTGAATGAACTATTACCTGTGTGTCTTTACAGGACTGGGGAAGGCGGAGGGTAGAAAGTCCCTAAACATGGAACCACTAGGAAAGCTTCCGCATCAACTGGATAACTTTCCCAATGAACGTGTCCTCCTTTGTGGTTTAACTCAACCCTAGTAAAGAGGATAAGAGCTGAAAGGAGACCAGGAGGAGGGAAAAGAGAAGGAAAGTTCCATGATATCCTTTTCTTTTGTTGCTGATAATCTGTCATGTTTAGTGGGATAAAGTATAAACCACCTAATGCAATCCACTTTTCAGTTTAATTCCTTTCCAGCTCAAAAACTTGCATGCTCAGAACCACTGTAGGTCCAGGAAATAGAGAGGAATGGCACCACACACTGCTAGAACTCTCGGACCAGCAGAAGAGGAAAACATACCAACAATTACAACAACGTCACTTGGTAAGTGTTAAAATGAAGGCACTGTATAGAGTGGGAACACAGGCGATAGGAAAAACCTACCAGCCTAAAGTTTTTTTAAAAAAGAAGAGGAAAAGCACATAAGTAATGTCAACAAGAAACTAGCTTGGTCATTCTTTTCCTCTGCCTTAGTTTATAATGCCAGCAAACTTGGAAAGGGGCTAGCAGAGAGCAATAAAGTAAAACATCCTATTTTTAACATGTAAGTTGAGCTGAAAAGCGTCTGAATGTAAATTAACAGCTATTTTATCCACAAGGTTTCATTCTCTCTTCTCCCTTTGTATGTCTTGCCTTCTCATTGCCAATCAATGGGCTGATCCCAGAGCCTCTTCACATTTATGCTCCGGTTTAACCGTGATGAAGTCAATTCCAACACAAGTTCCCCAGAGGCTCTAGCACCAGAACTGGGCAGACCAATTAGCAAGGCAGGTGTTAGTTGCAACTGGAAGCTTGTTGCCAAGAGCCTTCTCAACAACTACATGAACAGAGTTGAAGTTCACAAATACACTCTATGCAGAGGGAGTTACGCAAACCAATTTCATCTAAAGCAAATTACCCTCTTCTGACAGCATGCTAAAAAGCTGGGTGATTCTTTAGTTGTTTGAAATGTTATACTGACTCCTACAATTTAATGCAGTGAATCCACCTCACACACAAGAACAGACCTAAACTTGAGCTTCATAAACCTGACTTCGGCTTCATTCTAAACAACATACTACCAGTCATGCTTCTTCCTCATCACATCATTCCACCTCCATCACTTCATTCCACCACAGCCACTATCGGCAGCCACCCAAATGACCTATGCTAAAAGAGATTTTGACAAAGGATGATCATTGAAATATTTCTGATTTTGTTTTTAACCTGAAGTCATTAATTTATTTTTAAATCTCCCTTTCATCTGTCTTCTATCTAGAATACTCCTATTCATCCTTCAAGATCAAGCTCAACTGTCACCTCTTGAGAAACCATTCCCGCCCCCCAATTAGAAAAAAATTTCCCTTCTTTATCCTAATGCACCTGTATGCTTTTACAACATTCTACACACAACACGCTACTCCTGCGCACTTGTCTTGTTTCCACTTTCTACACTATAAGCTTCAAATCACTATAAAAACTTGTATGAGACTATTTTATTACAAACTCCTTGCTCTTTCTTTTTTACTATCACCACCACCAGTCCCGTTGTTCCTTTTCCCAACTCCAGTTCTCTTTTCCTCCCCATCCCATTAGCTGTACTTTGGACCAATTCCACAATTTTCCTAAACTACAGAGAAGATGCGGGGGGTGAGGGTGAGGGGACATGGCACAAGGGTGTAAATACATTGAAGAACACTTTTGTGTCTTTCTGACATATCTTTTTTCACTTGAGTATTCATATTCCAGAAATAGAGTGGCTTCAAGCTGCCTATCAAAATTAAAACTCAAGGGTTTGGATCCTTCAGCTGATTTACTGTGATACAATAAAAGACAATAGGGCTTTGCCGAAATCAAATTTGAGAGCTGAATCTCAACTCCTCTAAAAGGTAAACTTTTGTCACCCGTAAACAGCTTATGATCTGTAAAAACTAGGGATAATCATGCCTCATGTATTCCTATGTTCACTGTGAGGATGAAAAGCAAGATTCTGAAGAGGAGATCCAAGTACCTTCAAAGGTACTAGGTAAAGCACAGAGTGCTGGTTCTTTTTTACGTTTTCTTTTTGCTTCTGGATTTGTGGTCTAATTGTTCTTTGAAAGATGTAAATATCTCTGCATCAAAAGTGTTATTTACACCTAAGGCTGTCCCTTGCCACATAATGAAAATATCAGCAGCAGAGAAAGAGAGAGGAAGAAGAGAGAAACAAAGTTTTTAGCCCCCTTGAGGGGCTAAAAGTCATGAAGTACTGGATTAAGATAAGCAGTGGGGAATTAGAGGGGTGTGTGCACAGAGCAGAAATAAAATCTGATATAAACTTAATTAATAAGCAATAAAGATGTAAGGGAGAGATGATCACAGCATGTGCCCCATTCTCTTCTAATCCGTTCTTTCTATCTGCCTCAGAGAAGAAAGAAAGATAGAAGAAATGTTAAAAATTAAGAGCTGACGACATTAGTCACCTGGTAACCAAATGGCTGAGAGCAGCAAAGCTGCTACAGAAAGTGGCACAAGGCAAGCAATGAATGATACAGGGAATGGTAACCTGGGTCAACCACAAGACAGATACTCCTAGAGTGCCTGCAGAATAAAAAACTTAAAGTGACAAGACACTTCCCCCTATAATACTGAAGTTGGCCCTGTCCATCACTACCAAGAAACATAAGCTACAACGGGTTTACCTGTGTCACTAACATTACAAAAATTAACAATGTACAAACGTAAAACCTGATAAAAAGCACTCAATTAGTTTTTCAAAGAAAAGGTACTGAAGGTGGAAGAGAGAGAGAGTTAAGATGTATTAAGGGAAAAACCCATCTTAGCTAGATTTCCTTCTCTAAAAGCAAAGAGGTTGGAGCAGACGATCTCTAACTACACGATCTCAGCAACATGACATGGCAAGTCTGACTCATAAGACTTCCGGGATGGGTCATCGTCTTTACTGCAGGTTGGTCTGTGGCTCAGTCCTTGCTATTTCCATTCTTTTGTTTCCTTTTCTGAGCTCACAGCTTGTTATTCTTCAGCGATTATAATTCCACTCCTAGCCTAAGTAACTTTAAATGCCAAACAATCTTTTCTTTAAAAATAATGTTTCCATATCCCTACCAGTTACATGTCTACTAACAGAATTTCTCTCTTCAAATAATCTCCAAAAGTCATTATCGATTTCAGGATGACAATAACACAAATAACGAATGAGAGCATATATATTGAAGCCCAATAAGAAAGGACTCTTAACATCATGTACCTGCTGGAGGGTGGGCTAAGCACCCGTAGAAACGTTAAAAAGCATCAAAGTCTAAACTGAACAGAAACCTCACCTGCCTCCCTCTACCCCCTCAACGCACAGCTCCTGTACTGTGTGGAGCTACGCTACGATGGTTCCAGGGAAGAAACCTGCAGCAAGGGAGGATATCAATTACGGAGGAATGGGGTGAAAAGAGTATCACTCAAGTAGTTTAAAACAAAACACAGTTTGGCTTTTTTGTTGCTGTTCAAAGGTCAGTTTCATGATTCATGACTTTAAAGAGCTTCTTTCTGTATTTCACAAAACCTGCTCATGCATGTTTAGTAAATGAAGCTGGGGGCACTTCATTATCGTTAACAGAACATCTGAGGCAAAAATTTAATTATGAACTCTTGTAAAATCATTCATTCAACTAAACTGGTTAAAACCAAAACCCACTTCAGCAAGTGTCTTAAAGTGGGTCACTCTTCAGCATACTGGGTGGGTTGTCTGCAAAGACAAAGCAGATCACATTCCCTACACTACGTGCTTGGGATGAACTGGGGATCAAAACAGACACGGTTTTTCCACTTTCAGCAAGCTGATGACAAACTAGTAAGTATAGAATCACAAAATGTATTTTGTGCTATAAAAGGTCTCCACTCAAAATTAATGACTGATCTGTGATTCAAAAGCAGGAACAACTGAGTACCAGCCATAGCAGACAATGTTATACGGCTGCTCAAAGTCCCACACGTCTGCAGTCAATTAGCTTCCTACTACTGAAAGAGAAATTCAGGTTAAGGACAACTACATGTCCTTGAAACTGGCCACACTTCACTGGTTAGTTCAGGCCCACTTCATGTTTAAGCAGGACAAAACAGAGACACGAATTAGATGTGCTACAAGGGAACAAATAGATACAAGCAAGGTGAAAGGTTAAAGTCAAATACTTCTGAAGTTCCAACCAATTTCACTGGATCAGTGGTTCTCAATTTTTTTTTTTTAAGAATTCCTGGTGGTTTTTATTAATTTATATTTTTGGTGGGGAAGATTGGCCCTGAGCTAACACCTGTTGCCAATCTTCCTCATTTTCTTTCTTTCTTTTGTTTTTTTGAGGAAGATTAGCCCTAACATCTGCCACCAATCCTCCTCTTTTTGCAGAGGAAGACTGGCCGTGAGCTAACATCTTTGCCCATCTTCCTCTATTTCATACGTGGGATGCCTGCCACAGCATGGCTTGATAAGCAGTGCATAGGTCCACACCAGGGACCTGAACTGGCGAACCCTGGGCCGCCAAAACACAAGAATTTAACTGCTATGCCACCGGGCTGAACCTCCAATTTTTTTTTTTTTTAAGATTTCATTTTTCCTTTTTCTCCCCAAAGCCCTCTGGTACGTAGTTGTGCATTTTGAGTTGTGAGTCCCTCTGGTTATGCTATGTGGAATGCTGCCTCACTGTGGCCTGACGAGCAGTGCCACATCCGCGCCCAGGATCTGAACCAGCGAACCCTTGGGCCACCGAAGCGGAGTGCACGAACTTAACCATTCGACCATGGGGCTGGCCCCTCAACCTTTTTAATATCAGGATTCCTTTACCTCTTAAAAATTGGGAATTCCAAAAAGTTTTCATTATGTCGGTTGTATCTATCAATATTTACCATATTAGAAATTAAAATTTAGAAATATTTGAAATATTAATTCCTTTTAAAATAAGCCCGTAATATAAACAATAAACATAAGTTTATGAAAAATAACTTTTCTGAAACAATTCAGTGAGAGAGGTGTGTTGTTTTACATTTTTACAAATCTTATGTCTGACAATAGAAGACAGCTAGATTCTCTTATCTACTTCTTCATTCAATCTGTTGCAATGTTACTTAGACTAAACATATGAAGAAAATCCAGCCTCAAAGAGATAGGTACTTGTAAAAGGAAGGACTATTTCAACAGTCTTTTACAAATAATGATAGATATTTTTCCTTGATATTATGCTAAAATTTGACAAGTGGTAGTTTCTTAAAGGTTAGCTGCAAAGAGAAATCTGAACCCACATTGATGAACTTTCATGCTGTTACATTAAAATACACTCTGAACAAATCTCTGACCCAAGCATGATTTTGTAACTCAGTCATTTCGGTAATACTGGTTCACTGATTAAGCAGATTTTCAAATACTAATAAACAATACCAAAAACTCCATATTCATTAATATCACCACGCATCTCATCCAAAAAGTCTTCAAGTTCTGAGAAGCTGTCATACTCATGGTGGCAAATTCAAATTAACCAATATTATAATTTTCATTTGAAAAGTCAAATTTTATCACTGTCAACAAACATCATCAGATATTTTCCTTGAAGTGACAGGTTCACTTTGCTCAATTTCAAGAAACTGTTTGCCAAATACCCAAGGTTCAACAATTACAGTTTGTCAGTCATTCAAGTAAAAATGGTATTCCACAAAAAAAGTGGCCAGTTCAGTGCACAAGCCAATTATACAAGAGCTTTTCCACAGGACAACCATCATAATTTGGTAGGCAGAAGTGCCTTCTGCATATTTTCCAGTCTCACTACACAGAATATTAAAAATAGAGTAGAATCAAAATTTAATGAAATGAGCAAATTTTGCTGCTTTATCAAGGACAACCTAAGTGGGAAACAGCTGCTATTTTCATCTTTTGTTTTGTTTTTTTTTAAGCTATGAGTGCATGGCAGTGAAAACGTGATGACTAGTAGTACAGTGCCACTGCCTTGATTCGGGCTAACACGTCAGCAGTTTCATGCACCACTGCTTTTGCACCACCAGTGCAAGCATCAACAGGATGAAAATAGCAAATAACATATCATCATCATGAAAATAGTTTTAACTGTGTGGACCCTGTAAAGGCTCTCGGGGGCTCCCAAGATCCAAGAATCACACTCTGAGAACCGCTGTACTAGATTAAGGTTGGGTTTAAGGGTTTGAAACTGGTATGGCTTCTCCAAGATCCTCTACACATCCATTTCAATATCTACTATCTGCAGGCCTATATAAGTAAGCCATGGTGTGAGATCAAAAGAACACAGGATTTCCTGATGACACAGTGGGTTACTGCTTTCAACCGGCCACTCTCTCCCCCTTCCTCCAAATACAATAATGAGAAAACATATTTTTTATTAATTTTGAAAGAAACAGCCATGCTCAAACATAACAAGTATGTCTGTAGACCAAGACACAGAGCAAACTCCCTAATGAACTGATGACTCCATAAACCCTCTGAGCTCCAGGACCAGAAACGAGCAAGGGCAGTTAGGAAATCAAATCATACGCAAGATAACAGGGCCAAAAGCAAGGCTCAGAGGTAGAAACCTAACAAAATAGTCCCAAAGGGATAGTGAAAAGAAACTTATTATCGATAGTTACTGATTATATCCAACTGTCACCTGCAGTTGTAGAAGAAAGAAACCTAGGTCATACATACCTCTGATATTGCCATAATACTTCGGAACAGAATCCTGGACATAGACTGAAGGTATGGTGGAAATGGGTGAAGACAACAAAAATAGAGCCAAGGGCAGGGAGAGGGGGACACATGGAGGGCAACAAAAAAGAAAAACAAATTTCCCACTTAAGATGCAAATTATAAACTAAAATTCCCAAGTGTACTTGAAAACTGAACTAAGAAAGATGGCTAAGAAATTCATCAACATTACAGATGAATTCATAATCCAATAAAATGAAATCTTAAAATAAGTTTAAAATAAATATTTATAATCCTTAATGAGATAAAAGAATCGACAGCCATGAAAAAAAAATTAAAAGAAACAGAATAAATAATTATAAAAAGAATGAATTGGGGGGCTGGCCCTGTGGCTGATTGGTTAAAGTTCCACACACTCCACTTCAGGGGCCCAGGTTCACGGATTTGGATCCAGGCATGGACCTAATCCGTGGAGGCATCCCACATAAAACAGAGGAAGACTGGCACAGACATTAGCTCAAGGCTAATCCTCCTCAAGAAAAAAAAGAAGATTCGCGAAAGGATGTTAGTGAATCTTCCTCACCAAAAAAAAAAAAAAAGAAAGAAAAAAAAAAGAATGAACTGTAAACCTTCATAAATTATAAAGAATTAAAAAAGACAGTAGTATTGCCCATTATCTGAGCACCAAATATCCGAACTCTAGATAGATTTGGTTTGCATGAGGTACTTCAATCCATCTCTGAAACCAAAACTCAACAGGATTAACTCCTAGACTGGACAAAATAAACACACACACACACACACACACACACACACAGTGAACTGGACAAGAACACGGATGAATCCAGCCAGAATGCAGCGGAGTGAGGTAGCAAAGGGGAAAGAACATAGACTTCAGAGAAGATCTAAGCCCCAGCACGATGTTACCAAATTTAAGTCTCTGAACCTCAATTTTCTATTCTCTAAAGTGGACACACCATCACCTTTATAGGGTTGCTGAAAGGATTAAAACCATATGCAAATAAAAAAACTCAGTGTCTGGGCAAATGGTAGGCTTGCAAAATGGCTCCCTCAAGAATCTTATGATTTTAGAAACAGAATCAAGGTTATTAAGGAAAAAAATGGAATTTTGCCTATGTAATTATAAAGCAACTGCATCTACAACCCGGATAAATTCAGGAGACAATGTATTTGTGTGTTTCCTAACTTCTTTTTAGTCGAATAAGTTAAGGAAATTGTCTAAACCTTGGTACCTCAGAGGGGATTAAAGGATATGTCTTTTGGGAAGTACTAAGTTCTCAAAGATGCTAAGATCTACAAATAAATTTCGGTAGTGGTTTTAAACTGTTCTTATGTAAACATCTCAAATATTTTCTTTAAAACTCTCTGATGTACATTTCACTGTCAAAAGAATATGTAGAAACAGTACCTCTTATTAAAAGGGGCACTTGCATCACAAGTGACTAAGGACAATTTCTTCTTTGAAAAATCATGTTAAGGTTCATAATTAATGCTGTGTAATTTTTTTGAAAGACACTGGCAAGTTAACTAGCCTAAATTTAAAATTCCTTTCACTACTCATCGTTCTTAATAAAAAGGCTTTCTTTCAACTCCCAAAAGGAAAATGGAAACCAACAGAACTCAGACTTTCTATCTATTTCAAATGGAATCGGGAGAGAATTATTTAAGTAATAAAACATCCACAATTTACATGGTACCTTCACACCACAGAACAGGCCTATCAAAAGCCCAATTAAAACTCTCATACACAAAAAATTAAATTTCAACTTGCTTCCCAGGGCCTAGGAATCCAAAGCCTTATACTACTGAATCATGTCTGGAAATGGAAAGACAGTAGGATTATAGCTGTGCACAGCCAATTTATCTTCTGAAGTCAAAGCATGTCTCCTGTTACCTGGCAGCAAGTCACTGTGATCTGCATATCAATATATGCAGCAGGGCTGCAGCATCTGAAACCCATATCAATCATAAAAGGTGTCATTTTAATTAAGTTTGCCAACATATTATGAACTTTGCAGTTTTATTCTAGAATTATTTTTAAACTTTTATCACAATCTAACTTTAAAGAAAATTTTAAAAGGCTAAGAACCAAGACTAAAAATTGTGCAATTCCATTTGTCACTCTCCAGTAAAATAAAATAACCAGCTCTATAAAAATCTTTTTCAAAAGAAGAGTAATATACTAGGAGTTGATTTCAAAATAAATAATTTCTGTGATTGCTTTTCTACATTAGGGTCAAATTTTATAGTAGGGGGATTAAAGAAATGCCAAATCACACAACACTATGCAACAAGAGTGATACCTGAACTATGTTAGCTACATTTTTCACATGTAATACCTTAAAAACTTTGAACAAAATTCTACAGAAGTGAATCCTACATCGTTGATCTTTAGATGCCTGTATACTCACACAGTGTAAGTTTAATATATGAAGCTCAGTTTCTTGTGTTAATGATAGGCAATACATGATAGAAAATATATTTAAATCTCAGGAACATATGTTGAGCATGTGTGCACATGAAAAGCTTTCAAAGTTGCTTTAAAATGTGAAAATGAGTAAGGCTCCTGTTATCCTTGATAAATGTCAGCTGTCATGCACTCAAGTCCAATACATACTAATTTTCACAGAGCAGAGATCCAGAAAAGGCAATTTTGAATCCACCAGCTGCATGTAATGGTTATACATAGCAAATTCTACTCAAGGTCAGAAGTTTAGAGGTTTTCAATATCAACTTCAAAATAATGCAGGCTTTATATGTTTAATATTACACAGATTCAAAAACATTTTCTTATTAAAACAGTTTTTGGAAACAAAGAATCACAAGAGAGTAATTACTGGGGCTGGCCCAGTGGCACAGTTGTTAAGCTTGCGCATTCCACCTCAGCAGCCTGGGGTTCGCCAGTTCGGATCCCAGCTGTGGACCTATGCACCGCATGTCATGCCATGCTGTGGTAGGCATCCCGCATATAAAGGAGAGGAAGATGGGCACGGATGTTAGCTCAGGGCCAGTCTTCCTCAGCAAAAAGAGGAGGATTGGTGGCAGATGTTACCTCAGGGCTAACCTTCTTCTTCTTCAAAAAAGTAAGTACTCTGAGTTTGGCACGTGGGAGATAGGCCATTTAGAACAGTGATATAAGATGGCCTATTTGTACAGCAGGTCACTCTTTAGATCACTGAGCTGATTATTAAATATAACTGGCCGAAATAAGTTACAAACTTTAAGTACTATAAGAGTTATATTACCAATGTGATGATTTTTGTGTCTGTTTTCCAAGCACAATCAAATTGTCCTTTTTATGAACAACTACTAAAACCTTAGCTCCATCCATTTTCACGATGAGAGAAAAATGGTGACGATTAATAGTTCGCTGTTCACGTCAAAGATCAAGCTCGAAAATTCAACAGTTTCTCTACATATTCTGAAAGCTTCATCGTTAGGGCAAACCAGCATAACCTTTGGTCTTTGACTTTAACAATGAAACACAACTATCAATAGGAATTTTCTTTTAAAGTATCTGTACTAAATTCAAAATATTTAAGCTTTTAGAATTACAAATGCATTAATATTCTCCTACATATCATCGCAGAAACCAGTTATCTCCACATTCTAAATGTGTCACTACTCATCAGTCTTCCTTCCAGAGAAGGAGACTCTTAGAAAGTTTAAAAACCAAAAAGAAAACTAAAAACGGGGTGAGGGACTAAGTTTGGTCAGATTATTTCAAGCAAAATACCTTTGGCTTTTCCACTTGTAACCACAGCACTTCATTAGCCCTAAACAGCAGGTCTAGTGAAATGATGGTTTTCTTGGTAAATTTTGTTTTAATTGCTGTTTACAAGCTTGAGAGCAAAAAGTGATTTCTGGACAGACTGCTGCAAGATACCCCCAAGTACCTCACAGCCCTTGAACGGACAAATGGAAAAGTCTGGTATGACTTGGAACTGACTTTTTTTAAAGAATAGTCTTTTGACACATGAAAATGATATAGTGCTGGAATGAACATTAACCCTGTAATTACAGGTTGCCGTCTACGACAAAGACTGAATACGGTTTTAGAAAAATTGAGATGAGTTCAATTAACTGTTATTTTGAATCCCTAGAATGTTTGAGATAAAGAGCAAACCTTTTGAGATGAGTGCCATGAGAAAAGTGAAAATATTTTCCGTAAAATATTTTCCTTTATCGCATCAGAGAGCTCTTATATTTGTAAACATCACTTATACTCTTTAACAACTTTGAGATGTCATTCACATACCACACACTTTAAGTATACGATTCAATGGCTTTTAGTTCATTCAGAGTTGTACAACTGTCACTACAATCAATTTTAGAACATTTTCATTATCCAAAAAGAAACCCAGTACCCCTTAGCTGTCACTCTCCTAATTCTACAATGCCCCCTACCTCATGCAACCTCTCCTCCACCCCTTACGTTCTAGGCAACCACTAATCCACTTTCTGTCTCTATGGATTTACCTATTCTGGGCAGTTCAAATAAATGGAATCACACAACATCTAGGCCCCTGTGACTGGCTTGATTCACTTAGCATAATACAAATTCATCCATGTTGTAGCACACATCAGTACCTCATTTCTTTTTACTTCTGAATAATGCTTCATTGTAGCAGTATACCAAATTTTATTTATCCTTTCTTCAATTGATGGGACACTTAAGTTATTTCCACTTTTTCTCTATTATGAATATTGTTACTATGAAGCCTTATGTGCAAGTTTTTGTGTAGTCGCTTTTTTTTTTTAAGATTGCTGCCTGAGCTAACATCTGTTGCCAATCTTCCTCTTTTTTTCCTTCTCCCCAAGGCCCCAGTACACAGTTGTATATCCTAGTTGTAAGTCCTATTCTGTCATGTGGGACACTGCCTCAGCATGGCTTGATGAGCGGTGCCATGTACATGCTGAGGATACGAACCAGTGAAACTCTGGGCCACCGAAGCGGAGCATGCGAACTTAACCACCCAGCCACGGGGCCAGACCCTATCATTTAGATTTTTAAATCAGAAATCATGAGCACTAGGGGCTGGCCCCGCGGCCTAGTGGTTAAGTTTGCACACTCCACTGCGGTGGCCCAGGGTTTCACCGTTTCAGATCCTGGGCGCAGACATGGCACTGCTCATCAGGCCACGTTGAGGCAGCATCCCACATGCCACAACTAGAAGGACCCACAACTAAAATATACAACTATGTACAGAGGTGGGGGGGGGGCGCGATTGGGAGAGAAAAGGTAAAAAAGACTGGAAACTTTGCAATTTTAAGTATGATTAATGTGTTAAATGCTCTAACAGAAAAAGTGGACAACATGCAAGAACAGATGGGCAATGTAAGCAGAGACATGGAAACTCTAAGAAAGAATCAAAAGGAAATATTAGAAATCAAAACACTAACAGAAATGAAGAATGCCTTTCATGGGCTTAGTTGACTGGACATAGATGAGGAAAATCAGCAAGCTTAAAGATTTATCAATAAAAGCTTCCAAAACTGAAATACAAAGAAAAGACCAAAAGGAACAGAATTCCAAGAATGGTGGCACAATTACACAAAGTATAAAATACACATAATGGGAATATCATTTATACGAAATTCAAGAAAAGGCCAAACTGTAGCGATCTAAAGCAGACCCGTGTTGGCCAGCAAGCAGCAGAGAGGATGGACAGCACAGGGACACAGAGGAACCTCAGCCGAGGTCAAAGGGTTTCATATCGTGACTGTCATAACGGTGACATTTGTCAAAACTCATCAAACTCTAGATTTAAGGTTGGCAAATTTTACTGTATATAAATTATACCTAAGTTGTCTCTTACAATCAAGTACTTTAAGTTATGAGAAAAACGGCAGTGCATATTGCTAATCCTGTGATAAATATTAAATGACTGGTATGAGATAAAATACATCAGTTAACATAGGACTATTTCAATAAAACTTGCTTTTCCTAAGTAAGTTCCAAAGGAAAAGTAAATTTATCACATCAACAACTTAAAATCAAATTTATGTTTAAAAACATTAGGGCAATAACAATACTCTATGCAACAAGAGAAATACACAAAAATGTTCACTGCAACATCATTCAAACCTCATAAACCAGATAAAACTCTAATGTTCATCAATCCCAAATTTAAAACATGAATTCTAATAAATCCATACAAAAGAACAGACTACCATAGTAGCAAAAATAAGTTACACATAACACAGTTAAATCATACAAGCAGTTAAAGTATAAAAAAACACAAGCACATTATATCCATTGTATTTTTGTAAAGCTAGAAAAACTAAACATTGTTTAGGAAAACAAACTTGCGTGTTTCTTAAGTTTTCAAATGCAACAGACCAATTACCTCAAAGATAGCTGTTACTTCTGGGATAGAAGCAGGAGGAAGAATTCATAGAGAAATATATACGGAGCAAGTACATATAACAACCTTCTAGTTATTTTTTTTTATTATTTTTTAAAGATTGGCACCTGAGCTAACATCCTTTGCCAATCTTTTCTTCTTCTTCTCCCCGAAGCCCCATCCACTACATAGTTGTATATTCTGGTTGTGGGTCCTTCTAGTTGTGGCATGTGGGACGCCGCCTCAGCATGGCCTGACGAGTGGTGCCATGTCCACACCCAGGATCCAAACTGGTGAAACCCTGGGCTGCTGAAGCACTGGGCCATCGGGCCTGCCCCCCTTCTAGTTAAGTTCAAGCAGTGGGTCCACAGGTGTTATTTCATAACTCACATACAACATAAACTCTTGTTTATAAAATACTGCATAATTTTAACGTCAGATTAAAAAAAAAACACTATGTGGACAAATACTTGATCCAACATTTGAGCTAGATACTGTGTCAACTGAGGGCATTCCATTTATGACTCTCACTTAATCCCTGTTACAGCCCTCAGATATACAGGACAGGATAGTAGATGAAAGTAGAATTCAACTTTATCCCTCTTTTACATGAGAAAACTGGGACATAGGTAGGTAAAATAATTCAATGTCATGTATCTAGTAAGTGGTGGAGGAAGAAATTAAATCCAATGTCAGAGCCCAAGCTCTTAACTATTACCACCAAAAAAATAAACACAGCTTAAGTCACATGAAATATTTTAATTCTTTTTTTTCACGGCATCTCTAACAGTACCATTTGCAGCTGATTTAACACTGCCTTCCAGTCCAACTGGCCAAGGTGAAGTTCCCCATCAGAAGCCACAGTTTTCCAGGCACATTCACTAGAAATTCTTACCAATCTTAAAAAGAAGAAAACAGTTAAGAATTATGGCCCTTACGAGTCATCACCAAGGACTGCAGGTTCTTGACCCATCCCTGTACATCTGCTTTAAAAAATAAAATATCTTCATTTTACCAATACTTTCATCTCCTAATCTGACTAATCATCAAGCATTTATGGTGAGTGGGGGAGAAGCAGTTAGCAGGGTGACTAAAAGGCTCTGGAATGAAGAACCAAATCCATCAATCATAGAAACTTCAAGCTGGAAAGAACCTGAGATCTACAAAACAAGCAAATTGATCACTGTGAGGAAACTGATGACAAGCTGAGACTATTCCCACTCCTAGTTTCCACGCTAGGAAACCCTGACATCCTGTGTTTTCTAGCTTTAAATTTAAGAGTTGTTATAATATCTAGAGAGGTAATTGACAAAATTACCAATTGTCAATTTTCCTACATATTTAAAATGTAAACCTAAAAGAAATTTACTTAAATTGTTTGGTTTTTAAGTAACAGTTGCTTTCCAAGAGTTCCATGAGTCTGATTCATATTTTAATTACAAGGCATAAAAGCAGAGTTTATAATTAAAAGTTCTCTCTAAACTTTAGTAATTCAATTTCAAATTAAACTGAAGGACAGAGATAAATACAGTTCTTAGAACTTCCAATGCCATTCATATGCTAGTAATACTTTTTTAATATCTAGAAACTAAAATGTTAGTAAAATGTGACATAAAGGCACTTGATAATTACCCTGGCCTTGGCAATGTTTTCATTTCTTTATCCAACTATGTAGTGCCCTTATTTTAACTAAGATGACACAAAAATTGGTTTAAGAAATTTTCATGAAGTAAATCCATCAACTCATAAGAGGCAATACTTCAAAGAGTTAATTTTCAAGACCACGAATGATATCACAGCCTGGGATTCCAAAAAGTCATGATTTTAAAATTTCTGTGGTTAGAATTGAATTTTTCTGTTGAATAACCACAGACATATTTTCACTGCTGGAAGAAAATCATTTAAAAGATTAGTCCTTAAGGTATTATGGACTTCAGTGATACGTACATTCTTCCACTGAAAACCATTTATAGAAGCAGAAACAAGAACTTCAACTTTCTGCAATGTTACAATGTTTAAGTTAATTAAATAGTATCCCCAACCACAACCCCACTCCTACTCATAACAGTACAAACATTTAAAAAGATAACAACTTACTGTAAGATAAAGCTCAGCGAATTATAGAAAGACAATGGTCTCAAGTTGGGAAAGACTCAAGATTTAGGTTCGAGTTTCGGTTATATCACAAACTAGTTATACCACTTTGATAAACCCATTAACTTTTCTTAAGTCTCTTCCTACACAGGGTTGTAAGAAGAGCATGAGACATAAAAGCATTTTATTGTTGAATAGCACTCAGATTGGAGATGAGAGGGAAAAAGTAACGGAACATGAAGGGTTATCAAAAGGACCACCCAATTTGAAGAATGAAAAGAAAAAAGAATGAAGAAAAATGACCAGAGCATTCGGACATGTTGAAATATCAAATGGTCTAACAAACATGTCATGTAACTGGAGTCCCAGAAGTGAGAGTGAAGCAGAAAAAACTACTTGAAGAAATAATGGCCAGAACTTCCCCCAAACCTGATGAAAACACCAATTTATTGATTGAAGCAGCTCAGAGAATCTCAAAAGAATAAATACAAAGAAAACCAGTTGTAAGTACATCATAGTCAAACTGTTTAAAATCAAACATAAAAAGAAAATTTGAAAATACCCACAGGAAAAAAAAGACCATACATACAGAGGAACAAGGATAAAAATTACCTTTTCAGAAAAAAGCCACAAGACAATGGAACAACATCTTTAAAGTGCTGTAATAAAAAACTGTCGACCCAGAATTTTATATCCGGTAAACCAATCCTTTAAAAATTAATACAAAATGGGGGCGGGCCACGTGGCGGAGGGGTTAAGTTCCACATCTTCTGCTTCGGCAGCCTGGGTTCACAGGTTCAGTTCCGGGGCATGGACCTATACCACTTGTCAGCCCTGCTGGCGGCAGTGACCCACATACAAAATAGAGGAAGACTGGCACAGATGTAAGCTCAGGGTGAATCTTCATTAGCAAAAAATAAAAATAAACGGAGTGACGTCAGCACCATGGCAGAGTGAACCTGCCCGAGACTCTCTCTCCTGCAACATACAGCAAAAAGGGGCAACCATATTCCAACAGAAAATACCCTAAAAGCATAAAAATCCTCAGAGAGTCACGGCAGCCACAGGACAGAGGGCAGAGAGGCTGGAGCCCTCCTCAGAGGAGGTGGACTGGGTAAGAGAGAACTCCACTCCCTCCATTAAAGACTGGGACTGCTGCCATGGGAGGCTCCCTGAGGGAAGGAGTGGGGGAGGGGTTGCCTGTCTGCAGGATCACCCAGGACTCCCTAGCGCCCTTGCAGCATAGAGGGAAGCCCTCTAACCAGGCGAAAGCTTTTGCTGGGGGTGACCTCATCCAACCAAGACCCCAGGAGACCAGATAGCAAGAGCTGATCAGAAACCGCGGTGCTGCACGCAGGAGCAAGCACCCCTCCCCCGACCAGCACCATCTCAGCTGAAGGCAGAGGGCTCAGAATACACGACTCTTGACCCCAACGCAGTGGCAATAGGCTGTAACTGCAACAGAATAATATCACCATGGGAAAGCCCCATCCTTCCAACATCAGGCACTTCATCAAATCTCCAGACCAGAGAAAACGACAAGTACCCAGAACTCAGTCCTGAGGACACAGAAATACATACGCTAAATGATAATGAATTCAGAATAGCTATCATCAAAAAAAACTCAATGAGGTAAAAGAGAATGTAGAGAAACAATTCAACAAGTTCAGGAGCTACTTCACAAAAAAGATTGAAACGATAAAAAAGAATCAAACAAAAATATTAGAGATGAAAGAGACAATGGAAGAGATAAAGCAAAATACGGATTCCCTGAATGCTCGAGTAGACATCATAGAGGAGTGGATCAGCATAATCGAAGATAGACATGTTGAAATGCTCCAGACAGAGGAGTAGAAAGAACTAAGACTAAAAAGAAATGAAGAAAGTCTCCAAGAAATATCCGACTCAATGAGGAAACGCAACATAAGAATTACAGGTACTGAAGAAGGTGAAGAGAAGGAATATGCAGCAGAAAGAGTGTTCAAAGAAACAATAGCAGAGAACTTCCTTAATCCAGGGATAGAGAGGGAAATACGTGTGGCAGGGGCTTCCAGATCTCCTAGATTTGTCAATGTAAAAAGACCTACTGCAAGGCACATAGTAGTAAAACTAGCAAAAATGAATGATAAAGACAAACTACTAAGGGCAGCAAGGCAGAAGAAAATAACCTACAAAGGAACCCCTAGCAGGCTTTCATCGGATTTCCCTGCAGAAACCTTACAAGCTAGGAGAGAATGGAACAACATATTCAAAACTTTAAAAGACAAGAATCTTCAGCCAAGAATACTCTATCCAGCAAAAATATCCTTCAAATATGAGGGAGAAATTAAATCTTTCCCAGACAAACAAAGGCTAAGGGACTTCGTAGCCACGAGACACCCCCCCCCCCCCCCGCCCAAGAAATCCTCAAGAAGGTCCTTGTATCCGAAAAAAGAAAAAAGGGGTCAGAAAACAGAGTAAGGAGATAAATAGGTAGACAGAATCAGAATAGGATAGCACATATTCAACCACAGCATGAGGCTAAAGGTAAGGAAAACACCAAAAACAAAGACAATCTTGTCACTTTAACCACAAACTCACAACAAAAGTTGGAATAAGATAGGAGTAAAACAACTTAGGAGGGGAGGAGGAAAGGGACTGAATTGGTTTAGACTAAGGAACTAAGAGGCCATCAGAAAATGCACTATCTCATACACGAGATTGTGAATACAAACCTCAGGGTAACCACTAAACAAAAAGCAGAATAGAGACACAAATAATAAATAAGGAGAAAACAAAGAAACACATCACAAAAAACTGCACAATTCAATGGGTAGACCAAAACACACAGGATGAGTAACAAAGGAAATGCAGGAAAACCGGAAAACGAGTGATATAATGACAGCATTAAGCCCTCATACTTCAATAGTCATCCTAAACGTACATGGATTGAATTCTCCAATAAAAAGACACAGAGTGGCAAGATGGATTAAAGAACAAGACCCAACAATTTGCTGCCTCCAGGAGAGACATCTCAGCTCCAATGACAAACACACACTCAGAGTGAAGAGGTGGAAGATGATACTCCAAGCCAATAGCAAACAAAAGAAAGCGGGTGTCACAATACTTATATCAGACAAAGACTTCAAGATAAGACAGGTAAAGAGAGACAAAGAGGGGCAATACATAATGATCAAAGGGACACTCCATCAAGAAGAAATAACGCTTATAAATATCTATGCACCCAACACCGTAGCACCAAAGTTCATAAAGCAACTATTAACAAACCTAAAAGATATTAATAATAATACAATAATAGTAGGGGACCTCAACACTCCACTCACATCAATGGAAAGATCATCCAGACAGAAGATCAACAAGGAAACAGTGGAATTAAATGAAAAGCAAAACCAGTTGGACTCAATAGACTCACTGTATATCACTCCACCCAAAAACAGCCGAGTCCACATTCTTCTCAAGTGCGCATGGGACATTCTCAAGGATAGACCATATGTGGGGAAACAAGGCAAGCCTCAATAAATTTAAGAAAATTGAAATAATAAGAAGCATCTTCTCTGATCATAATGCTGTAAAGCTAGAAATTAATTACAAGAAAAATGCTGAGAAAGGGACAAAGATGTGGAGACTAAACAACATACTACTGAACAAGCAACAGATCATTGAAGAAATTAAAGGAGAAATGAAAAAATATCTGCAGACAAATGAAAACGATAACATACCATACCAACTCATATGGGATGCAGCAAAAGCCATATTAAGAGGGAAATTCATCACAATACAGGCTCACCTTAACAAACAAGAAAAATCCCAAATAAGCAATCTCAAATTACATCTAACTGAATTAGAAAAAGAAAACAAACAAAGGCCAAAGTCAGCAGAAGGAGAGAAATAATAAAAACCAGAAGAGAAATAAATACTATTGAAACAAAAAGGGCAGTAGAAAGGATCAGTGAAACAAAGAGCTGTTTCTTTGAGAAGATAAAATTGACAAACCCCCAGTCAGACTTACAAAGACAAAAAGAGAGGAAGCTGAGATAAACAAAATAAGAAACGAAAGAGGAGAAATAAACAGAATCCACAGAAATACAACAGAGTATAAGAGAATACTACAAAAAGCTATATGGCAACAAAATGGATAACCTAGAGGAAATGGATAAGTTCTTACACTCCCAAAGCCAAGTCAAGAAGAAACAAACAATCTGAATAGACCAATGACAAGAAAAGAGATTGAAAGAGTAATCAACAGAATCTCAAAGAATAAAACCCCAGGACCAAATGGTTTCCCTGGGGAATTTCACCAAACTTTCAGAGGATTTAACACCTATCCTTCTCAAGCTATTCCAAAAAATTAAGGAAGATGGAACACTTCCTAACACATTCTATGAAGCCAACATCACTCTGATACCAAAGCTTGGCAAGGACAGCACAAAAAAGTAAAATTACCAATATCCAATATTGCTGATAAACATAGATGCAAAAATCCTCAATAAAATGTTGGCAACCTGAAGTCAGCAATACACCAAAAGGATCATACATCATGATCAACTGAGATTCATACCGCAGACACAGGGTGGTTCAACATCGACAAATCAATCAACAGGACACACCACATCAACAAACTGAGGAATAAAAACTACATGATCACCTCAACAGATGCAGAGAAAACATCTGACAAGATCCAACAGCCATTTGTGATAAAAACGCTCAACAAAATGGGGATAGAAGGAAATTACCTCAACATAATAAAGGCAATATATGACAAACCCACAGCCAACAGCACATTCAATGGGCAAAAACTGAGCGCCATCCCCTGAGAACAGGGATGAGACAAGGATGCCCATTATCACCACTTTTATTCAACACAGTACTGGAGGTTTTGGCCAGAGCAATCAGGGAAGAGAAAGGAATAAAAGGAATCCAGATAGGGAGTGAAGAAGTGAAACTCTCACTGTCTGCAGATGACATGACCTTGTATATAGAAAACCCCAAAAACTCTATTGGAAAACTAAGAGAAATAATAAACAACTACAGTAAAGTTGCAGGGTATAGAATCAACTTACAAAAATCAGTTGCTTTTCTATACTCCAAAAACGAACTTAGAGAAAGAGAACTCAAGAATACAATTCTATTTGCAATCACAACCAAAAGAATAAAGTACCTAGGAATAAATTTAACCAAGGAGGGGAAGGACTGACACAACGAAAACTATAAGACATTACTGAAAGAAATTGATAATGCCATAAAGAGATGGAAAGAGATTCCCTGCTCACGGACTGGAAGAACAAACATAGTTAAAATGTCCATACTACCCAAAGCAATCTACAGATTCAATGCAATCCCAATCAGAATCCCAAGGGCATTCTTCACGGAAATAGAGCAAAGAATCCTAAAATTCATACAGGGCAACCAAAGACCCCAAATTGCGAAGGCAATTCTGAGAAAAAAGAAAAAAAGCTGGAAGTATCACAATCCCTGACTTCAAAATGTACCACCAAGCCATAGTGATCAAAATGTCATGGTACTGGTACAAAAACAGGCACGCAGATCAATGGAACAGAACTGAAAGCTGAGAAATAAACCCACACATCTACGGACAGTTAATCTTCAACAAAGCTGCCAAAAACATACAATGGAGAAAAGATAGTCTCTTCAATAAATGGTGTTGGGAAAACTGGACAGCCAGAGGCAATAGAATGAATGTAGACCACTATCTCACGCCATACACAAAAATAAAACTCAAAATGGATCAAAGACTCGATATCTCCTGAAACTATAAAACTACTGGAAGATAATATCGGTAGTACATTCTTTGACATCGAACTAAAAAGGATCTTTTCAAATACCACGTCTTCCCAGATGAGGGAAACAAAAGAAAAAATAAACAAGTGGGAGTTCATCAGACTAAAGAGATTCTGCAAGGCAAAAGAAACTAGAATCAAAACAAAGAGACAACTCACCAATTGGGAGAAAATATTTGCAAATCATACATCTGACAAGGGGTTAACCTCCTTAATATATAAGGAACTCACACAGCTGAACAATAAAAAAAAACCCAATCAAAAAATGGGAGAGGATATGAAGAGACATTTTTCCAAAGAAGATATACAGATGGCCAATAAATACATGAAAAGATGTTCAACATCATTAATCTTCAGGGAAATGCAAATCAAAACTACACTAAGATACCACCTTACGTCTGTTAAAATGGCTATAATCACTAAGACTAAAAATAACAAATGTTGGAGAGGGTATGGAGAAAAGGGAACCCTTATACACTGCTGGCAGGAATGCAAACTGGTGCAGCCACTATGGAAAACAGTACGGAGATTCCTCAAAAAACTAAAAGTAGATCTACCATACGACCCAGCTATCCCACTAATGGGTATCTACCCAAACAACCTGAAATCAACAATCCAAAGTAACACATGCACCCCTATGTTCATTGCAGCACTACTGACAACAGCCAAGACATGGAAACAACCCAATGCCCATCGACTGGTGATTGGATAAGGAAGATGAGGTATATGTATATACAATGGAATACTACTCGACCATAAAAAAAAGACAAATTCATCCCATTTGCAATGACATGGAAGAGCCTGGAAGGAATTATGCTAAGTGAAACAAGCCAGTCTGAGAAAGACAAACACCAGATGATTTCACTCATATGTGGAATATGAACAAGCACATGGACAAAGAAAACAGTTCAGTGGTTACCAGGGAAATGGGGTTGGGAGGTGGGCACAGGGGGTGAAGGTGAACACTTATGTGGTGACAGTCAAGAAATAACGTACAGGGGGCCAGCCCCGTGGCCAAGTGGTTAAGTTCACATGCTCCACTTTGGTGGCCCAGGGTTTCGCCAGTTTGGATCTTGGGGACAAACATGGCACCGCTCTTCAAGCCATGCTGAGGCAGCATCACGCATACCACAACCAGAAGGACCCACAACTAAAAATATATACAACTATGTACCAGGGGGCTTTGGGGAGAAAAAGGAAAAATAAAATATTTAAGAAAAAAAAAAAAAAGGAAAGAAAGAAACAATGCACAACTGAAATCTCACATTGATGTAAAAACTATTATGAACTCATTAAAAATCAAAAAATTAAAAATTAAATAAAAATTAAAAATCAATTAATTAATTAATACAAAATGGGGTGACGGCCCCATGGCCAAATGGTTGAGTTCACGCACTCTGATTCGGCAGCCCAGGGTTTCACCAGTTGGGATCCTGGACGCAGACATGGCACCACTCATCAAGCCATGCTGATGTGGCATCCCACATAGCACAACCAGGAGGACCTGCAACTAGAATATACAACTATGTACCAGGGAGCTTTGGGGAGAAGACGAAGCAAAAGAAAAGAAAAAGAAGACTGGCAACAGATGTTAGCTCAGGTGTCAATCTTAACAAGAAAAATTTAATTAATATGAAAAGAAGACATTTTCAGATAAATGAAAGTTGACACAATTAGTCACAAGCACTTAAGGAAACAAAAAGATATCTATCCTTCAGGCTAAGGAGAAAGGCCATCAGATGAAAACTATCTACAAAGACAAATGAAAAGCATGAGAAATGTCTTATTGCCAAACAGGTGACTCTGCTTCCCTATGATGTTTGCCTTGAGGTCTAAGACTGTCATGGAAAAGACAATATAAAGTATCTTTAAATCATGATATTTTATAAAATGGACTCTGGGTGAGGGACCATTGAGCTAAGGTAACTTACACAATTTTACAACTGTACTAGAGGACTAAGTCAAAATTTCTAGGTCTCTTTTATATACCTAAAGCAGACAACTTCTTTAAAGCAAACTCATACAATAAGAAAGCCACAATTTTAAAAAATGGACAAGACACTTTATTATAAAAGAAGAGATAGATGTGGTAATGAACACAAGAAACTTTTTCTTAATATCAGACATCATGGAAATGCAAATAAACGACAACGTGATACCACTTCTCTCTCACGAGACTGGCTGAAGTTAAAAAGACTGACAGCATCAAATAGGAAAGCTACGGAACTTGAACTCTCATATGCTGCAGGTGAAATATAAAATGGTACAGCCACTTTAGAAAACAGTTTCACAGTTTCTGACTATTTATCCAAGAGGGAAAAAAATCCACACAAAGACTTGTACTTGAATGGCACAACAGCTTTATTTATGAAGGCCAAAAATGAGAAACACAAGTTGTGGTACATCCACACAATGGAATACTACTCAACAATAAAAAGAGAAAGAAACTGATACAAGCAATAACGTTGTTGCACCTAAAAAAAACATTATGCAGAGTGAAAGAACTTTTACAGTGTGACTGTGGGGAAACAGGCTCTCTCATATATTGCTGGTGGGAATCCAAAATAGTATAATTCCTATGGAGTGTAATTTGACAATGTCTAAAACAAAAACTACATACACATTTACCATTCAACCCAGCAGTCTCACCTCCAGGAATTTATCCCAAAGGTACACGCCCAACAATGTGAAAATGTATATTCAAAAGCTTATTCACTGCAGCATTACTGTAATTGCAAAATAATATCCATACATAGGAAACTGCTTGAATAAAACTATGGTATAAGCACATAATGAAAGCTATACATCTGTGTAAAAAACAAATGAGACAAGGGTCAGGGGAAGGGGAAATGAGGAGTTGTTCAATGGGTACAGAGTTCCAGTCTAGGAAGAGGAAAACATTCTGGAGATGGGTGGTGGAACAAAGTGAATGTACTTAATGCCACTGAACTGTGCGCTAAAAAATGATGACAATCATAAAGTTTGTTATGTAAACTTCACCACAATTTTAAAAAATGAATGGGAAAGACCCCTTTGGCATGATATGGCATTATTTCCAGGAGATATTAGTAAATGAAAAGAGCAAAGTGAAAAACAGTATACACAGTTTGTTACCTTTTGTATAAACAAAAAGACAAAATAAAACTTACATATATCTGCTTGTCATTACAAAAAGAAACACAAGGAGAATGAACCAGAAAACACTGGAGATGGTTACCTATGAGAAATGTGGGAAACGGGATGGAAGTGATACAGACGGAAATGCTATCTTTTGCATAATTTTAACTCTTGAAAAAATATTCATACTCTACATATTTAAAAATAAAACGAGGGACCGGCACCATGGCTGAGCGGTTAAGTTCTCACGCTCCGCTTCAGCGGCCCAGGGTTTCGCCAGTTCGGATCCTGGGCCCAGACATGGCACTGCTCATCATGCCATGCTGAGGTGGCATCCCACATGCCACAACTAGAAGGACCCACAACTAAAAATATACAACTATGTACCAGGGGGCCTTGGGGAGAAAAAAAAATAATAAAATCTTTAACAACAACAACAAAAAAAAAACGAATCAGAATGGCAAGGGGCATAAAAAAAAACTTTGCAACTCACGAAAACAAATGAATCTAATTTCATTTCAAATAAATACCATAACTACATTATGCAGAAAGTAAGGGTAGGAAGTAAAAGTGGGGAGGGGAAGGATTTCTGAAAAGAAGGAAGAGGGCAGGCTAATTCTAGTAATTTAAGAACAGAGTATTTATTTACTTATTTACTCTCAGGCTTGGGCAGAATGGGTGGGGGGAAGCGGAGAACTACACACAAATTCTCCACTCACTGAGCCAGCCCTGATGGCCTAGTGGTCACAGTTCGGCACTCTCACTGCTTCGGAGCCAGGGTTCGTTTCTCGGTAGCAGAACGACAGCACCTGTCTGTGAGTTGCCATGCTGTGACAGCAGCTCACATAGAACAACTAGAAAGACTTACCACTAGGATATACAACCACACACTGGGGCTTTGGGGAGGAAAAAAAATTCTCCACTCACTTTAAGTAAGTTTGTATATTATAGTGAAATGCACACAGCAATTCTGAAATTATTTAAATGTATTATAGGATAGAGCAAATGAGTAATGTAGCGACAACAGTGGAAGCCAGGGTTCTCATGGAATAAAAAGGCACATAAAAATACGAAATGAGGGACGCAAACACAGAACCCTGTAGATATGGAATGAAGCTGGACATACTCATATAAACTCATGATTTCTAAACTATGCATATGTGCGTTGCTATGAACAAGTGCATATGTACAAGTATGGTTATGCGTGCATGTGTATGTGTATAAACACGCATTTATTTCCTAGCTCTGTCCACTGAGAGGGCCAAGAAGAGAAGAGAACCTGGGAGCAATGAGGACACCTACCCACCAGAGATGTTGGTCTCTAACACTATTATTCCCCACAAGGACATGGGAGCCTGATTAAAAAAGCTCCACTGTCCAAACTTAGGAGAATTTGAGCACCAGAATAATTAAGTAGAGTAATGAATTGTAAACAATTCAAAAAATAGGAAATCATGACTCCATACAGATAGAGCTCTTGATTACAAAATAATGCCAAGAGCTGACTGGTAAGTGTGAAGGGAATGCTAGAATAAGAAAAAGACCATTTTGGAAGCATCACAGTAAAAAACAGAAAGGAATCACGAATGAATGCTAAATGTAGGGCAGATTGTGATGAGAATCATGGTGTTTGCATTGTCTCCCCAGAGACTGCTTACTGCTTGCAAAGAAAAAGGAAAAACCATACAGTGTAGAAATTTGGCAACACCTTGGCTAAGTGATCAAAATTAACATCACAATGAGGAACAGAAGACATCCTGTGCCTGCAGAAGCTGTGCCTCTTTCTCAGGGTATCACATCACCTAGGCAGTATTCCAGCCAAGAATGCATAACCTCAATCTAACTGCAAGGAAACTTGAAATAAATATAAAATGAAGAAAAGTCTGTCAAAGGGGGGAAGGGCTGCATTCTTCAAAAACGTCAATGTCATAAAAGACAAAAAAAAAGCTATGGAAATATTCCAGGAAAAAGGAGGCTAAAGAGAAATAATAACTAAATGCCGTACCTCACCCTGGACTGGATTGTGTGCGGGAAGTGGCGGAAATGCTATAAGAGATTTTATTAGGTCAACCGACAAAATTGGATGATGGAAAATAGATTTGTATCAACGTCCATTTATGAAGTTGATAACTGTGCAATGAGAATGACCCTATTCTTAGGAAATACAGCAGAAGTATTAGGGGAAAGAAGCATGCTATACGTAACTTACCCTTGAATAGTTCGGGCAGGTGGGGAGAGAGTGTGTGCTCGCGCATGTGAGCGTGTAGAGAGAGAGCACACATGAACGTAAATAAAACAAGGAGGCAAATCTGACTAAAGGATGTCTAGATGTTCTCTATACTCTATTTCTGTCACTTTTGTAAATTAGAAGTTATTTCCAAATAAAAGGGGGTGTGTGTGTGTGAGGAAGACTGACCCTAAGCTAACATTTGTTGCTGATTTTCCTCTTTTTGCTTGAGGAAGACTGGCACTGAGCTAACATCTGTGGCAATCTTCCTCTATTTTTTGTATGTCGTACACCACCACAACATGGCTTGATGAGCAGTGTGTAGGTGCACACCCAGGATCCAAACGCGCGAACTCCAGGCCGCCAAAGCAGACACACGAACTTAACCACTATACCACTGGGCCAGCCCCTAAAAGGTTTTCTTTAAAAAGTAAACACCATGGAGATGGTTCTCTACTATGTTCAGAATATAGTGGGTATATACTGTAATTAATTGAAGGACTTTATAGGGAAATAGAAGAGTTGAGGCCAGAGGCTTAGATAGTTTCCCAGATAACGCACTGTTCCAAATGCCAGAGAAGGGAGTTGGTACTTTTTTTCTGTAAGCCAGGGAACAGTAGCACAAAGCTTAGAGCAGAACAGAGGCTTGATTAAAGGGATATATTTAAGAAAACTTTCTAACAAAAATTTCAAGTGGGTGGAAATAGTAGATAAGAAGTTGTAAAGGGACATTTGGCCAAATACAAGCATGAAATTATGGAGTCTTGGCCTAGGAAGCTAAGGTTAGTAACAGAAAGTGGAACAAATACGGGAGATCCGAAAATAGAAAACCAGATAAGGTCTGTTCACTAAATGTATGGGGAGGTAGGGGGTGAGATTCAAAGACAACTCAGATTCAAACCTAGCTAACCAAGAGAATGATGGTACTAACAAGAAATTAACTAGCTAAGCAAAGCATAATTGCTTTCTTGGCTATCAGACAACTTCTTCTGTTCTCATTTTTCCTATTCTGATGCAACAATAAACGTTAGGAGAGGAGTTAGATGAAATGTTATATGCCAGCACAAGCAACCCGGGAAACCAGTCTTTACAAGGTGAAATATTAAAAGTAGGTGGAGCTGATTCAGATTTTGACTAAATGCCATTAAAACATCCACACATAAGGAAAAAGTGGGCAGGAGGGTAGTATCTCACACTAAACTGTAACACACAGTTCCCCTCTTCCCTAAAGTTATGTTTGTGTGTGTGTGTGTGTGTGTGTGTGTGTGTGTGTGTGTGTACACACACACACACATATATGAATATATACATATTCACTCATTCCAAGCCTATTCATTCATCCAACTAACATTATCATTAAAGAGAAAAACATGAACTATAAAACAAGGTTAAGATTAAATCATTAAATCCAAAGAAGAGGGCAGTATCTTCATAGGGTGAAGTCAGAAAATTAAAAAGGCTCAAGTCAAAGTAAAACTCAATTACCTGGCTAACCAGTCAAATGATGTTCAAGTAGGAGTTTATTTTTATTGGTCTCTGACTCCACTGTTCAGCAAGTATTTTGATCCTGAGGACAAAAAAAAAAAAAAAAGCATTGAATTTTATTGCCCTTTCTCAATATGTGTTATTATTAGTCACACACATATTAACTTTTTCCATGTTTCCCTTCCCCCGACATATGAAAAAACCAAAAGAAGCTATCAAGTAAGAGGCCTCTTCCTAGGAATCTGAGCTGATGCCTTATTTTGCCATATATTACTACTTCTGCTTAAAAAGTCAGGCATGGCATACACAATATATTCTGTTACAGTTTGTAAACATGGATAATGCAAGGTGGGGTGGAAGAGACCAGCTCCAAGTCCTGAAAAGTGATCAAACCAGATGAGTCATCTGAATTTGGGATATCCCCACCTGTCCAAAAGGAATGTTCAACAAGTAACAATTAAAAACAATATTAGTATCCCTGGCAGAAGCTAATGCTTAAATATCTGAGTCCAAAAAGAATAAATGCCCACTGGATGGATGGATAAAGGAAGGAAAAAGAAAGGTCTTGGATGTTTTCTTTGCCTCTAGGAAAGGCTGCATTTGGGTCACCAATAAGAAATATTTTAAATGGAAGACAGGGAAATGAGGGGGAGTTCTTCAAAATAATCTGCAATAAAATACACGAACATATAAACAGCAGACTTTTGCACTTGAGGAAATGTGGAGCAGGCTATGGTGCAACAAAAAAGTCAGCCAATAAAAACATTCACCCTCACTTTAGGAATTTCCCAATGTAACAAAGCAACAGTCTGGCTATCACCAATTCTCGCAGTCTCTACATCAAGACAACAACCATAACTGTGCCCTCAAGTTAACAGCATTCACGCTGGAATTGGCAGCTTTGTTGGGAAGGGGTAGAAGAAGAACTGATATATTCACAAATTCCAAGTAATGAACATATTAAAGCCATGGCCAAGATGGAGCAGACAGAGGACAACCAACCACAATCTAGCCTCATGATGTGAAGCGTCTGCTGCACTTTTAAAACGCAAATTAAAGGTGGGAAAATTGGGGGTAGGTGGGAATGTACACATGTGGTTCACAAAGGGAAAAGAGGAAAATCCAGATAGTGTATCAGTGCCATGCAATTAAAGTTATAAAAAGAGCTGATATATCTACTGACATGTCTATTAAGAATCACAGTATCGTCTCCAACTTATAACTGAGATATATGCCAAAGAAAGCTGGTTCTCGGAATACATCTTCCAATGCATGACAGCATAACTGTTGATAGCATAATGGTTAAAGGGCAGAAGCAATGGAGTCTGCCAGACGTAGACTCAACTCTCAGCTCTTTTCACTTACTAGCTAGGTATCCCTGGGTCAACTTAAGACTTCTTCAAGCCTTAGCTTTCTTTCTTTTCCTTTTTTTTTTGTGAGGAAGACTGGCCCTGAGCTAACATATGTTGCCAATCTCCCTCTTTTTCCCCCCCTCCCCAAAGCCCCAGTACATAGTTGTATATCCTAGTTGTAAGTCCTTCTAATTCTTCTCTGTGGGATGCCACCACAGCATGGCTTGATGAGTGGTGTCTAGGTCTGCGCCCAGGATCTGAACCAGCAGACCCCAGGGCACTGAAGCAGAACACATGAACTTAACCATTCGGCCACAGGGCTGGCCCCAGATTTCTCATCTTAAAATAGGATCACCCCTCATAAGGCTCTTGTGAAGACTAAGTGAAATCCTTAAATTACTTATTAGTACCTAGTACATAAATGCTCAATTAAAAACTATTATTAGCCAAAGAAAAGACTACTTGGCACATAATATAACTTAAGAATTTCCAAGCACATTGAAATAAAAAATAGGAGAAAACACAAGCATTAGTTTTAGTTTTGAAATGAATTCAATGTTTTATAACTTGAATTTTTATGATAACCAATTTATTTACAAGAAGGTAAAGGGGGAAAACGTAGCTGAACTTCTATAGAAAATCCAAGGTTTTCTGGGCCTGGTTTTAAATCAAGTTTCACTTCAAAAAATGGTCTTCTTGTTGCTCCTTTTTATGGGGGAGGAAGGGAGAGTCATAGAGTGGGGTTAGCACCTACAGAACAAGAGGAGTGGGCAGGAAAAGGAATCTGAGTCAGAATGTACCTAGTACTGTAACAACTGACCCAGGAAACAAGTACTGCTGCCTAGTGGGGAAGGCCAGCAAGAGAGCCTATATTAACACTCAAGTAATACTGTACTGCTGGTGAGAACTACCCAAAAGAGTGCTGACCCAGCCAATCTGTACCCCATCACCCCCAGGATCCAAAGAAAACCATGTAGAAAATCCTCCGCTCCCAGGAAGTGTGCAGTTGGACTAGAGAGGTCCCCAAATAGTCAGAGATGAATGACTGGCTTGCCTACCAGGAACCTGAAAGGGGTAGATGGTCTAGAACGTACTACACAGGGTCCTGTAAAGTATAGAGCTGGCAGGAAAACTGCAGTTAACTTGTCTAGAACCAAGATTCTGCAAAGGCAACAACAGTCCTAGTAGATCTCTTGGGACAACATTTTTTTACCTCTATCAAAAATAAGCTTAAGGGGCCGGCCCCGTGGCCGAGTGGTTAAGTTCTCACACTCTGCTTCGGCAGCCCAGGGTTTCACCGGTTCAGATCCTGGACATGCACATGGCACTGCTCATTAGGCCATGCTGAGGCAGCATCCCACATACCACAACTAGAAGGACCCAGAACTAAAATACACAACTACGTACCTGGGGGATTTGGGGAGAAATAGCAGAAAAAGACAAAGAAGATTGGCTACAGTTATTAGCTCAGGTGCCAATCTTTAAAATAAAAAATAAGCTTACTCTTACCGTTTTTCATAATTTGGAGTTTACTCAATTACACATACAAAAATCAAATCACACTGACATAAAAACTGAATGGCACATCCCAAAAATACTATATATCGGGGGGGGGGGGGGAGACGACTAATTTTTCTACTGGAATTAACAAAAAAGTGATTGATGAGATCCCCATTATCAAAACCTGCAACACTAGAAAGCTAATGAGGAGGAAAACATCAAACTGAGCTTTGTTAATAGCTAGTCTGAGAAGATGTGCCTTGAGGCCAGAACAAAGAATGAAACTGGGGGAGGGGAGTTGACACAGAGGAAAATCCAAACTATATAATGCTCATACTTGGAGACACCAACTGGACAAAAAGAGGCCACTGAATATTATGAACATGTCTTCCTCTTGCTGTTGAACATGGAAAGGGGCAAGGACCCCGCTGCTAATCATATTAAACACACTGTCGTCCCCACGCTGCACAGGCAGTGCTCCCAGGGACTCCCTCCTCACTTCCCTGAAACAGAGATCCCGAACCGCCATCTCTGGGAAAGCCAGCTGTTACCTGTTCATCTTCAAAGCACCACAGAATAAGTTTGTGCACCAGTTGAATTTCAGGTTACTTAATGGTTACATAACATTGGTGCAAAGTAAATTGAACATTCTTTTGCAGTTGAAATTATTCATCAAGTGATAAATATATCCTTTGTCAAAACTGTAACAACAGATTTTACTTTCAACAGTCAACTGCAATCAATCTGTAGCTATACTGAAAGGGAAAAAAATGGATGTCAGTTAAAAATCATGAAAATTTAAAATTACATAGAAAGGTGACACTTTTTTTGAGGCTGTATAAACTTAACTCAGTGAAAAGAATTACTTACTCTATTATTACATGTTCAAGTAAATAAGTAAAAATGTATTTGGTACCCAAGGGAACATCAGTAATACACTGATGACATACATTTTTTTTTTTTTTTAAGATTGGCACCTGAGCTAACAACCGTTGCCAATCTTTTTCTTCTTTCTGCTTTTTCTCCCCAAATCCCCCCAGTACATAGCTGTAAACTCTAGTTATGGGTCCCTCTAGTTGTGGCAAGTGGGATGCCGCCTCAACGTGGACTGACAAGCGGTGCCATGTCCACACCCAGGATCCAAACCTGCGAAACCCTGGGCCGCCGAAGACGAGCGCGAGAACTTAACCACTCGACGACGGGGCAGGCCCCGATTACAAACTTTTTTAAATACCATAATCTTTTTGACAAGACAGGAAGGAATTATTTCAAATTACACCATATGCATGTCTAGCAAACTAAGAACAGAGTTAAAAGAAACTGACATGGATTACCACTTATCCTATAATATATACTAGAAAGGACCAAACTGATTTATAATAATTTATTCTACACAGTCATTTAACAAATTATAATAAATATTTAGCTCTATATGGAGTCAACATAAAAATTTAAAATGATGCCATGAAAACAGAAGTCTTGGTTCCAGAAAACCTAGGTTTTGCAAGTCCAGCTTCTTAAAGTGACCTTGTGTGACATTTAATTCAATTAAATATTTGCTGTGTACCTAATTAGATGCCAGGCGCTACACTGGCACTCAAAAGTATAAGCCAAATATGGTTCCTGCCATTAATTAGGAAAGGAGAAGCAGGTATAAACAGGCAGTGGAGTTCCCGAAATGCAAACTCGGTTCACTCCATAAGCATTTGCCGAGCATCAACGCGCTGTGCTGCGGCCGCCTAGGGATACGACAAATGCTCTGAAGCTGCAGTCAGAGTCCAACGACAGTGTTACAGGGGAGAAGAGAGAACTGCTCTGCCTGTTTCACAGGACTGCTGTGCTAAGTGTAAAGCACTGTTTCAACGAGAATGCTAGACAAATCCAAAATTACTTACCTAAGCCAAAAAAGAGAGAGAATTAATGAAATTCAAATGTACAGATAATTTCTGCAATTATTTTCCATAGTTATCATAACCAAAATGCCATTTGAGTTTCTTTATGATAAAAGAGAACAGCAAAGAAGAAAAAAATTTTCATAAATTGTTAGTCATTTGCGTAAAAATTACATGAGACATAGGAAACATTAATGGGGTGTATAAAGGTTGTTGAAAATGAAAGCTATTTTTAACTCAACATATTCAGGAAATTATGCCATACATTTTGCTTACACAAGGAAACTATCCACTGATGAACAATGGCAGTAAATATAACCATTCTGCATTTTTTAAATTACCTTGAGATTAAGGAGAAAACTAAAAAATCCGGTTGGCAGACCAGTTTATTAACAGGCCCCATATCTTTGGCTGAGTTGTAGTTAGTAATGACATGGTTACTAAAACAGGCATGCAAGCGAAACGCTTGCTGGTGCTTGTTCTGCCTCCCTCTCCCCCCTCTCTTGGAAAAACTGCATGCAGTGCTGCACGATCACACAAAATAAATACAGGAAAGGGGTTGGGAGGGTTGGGTGGGGAGGTGAGCGAAGCTCTGGGCTCCACCAGTGGAAGGCGTTCCACAAGAATTGCTACAGGGTCAAAAGTTTACAGTGGTTTCAATTTCACCTTTTAGCAGCCAATCAGGAAACAGAGACTGCACACTGACCCCTCAGGCTGCAAATGAACATTAACTCATTGGCTACCAGGATTGCACATATTCCTTTTCTTGTAAGGCTTTCCTTTTCTTCTTCTTCTTTGCGGGGGGGAAGGGGGGTTGGGGAGGGAAGGAAAGAACATTTTAAGCTCAAGTTGACCATTTTATTTAAGACCATGTATTTTAAACGGGTATTTGAGGGGAGAGATGACCAAGTAATTATCTTTCTCCTTGAAATCAGTTTCTTTATCCTGTAGTATCTAACAAACCAATCATTAATGCTAGTATCAAGACATCTAGGCAGGTTAAAGAGAGATTTATCTCCATGAGGCTGCAATTCTAAGAACAATTTACAATATGATGAAAGATAATGCTGTGGTGTGTTTCCAGTAAATGCTTTAAAAATAACTCAGATAATGAAGGCATTTAATTATTTATCTACACCAATTTTTTATTTGCATAGATTCCCCACCTCCTCTCCAAATCATTAACATAAGCATGCAACATATCCATCCCTTTCATACTGTACATCTACCGAAATGCAGGTACAGCTCCTAAGGTTCCAGCTGTCTTTTCCTGTATTTCTCCTCTCCAAACACTTCAGTACCCAGCAGTAATCCTCTATAAAATAAACTCAAGAGCGAACTCTTTGGCAATGAACACAACCACTCTCTAACTCGTTTTTTATGTAAATTTCCTCCAAATGCAGAAAACACAATAAACTAATCCATTAAACACTCTTTTCAACATTCTATATTTAACATTAAGCAAGGTTAAAATGAAGATATGTACAATACACACCTTAACTATCCTACATTTAAGAAACTAAATTTCTTTGAAGCATTACATGATACAAGTAAAACAGCTACATTAACTGCTCTATCAAAATGATCAGTTAAACCCTAAATAAGCAGATGTGTGAATCTGTAGTTAGCAATACATCTCATTAATACAAGAGGTGGACGAATTTTAGCAGTCTTATTGACTTAAACGTAAGGTTTTTTGAAGCCCTTATAGGCACTACCACTGCCTAAGAAAATGACTGCATGTAGGATATTGGTTCTCTTATCCAAATCAGCATAAGCCAACACTACAGCTATTTCTGAACACCCAAAGGTAACCAATATACAAACGTCCTTAACTTAACACATCTAAAGGGCCTCAAAATAAATTCACAGTGTATAAAGTTTCCAGAGCAATTTAAGGTCAGTTGTTAAGATGGTAAATAAACTTAATGTTGAAATACAGGTTTTTTAAATTCAGCGTTAAAACAATTTTTTAGTAACAACTCCCAAACCTTCATGATTTAAGTTTATGCATTATTTGTCAATAAGAAGTCTATACTTTTAAAATCTAGTGTTTTTTTTTTTTAACATGGCTTGCAGGAGCTTTTTTAAATAGTAAAGTAGGAGTCTTCTGTATATCTTCTTTACAAGATGGCCTCATTTTGAAAGAAAATGGATGCGATAAAATTTTACATCAAGTCAGCATGTTAGCAAGAAGCTTTTTTGTGTGTTCTGAATTTGATTAATACAAGCCAAGGTCACTTCCTGAAAGATGCCTACCATTGCAGCTGCAGGCAAACTAGGCCCTAGCGTAAGGCTGGGGGAAGGGAATGGGTGATGGCATTTATTAACACAGATAGGCTTCCATCTCCACCAGCAGCTACAGAAAGACAGCGGGGGCGGGGGGGGGGGGGGGGGGGAAGGGACGGACGGACGGACGGACGGACATAGGGACAGACAAAGACATGGCACAGGACGACAGGAACATCTCAAGATTTCTAGCATAAAAAGATTGAACTATTTCCACTCAATATTTAAAAAAGGAAATTTAATTCAGTATATATAATACTCACGTCAAAATTACATCAAAGATACCCTCAGTGCTAAAATACGTTAAAACATTTCACTTAATACTATACAAATCATCTAATACCAGACATTCAAGTAAATTTAGCATTCAACACAATACAACGTGCACTTGCTATGCAAAACGCCTACAAAGGAAGATACAGGCCCCTTAGGAAAACAGAACCAGAGATTCAAACTTCTCTTGTCTAAAACCAAGAGTGGCCTAAACGTTCAGAAAGTAGAAATCCAAAACACAAAAGCCTATATTGCAAAATATTCACAAACATTTTGTACTGAAATTCAATTTAGTTTCCTCTTACCAATATTAATGCAAATATTATCTCTCTCTGCTCAAAAAACAAACATCAAAATAAACATTATCAACCACTAGAACAAACCCTCTCCCTGAATAATAACAGGCAGATTTAACTGAGCAGTTACTACGCACAGCCAGGAAACCACACTAAGTACTTTGCCTGTCCTCTCTGAGGTTCTATACACATTTCAACTAACTGGATAAAATATTAGGTAGAGTCAGGAAATCTATACACTCCTTGTACTTTTCTATAGATAGCCTTGGATAAATTAGATTGATTTTGTGTGCCTCATTTTTCCTACCTACTAAATGGGAGTTATGGTTGAACCACAATATTCCAGGGATATATAATCAGCAAATCACCTCTGTGTTTTTAACGTTTGTATAATAAATACAATACCTGGCCTTTCTCTTTTTTAATCATCAGCATGTTCAAAGCCATTTTATTTCTATTTTTACATAAATTGAAAATATAATTCCCTCCCTTATGCTCCCCAACCCTTTATTCTGATTGAAGTTTGGTTCAGTAACTTCAGCAACAAAAAAATGAGCAGATAGTAGATGCTCAAGTTCAAACAAACCGATACTGTTTGACATTTTTTTTCCCCAAGCCTTTGACCTTTCAATGACTGGCCGAAAAGGGCTATTATTTAATGGCACAGAGTTTTCTGTTTATGTAAAGGGCTTTTTAAAATCATTTTTGGAAAAGGAAAGCAATCAAGTAAAAAATACTGTGAGAAGTCCCTGAATTCAGAGAATCTAGTGGCTAGGCGTGGCAAAGGCAGGCATTCAGAAGAATTCAACAAGACTTAATCACATGCCTTTGAGACGGGAGAACCTCTAAAAACAGACAGAAGGCAAAATTAAATTATTCATACTCCTTCTCCCCAGAACACCTTGTGAGGCACAAAAGGGGGATAAATTCTTTCCCAATTCTCCTAGCCTCTATATTCTTTCTATCACATGAATTGCTCCAAAAATAATTCAGAACAAAGCACAGAGCTAAGCAGTAGCCAGCTTCTTGCCATAGACCAGCATGCGAGGTGCCATCGTTCCCTCACATCTCCAGCTAAATCCTTCTCCCTGGTTTCCTCCAAGTACCCCACGCGTTCCTCACTTGGCAAACAACACAGACTAAACTGGGGCCGCAGCAGCTGGCTGCCTGGTCTTCTTCCTGTACCAGTGCAGCTTCTGTGCCAAAAATAGAACCTGAAAGGAAATATTGACTATAAAATAACAGCAAACAAAATACTGGCCTGCATGTCTTCTTGCTCTGTCGGAGTGGTTCATAGACAAAAGTCTGAGAATCACTCTTTAAGATTCACAGAATACGTGTTTAAAAAAAGACTCAAATACTTTCTATGGCATCAAACTGGACTGGCTAGCTCATAACTGAAAAATTTTGTTTAAAAAAATACAAAGTACTATACCATATAAAATGGTATTATTAATCAGTAATAGCATAACTATGCTATATGCTTACTCTTTTAAAAGCACATTAGACTATACACCTCAACCACACCTCTCAAGAGAAAACGCTATGAACTGTCACCAGCACATAGTAACACCAAGTGTAAATCATCCATTCATTTCACAAATGTGTGCTGAAATTATACCATATTCTACCCTACTGCTAGTCCAGATTCCGTGGATACAAAGGTAAACAAGACACAAGGCCCTCAAAGAAGTCCTTAAATTCAGAGAGCCTAGTTCCTAGGTGTGGCAAAGGAAGGTGCTGAGATTTCAAAAGACCTAAACACATACCTGTGAGACGGGACAAACACTAAAGATGGACAAAGGATAAAACCACAGAGCTTACATTTTATTGGATATTAACAAACAACAAATAAACAAGATATTTCCAGAAAGTGTTAAATGCCATAAAGGAAATAAATAGTGATATGATATGCAAAGGAGGGAATGGAGGAAGAGGGAAGTAATACCAGGTCAGGGAAAGGCTCTCTGGATACAACATTTAAGCTGAGAGCTGAAAGGAATCAACCATGCCAAGAGGGTTCCAGGCAGATAGCATTGTACATGACAGCACTAATAAATAATGAAATTAATTATTATGAATCAATTATCTAGTTCATTAACATTAAGTCCAACAGTCTCAACCTTCTTCCCACTTCTGGTTTGGAATCCACGTTATAGACCAATGGGAACTTGAAAATTACATGCTAGATAATCTGTCTAAAAAGTAATGTGCTTCATTTAAAACAAGTTTAATAAAGTCTATAAAAGAACCATACTTAAAGCCAGTACACAACATCGCTTTCCAGGAAGTAATGGATTGTAGGCAAGGGAGTATTACTACTAAAAACAATGCTTTTCAATGGATTTGGAGGGAAGAGACACTGAAATTCCAGTTCTGTCAGTTAGTTAAGTATGTCACCAACATCACCAGTTTCTCCCTCTATAAAATAGGGAGAACATCTCTTGCCCTGTTTATCTCCAATGGCAGCTATGAAGACTGAATGACTGAGATCCTCACTGCCACCAACACTGTCAGGAAAAGCTCTATCTCTGGCTGCAAAAAAGATACAGCCCATCCACTCATTAAGGGACTCCCAGGAGCCGGCCCGTGGCCGAGTGGTTAAGTTCGCGCGCTCTGCTTCAGCAGCCCAGGGTTTTGCTGGTTTGAATCCTGGGCACGGACATGGCACCGCTCATCAAGCCATGCTGAGGCGGCATCCCACACGCCACAACTAGAAGAACCCCATAACTAAAAATATACAACTATGTACCGGGGGGCTTTGGGAGAAAACGGAAAAATAAAACCTTTTTTTTTTTTTTTTAAAGAGACTCCCAGGGGTCGGCCCATGGCCAAGTGGTTAAGTTCACGTGCTCTGCTTCGGCAGCCCAGGGTTTCGCCAGTTCGGATCCTGGGCACAGACATGGCACCGCTCATCAAGCCATGCTGAGGCAGCGTCCCACATAGCACAACCAGAAGGACCCAGAACTAGAATATACAACTATGTACTGGGGGGGGCTTTGGGGAGAAGAAGAATTAATTAAAATACAATAAAAAAGAGGAGACTGGCAACAGATGTTAGCTCAGGTGTCAATCTTCAAAAGAACAGGAAGAGAGAAAGAGAGAGATTCCCAAAGTCTGACACTCAAGTTTATTTGTTCTGATTTAAACCCAGCTGATTAGAATTGTGTGTATCTGGCTTCCCTACCTCACAGTAAATTAGAAGAGAAAGACTATCAGAAGCAATAAAGAACTGACAGCAATAAGAAAGGACAGCTGACTGGCAACCAACAATGAAGGAAAATAGGAAAAAAAATAAAAAGCAAACACAAAAACTCTTAAAATTAAAGTAGTCTAGACTGTAGAGTCATTCAGCCAGAGGGAAATAATCCTCTTTAATTTAGGAGGTACAAGAGGTATCACTCACAGCAAAAAAAACAAAAAAGTAATGTTCTGAATCATTAAGAAAAGATTAAATACACTTACCACACTGCTTGAAAGAGGAAGTTCAAATATGCTTAAAGATTTCCATTTCCGAGGGTTGAGGGTTTTTTCTGTTTTTTTTTGTTGTTGTTGTTTTTGTCATGATTTTTTTTTTACAAGTGTTGTACCTTAACGGTTGTTTTCGGCTATGCACAGCAACGATCTCACTATGGGCTTCTCTGCACCTTTTTCTCTATGCCCAGCCACTCCCCAGGATGGTGCTGAGAAGCAAGGGAATGGTCAGAGCCAAGCAGCAAAGGTGAGAACACCATCGGACTCAGACGACCAGCAGTGGGCAGGTACAGTTAAGGCAAGAAAGGGCTTCCTCTAACTAAGTACAACATAAAGTCCAGAAGCTTTAAGAGACCAATACATTTAAAGTCATTAAAAATTAGCATATTTTTGTAGATTCTATATTCAAAAAAAACCCCATCAAAATCAAAGTTACACATCAACTGGACAAATCTGGTACAATTTGAGCACCAAGACAATAATGGTAACATTTGAAGAATATGAGTGAAGTGTACCCAGGAATTCTTTACATTAGTCTCGCAACTTTTCTGTAAGCCCCGAATTAAGGAAAAATAAAAAATAATTTAAAAGGTAAACAACAGACAGGGAGAAAACATCTGCAGTGTATAAAGAGACAAGGAATAAAAACCCAGAATACACAGGAGCTCTTACAAGTTGGTACGACAAGACAACGTAAGATGAAAAATGTGCAAAGAATCAGAATAGGCCGTTCACAGTACAAACAGCCAATAAACACACAAAAACATGCACAACTCTTCCAAGGGTTGGGGAAACATAAAAAGAATGAAAGAAAACGGTACCAGCTAGCAAAAATTAGTAATTTTAAGCATGTATCCTTTAGGTTTAACAAGCCCATGGCCAGGAATATAGCACAAGTACATCAAGATATAAAAAGACATGTACAGGGGCTGGTCCCACGGCCTAGTGGTTAAGTTGGTGCACTCTGCTGCAGGGGCCCAGGGTTTCACCAGTTCGGATCCTGGGCACAGATACAGCACTGCTCATCAAGCCATGCTGGGGTGGCATCCCACACGCCACAACTAGAATGACCCACAACTAAAACATACAACTATGTACCAGGGGACTGGGGAGAAAAAGCAAAAATAAAATCTTTAAAAACAAAAAAAGACATGTACAAGGATATTCAATGTAACATCTTATAAAAGAGCCTAAAAAGGGGGGAAGGGGAGGAGAAGGGAAAAAATAATAAGCATTAATAGGAATGCATAAACTCTAACTTGACGCAAGCTCCTTGAGGGGAGAGATTCCAGTATGTTCTGTTTGTTGCTATTTATCCCCAGTAACTGGCACGTGACAGGTACTCAACATATATATTTGCTAAATTAATGGATAAATGGGTGAAGAAAGGACATCCAAAAATGGTATATTATATAGTCATTGAAAAGAATGCAGATAATCACCTAAACAGATGTCCATGAAACAATTGGGGAAAAAAAAAAAACTGGCAGGCAACAAATAAAATGATTGTTTTAAAGTGTAAGAACATGTTTACATAGATATATCTCCTTAAACTTGAAGAAAAGTAAAGAAAGGTACGTACAATCTGATGAGCAATTAAACTGAGGGAATACTTTAATTACTGTACTTTTTTAAGATGTGGGATTAGAAATAACTCTGTTAGTATTTTTAAATAAAAATTAAATTTAAAGAAAATGTGACAAAAATTTTTAAGCTCTACAAAATGTTAAACTTCTTAATATAAAAAAACAGATTAGGAAAAACAATTAGGTAACACACACCAAGAGTCTTAAAATTTTCTGATCCAGAGCCAGCCCTGATGTCCCAGTGGTTCAAGTTCAGTGTGCTCTACTTTGGCAGCTGGATTCAGGACCCGGACAGAAAGACGTCACCTGTCAGCAGCCATGCTGTGGGCAGCAGCTCACACAGAACAACCAGAAGAACTTACAACGATACACAACTATTTACTCGGGCTTTAAGGGAAAAAAAAGAAGAAAAAAGGGAGAAGATTGGCAACAGATGTTAGCTTAGGGTGAATCTTCCCCTGCAAAACGAAAAAGATTTTTGATCCTGATTCTACTTTCAGCAGTCTGGCCAAAGGAAGTATTAGGAATGCAGATAAAGCTTGTAGTATCAAATCCTCACATCGGCATTACTTTTAACAATTATAAAATGGAGAAGCTATTAAAATACTATCAAAAGTTCTGAGAAGTTACATATAGAAGCAAGATATAGAAATAGAAAGAAATGATATACACAGGAGAGATAAAACAAAATTTAGAAAATGCACCAAAATGTTAATCCCAAGATTACTAGTACATTTTCCCACTGTGACATTGCCCCAAATTTTCCAAAATTAGTTTGTTTTGCTTTTATAATCACAAAATAATAAAATGGGTGTGACAAGGTTTTAATTTATTTATATATAAACATTCCTAGACCTTATTTTACATCTGAAACACAAAATCCTAACTCCCTACCTAAACTATATCCCAAGCCCGATTCCTGGCCCTCAATGCCAACTTAAGCAAAAAAATCAAGACAAGTCAGACAGGGAAAAAATATTTGCAAAACACATATCTGATAAAGAACTTGTATTCAAAATACACAAAGAACTCAAACAACAACAGTAACAATAAGAAACAATAATCAACGGGAAAACAACCCAATTAAAAAATGGCAAAAGATCTGGACACCTCACCAAAGACATATAGATGGCAAATAAGCATATGAAAAGATTCCCAATATCATTATGTCTTTAGGGAATTACAAAATTAAACTAAACTGAGATACCACCACACACTATTAGAATGGCTAAAATCTAAAAAGCCGAGAACAACAAATGCTGATGAGAATACGGTGCAACAGAAACTCTCCTTCACTGCTGGGGGAATGCAAAATGGTACAGCCACTTTAGAAGACAGTTTGGCGGTTTCTTACAAAGCTAAATGTACTCTTACCATGTGATCCAACAAACACATCCTAGGTGTTTACCCAATAGAGTTGAAAACATGTTCACACAAAAACCTACACAGAAATTGTTATAGCAGCTTTGTTTATAATTGCCCAAAACTGGAAGCAAACAAGATGTCCTTCAATAGATGAACAGATAAACGGTACATCCATACAATGGAATATTATTCAGCAATAAAAAGAAATGAGTGGTCAAGCCAAGAAAAGGCATGGAAGAACCTTAAATGCACATTGCTAAGTGAAAGAAGTCAGTCTGAAAAGGCTAGATAGTATACGATTCCAATTATTATGACACTACAAAAACAACAGAACTAGAGAGAGAGCAAAAGCCCAGTGGTTGCCAGGGGTTCGGGGGGACGGAGGAGAACGAATAGGTGAAGCACAGACAACTCTTAGAGAAGTGACAAACCATTCTGTATGATACTGTAACGGCAGATAGGCAACATTATGCATTTATCAAAACCCACCAAGAAGAAATTTAACTTCTAAAATTATGAAGTATTTTGACATTCTTGGATTAAATACAAAAAGCACAAACATGTAGCTAAAATGAATCAGGGAAGAGAACATTTTAAACCCGTTTCACAACAGCACCTTACTCCCATTGATCACCTGACAGAGGCTGGGTAGATTCACAGAGAAGGAAAGCTATACTAACCTCGACAATTCCTAATAAAGACAGAGCCTGTAAGTACCAAGTGAGCGCTTAAAGGAGTGCTGTTTATTACTCGGGTGTATTTTCAGACACATGCTTAAACAGGAAACACCATTTTTAGTGCAAGTCTTGGGGAATATAAAAGTTTGCACATAGGCACTTCTTAGGAAAGTATGTTCAGGCTTTCAAAAGAAAGACACTAATAAATCTCATGTTAGAACTTAGGGGCAGGCCCCGTGGCCGAGTGGTTAAGTTCGCTCCATTGCAGGCAGCCCAGTGTTTCGTTGGTTCGAATCCTGGGCACAGACATGGCACTGCTCATCAAACCACGCTGAGGCAGCGTCCCACATGCCACAACTACAAGGACCCACAACGAAGAATATACAACTATGTACCGGGGGGTTTGGGGAGAAAAAGGAAAAAAATAAAATCTTTAAAAAAAAAAAGAACTTAAAATTTCCATCACCAAGAGACTCATAGAGTACAAATAGAAAATACAGCAATAACAGTATTTTTAACAGTACTATAAAATTGCTAATTACAGTAACAGTACACATTAACATCAGAAAATTATCTCATTTCAGATAAGGAAGGGCTTCAGACTTGTCCACTCGGATGAAGCACACCCTCAAGTACACTAAGATTCCATCTGTGATAAATGAGAATTCCTAAGATAATGAAAATATTCTGAGGCTGGCCCCGCGGCATAGTGTTATAGTTAAGTTCACACACTTGACTTTGGTGGCCTGGGGTATGCAGGTTTGGGTCCCGGGTGCGAACCTACACACCACTCAACAAGCCATGCTGTGGCACAGTCCCACATACGAAATAAAGGAAGATTGGCACAGATGTTAGCTCAGGGCCAATCTTCCTCAAGCAAAAACTATACGTATATATTCTAAGTAGATTTCAGCCAATGTGTTTAAGCCAATCTGCTATTATTTGGCTACATTAGAGCCGTTATTTAGATTCATTCAGGTAAAAACCCAGCAAAAACTCAATTCTGTAAGTCCTACACTAATAGTTTTTCTTTTTTTTTTTTGTGAGGAAGATTGTCACTGAGCTAACATCTGTGCCAATCTTTCTCTATTTTATGTGTGATGCCACCACAGCGTGACTTGACGAGTGGTGCTAGGTCCATGACCAGGATCCAAACCTGCAAACCCCGGGCTGCTGAAGTGCAGCACGCGAACTTAACCACTGTGCCACCAGGCTGGCCACTATACTAGTATTTTAAATAGAAAAAACATGGTCATTAAAAACCACTTATAGACAACTTTTTAATCACTATCTTCTTATCAAATATAACCAATCAATGAAAAGCAACAGCAAAATAATATTCAAAAGACAGCCTCAAAGTCAATGATACTGAACAGGTGCAATTACTGAGCATCTAGTAGGCCCCCTAACCCAAATTGAACCTGCATTCTTTCAAATCACCTACTATTTCTTTATCCTTGTATTAAAAATAGTTTTGTGGTACCTAATGTAATCTGCCTAACATCTTCTCAGCAACCACATCATTTACCAAAAAGCTTAAACCATATTTTTAAGTACAATTGTATTGTTAGGTATCACCTTAGTTTATATTCATAAGAAAAATATATGGAAAACATTACTTGCCCAAAAAGGGTTCATTCAATGTTGCCCTAAATGTCTTAGATTGGAATCTAGATTAATAAAATCTGGGTATGGGGCTGGCCCTGTGGCCGAGTGGTTAAGTTTGTGCTCTCCACTTAGGTGGCCCAGGGTTTCACCGGTTCGAATCCTGAGTGGGGACATGGCACCGCTCATCAGGCCATGCTGAGGTGGCATCCCACATGCCACAACTAGAAGGACTCACAACTAAAAATATACAACCATGTACTGGGGCACTTTGGGGAGAAAAAGGAAAAAAAGAAAATCTGGGTAGCACCACATATTAACTGATCTTTATTTGATGAAAGATTGTGTTTTGTATACAATTAATCCCAAACAACTTTTACCCCTTTTGTCACTCCAATTATTTTCATTTACCATTTCGAACCTAGGGAAACATTTTCCCTGGATTATTCCACAAGTCTACCCTTTATTCTCCACTTAATCCTCAGCTGAATGAGGGCAATCTGTCCACACCCCTACTTAAACTCTTCCAGGCCTATAAAGCTCAAATTCCTTTCTAAGTTAATTTCTAAAAACCTCTCCATGTACTTAATGGTCCAGCCACACTAAACAACTTACCACTTCCCAGAGAAGACCCCAATACCGCCAAGTCTTCGTGCACAAACTGCTCTCAGTCAGAATGCTATTCTATCAACCCACCATCCACCTCCAACTTATAAGATTCCTCCAACTTATAATATACCCAGATGCTTCAACTTTGCCTCTCGCAGCCTACCCTCCCAATCCCAAACTAGGCTATACACTCCGCCACTGAGCTCGACAACTAACACCTTAATATCCCTACTGTGCTTATCACCTGGAAACTGCCTCTCTTCTTGCAGGCAGAGTCTCAGTCTCTGCATTGTTTCACCCACAGTGCCTAACACATAGTAGGCACACAAAATTTGGTTGATTAAATGAGAGGAAGAAAGGGTACATACAGGTGAATATGTATAAGAATCTCAGAGGTCTTGGAGGAGAGAATCATTCTCCATACAGAGGTCAAAACATCTGGAAGTTGCTTACCAACATATAAGACAGTTTCACATAAAATCTCATAACATTTGAGAAATTCTCTGAAGAAGATATTCTACCACGATACATAAGACTCTCTTTTTGGTTACAAGCACAAAGGAAAGCAAAGTGAAACACTACTGAAACACAAGAATAAGTCTGCCATCAAATAATTTGAGGTACTGATATAAATGTCTTGGACCCAAGAAGTTAAAATTTAATTAAAAGAGGCCAACACAGCTACTACAGTTTTTGGAATTTAAAACACATATACACACACACACACACACACACATACTTATGACTTAATGTCATGCTATAAAAACACCAAATGTCTTCAGTTTTCTGTTCCAGAAATGATGTTTGGAATTCTGCCACACACAGAAGAGAAAACCTCTGGCTCCTCCATGCTTTGCAGTATGTGAAGAAACTAACATGCCTAGAAAAGATGAAATCATATATAATATGGTGGAAAAATCTGTCATAAAATGACAAATGTAAAGTAAGTAGAAAATGAGAAGCCAGTATAGTTAAGATTACAAACTTTGGATAAAGACAGACTAGTCTGCCCAGCTGAGGGCCTCATCCTACAGGGGACACAAAAAATACTTTACGGGGTTGTTGTGACAATTATATGAGACAATTACACAGAACACTTAAAATACTCAGATTCTGATATGTGTATCAAGTGCTCAGTAAGTGATAACGGTTGATATTAGTATTGCTTTATGACAGAACAATCTCAGAAAGCAAAGATCCAGGCAGCAAGTTTACATTCTGAGTGAAGGCTTTTCCTATCACTTGCTGTTCCTCACTCGCTTAGCTCCTTTTCTAACAATCAATACTTCACTTCTTCTAAACTGCCCCTCTAAAATAATAAATAACAACTTTAATATAAAAATTATTTACTAAACTACTAGCTAAATAAACTGTTTAGATTTAGTAGAGCAGAAAATCTCTTAAAGCAAGTACTAAGTATTTTCACAATGCTACATCAAAGTCATTTCAAATGTACAAATGGCACTTTAAAAATCACATGTTCAGGGGGCCAGCCTGGTAGCACAGTGGTTAAGTTTGCATGTTCTGCTTCAGCAGCCCAGGGTTCACTGGTTCGGATCCCAGGTGTGGACCTACACACCACTTGTCAAGCCATGCTATGGTAGGTGCCCCACATATAAAGTAGAGAAAGATGGGCACCGATGTTAGCTCAGGGCCAATCTTCCTCAGCAAAAAAGAAGAGGATTGGTAGCAGACATTTAGCTCAGGGCTAATCTTCCTCAAAAAAATTTTTTTAATTTAAATTCAAATTAAAAAAAAAAGAAAAAAAACACGTTCAGGGGCCAGCCCAGTGGTCAAGTGGTTAAAGTTTCACACACTCCACTCCGGCGGCCCGAAGTTCACAGGTCTGGATCCCAGGTGCAGACCTACCTCTCATCAGCCATGCTGTGGAGGCATCCCACATACAAAGTAGAAGAAGACTGGCTCAGATGTTAGCTTAGGGCAAATCTTCCTGACCAAAAAAAAAAATCACATGTTCAAACATTACAAACAAAAAGGTTCCAAAGTCCTTAAAGTATGGAAAGCAAAATATAATATGGCCTATGTCATGGATTGAACTGCATACCCCCCAAAATTCATTTGTTCAAGTCCTAACCCCCAGGACCTCAGAATGAGACTGTATTTGGAGACAGGGATCTTTGAAAAGGTAATTAAGTTAAATGAGGTCATTAGGGTGGGCCCTAATCCATTATGACTAGTGTCCTTATAAGAGGAAGGAATTTGGACACAGACATGCACAGAGGGAAGACCATGTGAAGACAGAGAGAGAAGACAGCCATCAACAAGCCCAGGAGAGCGCCCTCAGAAAGAAACCAATCCTGTGGATACCCTGATCTTGGACTTCTAGGTTCCAGAACCGTGAGAAAACAAATTTCTTTAAGCCACCTAAGTCTGTGGTACTTTGTTATGCAGCCCTAGCAAACTAATACAACCTACTCTTCCTAAAGCTAGACTGAGTTTATAAATGGGCAGTATATTTCTAATTGTAGTCACTGGCTCAAGCTAAGCTCAATGCCACTTAGAATCAGACACATTTCCAGACACATTTCCAAAGTCAAAAAATCAAATACCTGAAGCCAAAACTAGCAATTATATATCATATATACTTTTTTAAATAAAGTATATTATGGAACAACTAGAAGGACCTACAACTAAAAATGCACAACTATGTACTGGGGGGGGGGGGTTGGGGGAGAAAAAAGAAAAATAAAAATCTTTTAAAACAATTTTTTAAAAATAAATAAAGTATATTATCTATACTCCTTGGGCTATGGCTGATCTAAAGCACTATTAACATGTTATGTATTCTGTGACTATATGACTTGTTTTGAAGAAAAATATACATATTCTGAATTTTTGTGTACCTACTAAAGACAGTCCTCTCAACATCAGCAATATTAGAGCCACTGTTTCTGGATAAAAGAAACACAGACTGTGGATTCAAGGAGATGAAGATTTAAACCCCAGTGTTGCAATTTACTAGTTATGTGGCCTTAAGGAAGTTATTTCACCTCTCTGACCCTCAAATTCCCTAACTGTAAATGGGGATGAAAATAATATCTTACTGGATTATCAGGATTAGAGAGCACTAAATTAAGCACCTGGCACAATTCCTAACACAAGATGTACTCAATAAACAGTAGCTGTGATTAGGATCATCATCCCAAGAAAATGTGCATGACAAGTAGGTGTCAATGATAACAGGACTATAAACTTTTTAAACTTTTCCGGAAAGCAATTTTGAAATACCTATGCAAACATTAAGGATATCTCTCTAACCAGAAACTTGACTTAGAGGAATCTGTTCTATGGAAATACTTGTAAAGGTGGTAAAGATGGAAGAAAAACGATCTTCTTTGTGGCACTGTTTTACCAGCCAATCAATACAGGTCTGGTTCAATATTAGATTATGCTAGATTCATATCTGTCATTATTTTTAAAATGAAGTAGATTTCTTTTTTTTTCCCCTGCTTTATCTCCCCAAACCTCCCCCCCGCCCCGTACACGGTTGTATATCTTAGTTGCATGTCCTTCTACTTGTGGGATGTGGGACGCCGCCTCAAAGTGGCCTGACGAGCGGTGCCATGTCCGCGGCCAGGATCCGAACCCTGGGCCGCCGCAGCGGAGCGCGCGAACTTAACCACTCAGTCACGGAGCCAGCCCCTGAAGTAGATTTCTGTGTACTGACAAAAAGATAGCAAGGGCAGAATAAGCACAGTATAGTCCAACAAAGTAAAAACTGTGTGTGTTTATAGACACCCGGAAGTGGGTATGAAAAGATACAACACCAAACCACAAACAGCCTTCACTTTTTGCTCACAGATTCTATATACTGTAAACTTTTTTAAAACTCATATTAATATTTTTCTAACAACAAAAAAAAACATGGATGTGCACCATCTTTTGAGACAAATGCTCTCCCCTGCCCTATGGAATGAGACATCTTAAGGAAAACTTCAAAGAAAAATATATTGCACATTAACCCTTCCTCCTCGTTGAAAAAGTCTAGAACCTATATTAAGCCCATGTTCAAGATGTTCAAAATCATGGGGGCCAGCCCCGTGGCCGAGTGGTTAAGTTCTCCTCCATTTCTGAAGATAATCCAAATTTAATGCACACAATGAGACTGGAATCATGGAAGGTCACAATAGAAATGGAACCACTTGTTTTATAGATGAGGAAAATGAAGCACAAAAAGTGACTTGACCAACTTCACACAGTTAGACAGCTGGAGGATCAGCGCAGGGCCCTGGCCTCCTACTCCAGTATTCCTTTTCCTAGATCATACTGCCTCACATCCTAGCTTATACAGTTTTAAATCAATTCCCTTTTCCAAATAAATTAGCAAAAATAGCATCAGATAACACTTGGTTTCATAAATATGCATAAATGAAACAAACGTTAGCTGGCATATACTACCTGGCATATTTGCAATACTATCTATAGAGCTCTGCATTCATTGAAATTTCAAGCATGTAAAATATCTTGATCAGACACTGCAAAGGTGTCTGCACTGCAGAAGCAGAGATGAAAACGCTTTATGAGAACCAATTCATCTAATTCCCTTGGAGGGAGAGCAACTAGTTAGATTCTAATTAGCTGAAAGACCAAATTTTCTAGCCATATATGTCTGAACAGCAATTTTGTTTCAGTAGCACTTTCCTTTTTTACAGTAATGCTTCTCATCTCTGATTTCAAAGTCACCTTCCAGCCTAATGGAGGGACACAGCGCTGATTCTTTTAGAACAAGACTCTATTAAATAAAGAATAATGCAAAGAAGCATTTCTTTTCATATCTTCCTTCCCCGAAAACCAGTTTGACAATATACGAAAATCTGTGATGGTATAACATCTATATTTAACCAAAAGATAAAAATCCAGAAAGTAAGGACAAGGAAAACTAACAGCAGTATGAGACAAAGAATACATGAAGTAGAAGCCAGGTAGACAATGGATCTCTGAAACCTAGTTCACAGAAAATAAAATAATCACCCTAACACAAACAAAGGCTGATGCAACTGGCAACTTCAAGTTAAGTTTACCAAAAAGAAAAAGAACATTAATGAATCTTTGCCCTTGTCTCATATCAAAAAAAAAAAACAAATACTGAGGCAGGTAGATTAAGACATTGTCAAATATAAATGTAATAAAATGAAGTTGCTACATTAAAAAAAATCACAAAGGGAATAAAATCAAATTATTACAACATAATGGTTATGGATGATTTATGGATATACCGTTAGCCTTCTAATCCGGCAGGTTAAAATTTAATATTCAAAAAAACTACAAGTTGTCACTACCATCAACACAAAATACTGTTTATAATTTTGCTAGCTTTGATTAAAGCAATGTGATAATTAACTTCATTTTATCCACTGAGTGTTGATATTTTTCTTTAACAAAATCCAAGTATTCAGGGCTATGAGTGATGAGTGACCTTGAGGCAGCACTTGGAAGGCAGTCACCATGGCAACACTACCACAAAAGTGCCTCATCCTCAGCAAAAGGACCAACCTGGTGCATGAGAATTTAAAAACCTAGGGACAGAGCTTCCTTCAAGCCAAAACAAAAGGAAAAAATTAGTTTTCAAAAATGTTTACATTACTCTATTTTAGCCTTCCTATTTATTCTTCATGGAGAGAAACACACAGATTAAGTTATCTTAACGATGAAATATTAAGGCATGCAAAAATTATTTTCCTCTTTTATTTGTCTCATATATGGACACAATAAATTGCTAAGATATGAACAAATAATATTTTTTATTCTCTTTTTATTATTATTATTATTATTATTATTATTTTGCTGAGGAAGATTCGCCCTAAGCTAACATCCATTGCCAATCCTCCTCTTTTTTTGCTTGACGAAGATTAGCCCTGAGCTAACATCTGTGCCAATCCTCCTCTGTGTGTGTAGGGGGGGGGGGGGTTGGGAGGGGGGTACACCACCACAGCATGGCTGGTGTGTGGAGCAGGTCTGCACCCGGGATCCAAACCCATGAAGCCAGGCCACCAAAGCAGAGTGCATGAAACCTTAATCCCTTGGCCACAGGGCTGGGCCCAGTTTTCAATTTTTTTTAATTTATTTTTGTGTGTCTATGACAGGAAGATTAGCTCTGAGTTAACATCTGTTACCAATCTTACCCTTTTTGCTTGAGGAAGATGGTCACTGAACTAACATCTATGCCAATCTTCCTCTATTTTGTATATGGGATGCCACCACAGCATGGCTTGATGAGCAGTGTATAGGTCTGTGCCTGGGATCCGAACCTGTGAACCCTGTGCCGCCAAAGCAGAGCACAAGAACTTAACCACTATGCCACTGGGCTGGCCCCCCAGTTTTCAATTTTTTTTAAATGCATGTTTAAACTTTTTCAACAGAATTACCACTATTCTAATCTTTTAAATCACTGTCAAAAAAATTTCACCTTAATAAGAACATTTATTTTCGTGCCTGCATTTTGACAAAGAAGACACAAAAGAGGGAGTGTTCACTTAAAATTCCAAATATAAAATATGGATTTGTAATTCTGATTATACAGCAAAGAGCCAGCTGCTTGTTTGCCAAGAATGGAAAAGGGGGTAACACAAGCTTCTTTACATTAGCGTTTTATAAAGTTAGGCGTCTTTGCTTCAGACATAGATGTAGTATGTTTTTCTACAGAATCTATTCCTTGAAAGCCAGGAATGTTAACACTTTAGTCATTTTATCACGAACACAGTCAGCACAAGCCCTGACATCAACTGGATATCAAAGGAATTCGAACTTTTTGCTCACATACCTACCAAAAGAATCTTGGAAAACTACATAGCTTGGAACATTTGTAAGTTGAAATTTATATTTTTCAGCAACTTAACTAGTTACAAAGCAGTAATTTCCAAGATTGTATAAGAATTTGTATCTTTAATAAATTGTTACATCACTCTTAAGTATTGAAAGGAAACTGGATTATCATCATCCCTCTCTAACAACCAGAAACTTTATAACTGCTCCTTTCTCCTGAAATACAAATTTCTGTTCCTCTTCTCCCACAGTATTTGATCATAATGGAATATCATTTTATGCCTGAAAGTATTTTATTGATCATCACATGTCTGCAACAAAAGGGTATACAAACTGAAATAATTAAATTCCACTGATCACAGGCTATAAGTGTTGAAAACACATTTTATTCTTAATTACTACTACAATTGTTATTAGAACATAACTGTCCAAAATATGTGTATTACAAATTTTGATAAATTACATGTAAAAAGTACATTTTTCATTCTAAGTGAATCTGTTAAGATACACAGGTAGGGACTCCTCTCCCCGCTGCCCATCCCCATGCACTCAGGGAGCCACAATAAATAATGTTGCTGAAATGCAACAGTGTTCATCAATCTATACTTCTTTTTTGTTAAAATTATAAATAAAACTTGCTGAGATAAGTAGATAATTAAGTGGAGTTATGTGAAAGCAACGTCACTCAATTCTTTCAATGCAATCTTAGTTACATGACAAAAATCTCAGTGAACTATCAAAAATTATTTTTCATTATCTCTCAGACAGCAATTTGACTAACTCTCCCTTCAATTTTGATTTTGATGAAAACACAGACTCAGAGACACCTGACAGATCATTTTTTACCCAGCCATTAGACTCACTCACTTTTTAAGCCCTGACACCAATATTTCTATTTGTCCATGTGTTTCAAACCCCACTTTTTTGTTGTTTTTTTTTAACACCCAGTGTCAACACAACACAGTAAAAAGAGAGCTGTTCCTTTCTTTTGGCAGTTGGAAGGACACTTGTGGGAGGAGACATCTGTAGAGTAAGACTCTGCAAAGCTTTCTCAGACAGACCAACTTAAGGATTTAAGAGAACAAGAGTTTATGAATCTAGAAATTGATTCTCTAAATAATCTGCTAAAGCCTTTAGATCCAACCACCAATTTACAGAAGAATACAGAGGACAGAACAATGTGCTAAATGACACCACTCAGATGCAAATCCAGACTATGGAAAATTTTGCAGGACATAACCCCATTTTTTTCCAACAAACTGCAAGGGAAAAAACGGGAAGCAATAGGAACCTAAAATAAAAGAGACATAAAAGATATAACAACAAATTATAATTTGTGCATCTGATTCATAAATATAAAACATAGTTACATGTCAAGCAACTGAAAAACTGAACATGCCTGGATATCTGACATTAAGAAACAGGAAAAGGGCCATGAGTTAGTAATTGTTGAAGCTGGGAGATAGTTTCATGAAAATTCATTATAGTATTCTCTCTAGTTTTTCGTGTTTGAAATTTCATAATGAAAAGTTTTAAAAAACTATTTCCACTCATATACCCCTTGGGAAATGTTCATAGACCTCAAGTGAGATCCAAATCCATTCCAAGACACCACGCGCAAGTGAATCTTAACAGCTCCGCCTGCTAACAGAAGTCGGGAGATGAATGTGCAGAGAAGCATCGGGATGCTCTGAGCATGTATGAATTCTTTTCCTTTACAAATGTTCAGCATTAATTCTAAAGCTCAGACCTCAAAAACAGTGACAAATACTTTCTCTAGCATGTTATCACTTAATGTGTATTCATGTACACCAGGAAACCACTACCTGCTTATCTCTATCTTAACATGAAAACGCATTTATCCACTCACAAGTATTTAAGTGGTTTAAAACTTGAAAACTTTATTTGGATTATATATTTGTATATATTTATATAAATACATATGTACAAATTACATACACAAGAATTTACACTCACTTTTTTTTTAATAAATTATTTTTTCTTTTTCTCCCCAAAGCCCCCGGTACATAGTTGTGTGTTTTTAGTTGTGGGTCCTTCTGGTTGTGGCATTCACTTTTTAAAGTACACCCTCCCAATATAAGGCTAGCAAAAGACAAAAGATTAAAGACACCACAAAAACATACCTAAGGGAGTGCAAGACTCTGATCTTTATTCATTCACATAACCTTTATTCCTCATCACAGGAACTTCTACCTCACAGCTGCAATCTAGCTAACATAACATCAATACACTAAACCTGACTATACACCCACTCAAAAACCTACTTCCAGGGCCCGGCCCCATGGCCGAGGGGTTAAGTTCGAGCACTCCACTTCGGCGGCCCAGGGTTTCGCTGGTCTGGATCCTGGACATGGACATGGCACCACTCGTCAGGCCATGCTGAGGCGGCATCCCACATAGCACAACCAGAGGCACTCACAACTAGAATATACAACTATGTACTAGGGAAGGAATTTGACTTAACTATGAACTTAACTATGAACTTGCCATTGGGAAGGAAGAGGAAAAAAAAGACTGGCAACAGTTGTTAGCTCAGGTGCCACTCTTTAAAAAGAAAAAAAAAACCTACTTCCTATTGCATCTTTCCTTAAGAAATAAAAGGGAGGGGATGGCCCGGTGGCTCAGCGGTTAAGTTTGCACGTTCGGCTTCGCGACCCGGGGTTTGCAGGCTCGGATCCCGGGTGCGGACATGGCACTGCTCATCAGGCCACACTGTGGTAAGCATCCCACATATAAAGTGGAGGAAGATGGGCACGGATGTTAGCTCAGGGCCAGGCTTCCTCAGCAAAAAGAGGAAGACTGGCAGTAGTTAGCTCAGGGCTAATCTTCCTCAAAAAAAGAAATAAAAGGATGGGGGAGAACTAAGTACCTCATATATTAGTACTTTGTTAACTCACATCTATCTTTTTTTTTAAAGATTGGCACCTGAGCTAGCATCTGTTGCCGTTCTTCCTTCCTTCCTTTCGTCCTTCCCCCTCCCCGCTCCCTCCCTTCCGCCATCCCAACCTCCTTCCTTCCTTTCTTCTTCTCCCCACAGCCCCCCAGGACATAATTGTATATTGTAGTTGTGGGTCCTTCTGGTTGTGCTACGTGGGACGCCACCCCAGCATGGCCTGATGAGCGGTGCCACGTCTGCGCCCAGGATTCAAACCAGCAAAACACTGGGCCACCTGCAGTGGAGCGCACGAACTTAAAAACTCAGCCATGGGGCCGGCCCCCGGGTTGTTCATAAGTTTTAAAACCACTTAACCTGTGAGTTGATAAAAATGTTCTCATGTTAAAATAGAGATAAGCAGGTAGCCGTTGTCTGGTCATATGTTGTGGTTTAATCTTTCTAAGTTGTTATTCTGCTTCTTGTCTCCAGATTTTTTGGTATTTTGTACAGGAGAAATACACACCTTTCCCTCTTTTAAAACTTTTGTTAAATCAGTAAAGAGAGTAAAGAGTTTAAACTAGGGTCAGTTTTTCTTCATGTTGCAATTATAGTTGTAAATACTGTACAAGTGTTGCAGTTTTTGGACCTTTTAAATATTGCATTTTAATTTTAATAAATTTAGCTATCTGTAAGTATATTTTTCTCTTTTTGAGATTTGACTTTAAGGTTGCTTTGATGGGGGCTGGGAGTAATTTTTAAACACAAAGCCAACTATGCAAGTCTTAGTCTTGTTTAGCTAAGATCTTAGTGAGGCATTTAAAACATAGATTTCTAATTGGAAACAATCTAACATTTTATCAATGGAGGATAGCTTATTTAAAAGATGGTGCAAATAGGACATTGTATGTCGATTATACTTCAATAAAAAATAAAGGATGGTGCATATATAGGAAAAAAAGATGTCAAATGCACAGCAGAAACCGTAAAAGTAGTACTGATTTCAACTTATTAACCTGGAAAGACGTCCATCACATAAGGTGAAATAAAAGATTACAGAACAGCATGTAAAAATCTCCTCTTTCTAACATATGTTAAAGTCTACATAGAGAAACGTAGAAAGATGCATACAAAAATACTAGCACCAGGTATCTCTAGATATATCTTTCTGTACTGCTTAAACTTTTTTAAATGTGCATCTATCATTTTAATAAACATACCACTTTTTAGGGGCTGGCCACACAGCCGAGTGGTTAAGTTCATGTGTTCCGCTGCAGCAGCCCAGGGTTTCACCGGTTCGGATCCTGGGCCCAGACATGGCACCACTCATCAAGCCATGCTGAGGCGGCGTGCCACATGCCACAACGAGGACCCACATCTAAAAAATATACAACTATGTACCAGGGGGCTTTGGGGAGAAAAAGGAAAAATAAAATCTTTAAAAAATAAAAATAAACACACTACTTTTTATAAAATCAGAAAAGAACAAATCACTTTTCCTTAGCTGTGTTTAATAAACAGGATAAAATAAACATGTAAATGAAACTGGATGAAAGCTTTTGAACTTCTTTCAAAAAATAAACTTCCAGGGGCTGGCCTTGTGGCCTAGTGATTAAGTTCGGCGCACTCTGCCTTGGCAGTCCGGGTTCTGTTCCTGGTCATGGACCTACACCACTTGTTGGCAGCCATGCTGTGGCGGTGACCCACATACAAAATAGAGGAAGACGGGCACAGACGTCAGCTCAGGGCAAATCTTCCTCAAGCAAAAACAGGCAGATTGGCAACACAGATGTTAGCTCAGGGCAAATCATCCTGGACAAAAATAAAAAATAAATAAACTTCTACAATATTATTAAAAGTATCTTAAAACAAAAATAAGTTCTTTATGGTTCCACATAAGAATCTTAAAATACATATGTATAGGAGACAGGGCACACAGTAATAATTCTTGCCTTAATTAACAATGCATTAGGGGGAAGTTATGGTAGGGGTAGGCTTCTTCTATTATACTTAACACAAATAGCTATTCAAGCACTTTAAAAAAAAATCCCTGTAGTTGGTTGAAGGCATGTTGGTTATTCACCTAAAGCAACCTTCATTCCAATGTCTTATCTATCAAAAAGGAAACCACAGTAAGAACTCATAACTGCAAATGGTAAATTAAATTTCTAAACAATTTTACCTTAACTACTGTCAATAAGTCAAATGACTCCAAAAACTCTGTCCTCTTTTTATTAAGGTTGCCATAAAAATTTTATGTACAATTTTAAAATTTGAAAAAGAAATATAAATTTCTTAAGGATAATTATTTAAACATCCATAGAAAAGGTTTCAAGTCAACTGAATAAGATGTCAATAATGAAAGACTGTCACGGCAATGTTATTTAAAGATTTTATTTTTTCCTTTTTTCTCCCCAAAGCCCCCCAGTACATAGTTGCATAGTCTTCGTTGCGGGTCCTTCTAGTTGTGGCATGTGGGACCCTGCCTCAGCATGGCTCGATGAGCAGTGCCATGTCAGTGCCCAGAATTCGAACCAACAAAACACTGGGCCGCCTGCAGCGAAGCGCGCGAACTTAACCACTCAGCCACGGGGCCAGCCCCCTGCAATGTTATTTATATTAGCAAAAAAAAAAGATAGCCTAAATGCATGGAGAATTGAATCAATTATGATATATCCATATAATCAAATACTATACAGCCTCTTAAAATTTTCACAATATATTATATAACATGATCCCATTTCCATTTCTTACGTACTGTGTATAGTTACTTATACATAAATAAAGACTGAAAAGGTATACACCAAAATGATCTTTCCTGGGTTTTTTTTAACATTTCAATTTCCTAACTCCTACAGAGAACATGAATTAACTTTGTAATAAGGAAAGTTTTTACAACACATTTGAAGTTTTTTATGCATTACATCCAATCCAAACAGACAAAAGTAATAAATATTTAACAAATGTTCCCGGCAATAATTTTTAAAATTTTTAAATGGTATTTTTTGAGATGCTTTCTAACACTCATTGATTTTATCATGTTCTCCAGTTGAAAGTCTCACTGCTGTTGTCCCACATCTTGTACCTGACAGCAAGATGCAACAGAGCAGCCTTTCTGGGGGAAACCACTCCATAAACTATCATGATACAGTCTTTTCTGGACTACTCCAACTCTCTTAATTTGCTGAAACAGAATTACAGATACATCGGGGAGACATAATATGCACATACACTTTTTTTTAAGGCAATTTTCAACTGCATGTTAATTAATGCCTATACCTATCATTCCCTCTCCTCAAACTGCTATTGAAAATTCAGTAAAAGAAAGGAAACTTTTATTACTAGGCTGGCAGAATAAGAAAATAAAAAAGGAATTCCCATGTATATACAATAAATGATTAACTACTACTCACAGTTTCTTCATATTAACAGACCACCCTATCTTTAGCCAATTTCAGAGTCAACTTCCATCTTGACTCGATTTCTAGAAACAGTTCTAAAACAAGCCTAATTTCTAGAAACAAGCCTAAATAGACCAGGAGCTAAAATAAAACCAACAGAGACGAGGGACTTCCCTAATGCAGTTCCAGAGAGTTTGAAAATGAAAGATATGCTATGCCCCAGAAAAACATGTTCACGCCACAGACAGGGGCGGGAGAATAGTTTGAGAAGGACATCCTCCTTTCAAGGAAATATAGGGTATATTTATTCACTCAACAAATGAATAAGCAACATCTACCACATGCCAGGCACTTATCTAAGAGTTTGAGACACACCAGTGAGCAAGAGGGACTAAGATCCCTATACTTGTGGAGCTTGTATTTTATCAGGGAACATCACACAACCATTAAACACAATAAATAAATAAATCAGACAGTATGTTAGAGAATTAGTGCTTCGAGGGGAGAGGTTCCAGTATCAAATAGGGTGGTAAGAAAGGGCCTCATTAAGAGAGTAGGATCTGAAACATTAAACGAGGCAAGAAGTTAGTCAAACAGATATGTGATGAAAAAAGCATTCCACACAGGAAGCACACACACAGGCAAGAGTGTGCCCGAATCAGAGGAACAGCAGCACCAATCAAGAGTGAGGAAGAGACAAAGAGTAACGAAAGGTGCAATCAGAGATGGAGCAGAGGCAAGTCACAGTGGGCCTACACCAAGTGAAGGACTTTCATTTCTTACTCTGAAATGATATGGGGAAACCTCTGCAGATTCTTGAGAGGAATGACAAAGTGGTTTAGGATTTTAAAAGATCCCTCCAGCTGTTATGTCATTAACAGATGGCAAGGAGGCAAGGGTAACAAGCAAGGAGACATGTCAGGATGTTATTACAGTAGCAACAGAAGATGTCGGCTCACTGGAAGTATTGAGATGCAGGCAGATTCTAGATCCATTTCAAAGATAGAGACATGGAGGTGAGAGAAAGGAGGAGCCCAGGTTTTCGGCCTGCACAATCAGAAAAATCAAGTTACCAACAAATGAGACATGGAGGTCTTCTTGAAGAAGATTCAGCAGGGAAGGTCAGGAGTCCACTTTTAGCCATGCTGGCTGTGAGAGGTCTATTAGAAATCCAGACGGACAGAATGAGAAGACAGGTAGACGCACGAGTCTGGAAATGGTAGAGAGGTTTATCTCACGTAAACAACACACAAAGATCCAACATATGTATAAAAAGAAAAGGTACAGTCCTATGTATAGTCCCAAAGAACCGAACAACAAAAACAAAAAGCAAGCAAAGAAAAAAGATCCTACAAGTCAAGAAAACCTTCCTAATGTTGAGAGAGAGAGAAAGCTAGGGGGAGGGGGAGACGTGAAACTACATACTGAAAGTCCTTACCACACACGCCTGAGGAAAAATGAGTCAGAATGACCAACACCAACACATGAAACTACTATGAAAAAAACCCTTTTGACAAGCAGACAAAAAAGCTAAGTCTTTTATAAAAAAAAGGCCACACCAGATTGACATCAGACTGTAACTGCAATGCTCTATGCCAGAAGACAATGGAATGACAGACACTCTAGAAAAGAATTTTATACTCAGCCAAACCAGCTTTCAAGTATTAAAGCTGCAGACAAACTTTTAAACATACTGGAACTCAAGAAATGTTGTTCCCATAAGCTCTTCCTGAGGAATTTACTAGAGAATGAATTTCAGACAACCCAAATAACTGGAAAGTCCACATCAACATAAAAATAGTCACGGGAATTAAATATATATTTACCTATAAAAAAACTGAATGATGAGTATAAGGAACATGTTATAATACATAATGATTACATACTTTGACAATGTAGATGCAACATAAATACCAAAAACTAAAGGGGAAATAAGGAGAAGTAAAAATTAGAATAAACTTGCTGATTGTCTTATAGGTACTAATTGGAAGTAAAAAAAATAGTTTAAATCAAATGCTGGAGAAGAGAAAGAAGAGGTTACTAGGTAATTTCAACAGTACTCCAAGTAAGAAATCAACAGACAATAACCAAAAGAAGTGAAGAGTGGGGAGGGATTTAAGTGTATTACCTAAAAGTTTTAATATAAAGGCAATAGCTAGAAGAAAAGTACAAATCCCACAATTTTTTTTAAAAAAAACCTAAAACAGACAAGACAGAATATCATAAAAAAGACAAAGATATATTCTCACACACACCCCCCCATACCCAACTCAAAAAACTAGAAAAAGAACAAAATAAAATAAATGTTTAAAAAGCAAAAGGGAGAAATTAAGGTAAGCATAGGATTAGATCCTGCAACAGAAAAAAAGACAAGAGTGGGAGAGGTGGTGGTGCCTGCTGTTTAGTTAGCCATACTGCACCAATGAGAACGTCTAGTTTTGAGCACTGTACCACGGCTATGCAGTTATTAACATGAGGGGAACCTGGATGACGAGTACACAGGAACATTCTAGTGTTTCTGAAACATTTCTGTAAGTCTAAAATTATTTCAAAGTAAAAAAAGTTTGAGAAACAATGTTTTTCACCATTGGAGAATGCTACTAAAACAATCTGTTATTTAAAAATCTAGTAAAAGAGAAATAGTCAAACATTTATCCTGCCTTCCTATGTGAACTGCACCCACCACACTGTGTGACCAAATAGTTGATTAGAAGTTTTCTCTTTATAGAAATATTACAGCTATTAAATGAAAAGGGTATGACAGAATTAGAAGATCAGCTCAGCATCTGCTACCCCTAATAAATTAACAGATGAAGGATACTGATCATCAACAGCTGCTAGTATCACAAAGAGAAAGAGAAGCAAATGTCATGGGTCTCCTGATAAACACACCACACAGGAAGTAATCTCACTTTGGTAGCCGGCCTCCAAGATGGCCCCTAGAGAACATCATCTCCCAGAATTCATACCCTTCAGTAGCCCCCTCCCACACAGTATCAGGTTGGTCCATATGACCAAAAGAATAGAGCAGAAATGATAGTGTGTCACTTCTGGGGTCACAAAAGGCACTGCGGCTTTCTCCCTCCCTGTCTCTGATCACTTGCTCCAGCAGAGCACCTTGCAGACACTCAGGTAAGAAAGTGAGAGTGGCAAGAGCTATGTGAGTGAGCCACCCTGAAAGCAGATCTCCAGTCCCTGTCCAATTTTCAGATGACTGCAGCCCTGGGTGACAGCTTCATCATAAGCTATGAGAGAACTTGAGCCAGAACCACACAGTTAGGCCACTCCCAGATTCCTAACCCTCAGAAACCGTGGAAGATAAATGTTTTAAGCTGCAAAGTTTTTGGACAACTTGCTACATAGCAATAGATAACCAACGCATTTGCCTTGAGAGCCAACTATCAACTTATTAAAAAAAATACAGAGGACCAATTTAAACAACATCATAAGGATATACTCAACAAAACCTAGACAATAAGAAACTGTAGGGAAAAAAAATTAAATTCCAAGGAAAAAAGAGAAGGAGGCATAAACTGTATTTAAAATGACTTAAGATACATAACAACCAAACTGCAATGTGTGAATCTTGTTTGGATCTGATTTGAAAACTTAAAAAAAAAGAAAAAGCAGAAGAAAAAAAGAAAAGCAAGAGAGGGAACTGGAAAATTGAATAGTGACTGTGTATTTTGGTGCTACTAAGGAATTATTGTAATTTTTCTAGATGTAATAATGGCATTGTGGTTACAATTTTTTTTTAAAAAGTCTATCTTTTAGAGATACTTAAGGAAATCATATGATGTCTGTTATTTGCTACAAAAGAACGAAGTAAATGGAGACAAATATGAAACAAGACTGGTGATAAACTTTTAACTGGTGAACCTGAGGTAATGAGTACATGAGGATCAATATACTATTCTACCTTTTTATGTTTGAAATTTTCCAAAATACAAAGAAGAAAAAAAGTAATGCTGGGGCCACCCCAGTGGTACAGCGGTTAAGTGTGCACGTTCCACTTTGGCGGCCCAGGGTTCGCCACTTCAGATCCCGGGTGCGGACACGGCACTGCTCGACAAGCCACACTGTGGCAGGCATCCCACATATAAAGTGGAGGAAGATGGGCACGGATGTTAGCTCAGGGCCAGCCTTCCTCAGCAAAAAGAGGAGGATTGGCGGCAGATGCTAGCTCAGGGCTGGTCTTCCCCCCACCCAAAAAAAAGGAGTAGATACATAGATTATAAAGACATACAGATACATTTGTAAATATACACAAAAGAAAATGGTAACAGTGATTGCCACTGCGGACAGAACTAGGAAACAAAAGAAAGTGGGAGGGAAACCTAACTTCATAGCCTTTTGTAGTTTGAGTTTTTGTTAGCCATGTACATGTATTACCAATTTTTTCAAAAATAAGAAAGAAAAATGTTTTCAAAAAATAAGGGGGCCGGCCCAGTGGCATAGTGGTTAAGTTAGCGCACTCCACCTCTGCAGCCCAGGGTTCACAGGTTCGGATCCCAGGTGCGGGCCTACAAACCGTTCATCACACCATGCTGTGGTAGGCATTCCACATACAAAATAGAGGAAGACTGCCACAGATGTTAGCTGTCTCCGAAAGGTTAAATAAAATGCCCAAGATGATCCATCAAAACGCAGTTCTCTTGCTTCCCAAGCCTTTACTATTTTGCATTTCACTCTTCTGTAAAACAAGTAACACCCTTTACAACCCAAAGCTGAGTGTGCAGGAATGCAGTCTGAAACACTGTGAATCATACCCTCCCGAAACATGGTACACTATCCTTTGTTTGCTGTGCATGATTAACTAAGAGGCCCTATTTCAAAACACAGAAAACACTGGTGCAAAAAGGGCTTTAACGCCTGCTTCAACCTTTACAGGTTCATCGTGAACTCTAAGAGCCACAGAAAGTAACCCTGACAATGTCTAAAAAGTGTAACTGACTGTAAATGTGGCAAGAGTGGCACTCAAGGCATTTAGAAGGGGAGCTCCCTTCCTTTTCACCCAAATGTCTTTCTTCTAAAAGTGAGCCCTGTCCCCATCTACTTGATACCACATGATTTCTTCTGCTTTTCTACAGCAGGTAGTTCCTCTGCACTCACACAGAGAGAAAAAACTTAATGCACCAAAGTTCTTCATAGTCAACAGCCTGCAATTCCATTAGTTACAAACACTAATACGATTTTAAAGTAAATAATCTCACTGATTGAAACTATCTCCCAGGTATTCCCTTAAATCCTTCCCTGGATTTCTGCAGCCTCGAGTGATCTCGCCTTCCTCTGAACTCCAAAAGCAATTATTTGTACAATTTATTCGGCAATTAAAACTGCAATGCCTTGTTAAACCACTTTCATTATTCTCTGAAATGTTATTTAAATCTTCTCTAGTTATCTAACTTTCGTGTTTATTTCTCATCTCCCAAATAGACTGTAAATTCTTTGAGAGGAAGAGATAAGTCCTTATATTGTTTTGTATACACATAAAAACACAAAATAGCTGGAACATAGTAAATACAAAGATATTTGATTAAAAAAGAAAAAATACATAAAAGTCAAAAATAGAGGGGAAAAAAAGAAAGAAAAATATAGTTACATTAAGAAAACGTTTAAAGCCATGTCAACTAAAAATCTTCAAGCCAGAGTTGATAGGCCAATGTACTATTGTTTCCCCTGACTCCTGAAGTGATACAGGGTGGTAAAAAGGGCATGGCCACTGAAATCTAAGAGACTTCGAGTCGGATCCCCTACCTTGAGAACTTATTAACTTAATCAATAAACTTCAATCTCTTCATCTCTAAAAAGAAGGTAATAATACCTAGATATAGAAGGCTTCCTGATGGTTAAATGAGAAAGTTTATGTAAAACTACTGCTATTCCTTATTTTAGAGGTTCTTAGTTTTTTTTCATGTTTTGACACCTTGCAAATCAGAATGTGCCATGCTACTGACAGTACCCCATAGTTTAATTGGCAGTTTTACATCTTCTTTCCTAGTGGTACATAATAATGTGTCACGTAACTGACGGTATCTTGAGCTTGATTAAATTTGGTCATAGCTGGCAGCATCCTCAACCAATGCTAGCATCCTCTCCTCCTTCCCCCCGATAACCATTCATACATACACTATCATATGGATAGGAAACAACTCACTCAGCTGCAAAATGGAAATAGCACCAAATCCATTCAAAGTGCTTAGCACTTTGGCACGTAGTATATGCTCAATAAATAGGAACTGTTGCTACCACTACTCTGAATTCATTCATTCAACAAATATTTGAGTACCTACTATGTGCCTGCCTGCATTGTGGGCACTAAGAACACAGCACTACGGGTTGGCCCAGTGGCGTAGCGGTTAAGTTCGCAGTTCTGCTTCAGTGGCCCGGGGTCTGCCGGTTCGGATCCCGGGTGCAGAACTATGTACCGCTTGTCAAGCCATGCTGTGCAGGCATCCCACATAAAATAGAGGAAGATGGGCACAGATGTTAGCTCAGAGCCAGTCTTCCTCAGCAAAAAGAGGAGGACTGGCAGCAGATGTTAGCTCAGGGCTAATCTTCCTCAAAAATCAATAGCAGTAAACAAAATAAATAACTCCCAGCCCTCACAGAGTTTACATTCTACTGGCACATACATGTGCTAGCAGTGTTCTTCCATGGCACAAGGAAGGAAAAGTCAAAAATCACAACTGAATCAGCAGACTGTCCCAAAGGCTGAAAAACTAAGCAACCCAAAAAAGATATTAAAACACAACACTACCTAGATTTTCTTTAGAGAAAATATTACCAAAATGCAAAGTGAAGTCCTGGAAGCAAAGCAGGGAATCCAAGCTTTTTTTGCTCTAAGTAAAGGCTTAGGAAAAAGCGAAACAGCCAAAACAGATGCTGAAAGTTAAAAAAAACAAAAAAAAGAAGAAAAAAGAAAAGTAAGGGGGATATAACATTATCTCTAGTTTCTGAAAATAAGACACAGATTCATTTGAAAGGCAGGAATGAGGGGCCGGCCCCATGGCCGAGTGGTTAAGTTCACGCGCTCCGCTTCGGCGGCCCCAGGTTTCGCTGGTTCGGATCCTGGGTGCAGACATGGCACCACTAGTCAGGCCATGCTGGGGTGGCGTCCCACATAGCACAACCAGAGGCACTCACAACTAGAATCTACAACTATGTACTGGGGTGGATTTGGGGAGAAAAAGCAATTAAAAAAAAAAAAGTTTGGCAACAGTTGTTAGCTCAGGTGCCAATCTTTAAAAAAAAAAAAAAAAAAAAAGAGGGGCTGGCCCCGTGGCCGAGTGGTTAAGTTCGCGCGCTCCGGGGCAGGCAGCCCGGTGTTTCGTTGGTTCGAATCCTGGGCGCGGACACGATACTGCTCATCAGTCCACGCTGAGGCAGCGTCCCACATGCCACAACTAGAAGAACCCACAAGGAAGAATATACAACTATGTACCGGGGGGCTTTGGGGAGAAAAAGGAAATAATAAAATCTTTAAAAAAAAAAAAAAAAGAACCCAAAACACACAAGTCTAGCATCATTTAATAATGAAGCAAAGAACCTCTACAATCTTTAGAATGCCAAAGGCATCAAGCAATTTATTCTGCATTAAATCATTACACAATGTTATATTCATAAAGGAGACACAGATTTGTATCTATGCTATACAGTCTGCACCAAAGCATAAGCACCTTTCTGGGCAGGGACCTTTTCTCACTCACCTTTGTATCTCCTAGGATGCTTTACATGTATCGAGCAAGCAATATTCATTATCCAAAAAAAAGTCTTCATACTGTTACAGACTTCAAGAAAATACATAACATTTTATGGAAATAAAGAGTATTTAATGGTGCTTTAGACTCAAAATAACTGATGAAAATAACTATCCAAAACAATTCATCCTCAAAAGGTGCCAGTAAGCTAAAGCAAAACTAAAGTAGGTATTTACTTTAAGGTTTTCTCCTACCTTGATCTCCAGCTTGAGGAGTGTACAATTAGTCAACATTTACAGAACGCCCACAATGTGCTCAGAAAGTTACCAGTCCCTGGGCAGATTCATAAATTCAGAATAATCCACTAAAAGGGTCCTCACTGCCTAGCGAAGGAAACCAATACTAGTGAAACAATTTGTTATACATAGCATCTTGGAATGGGTACCCAAATGCCAAGCTGAAGAGAACAGACTAGAAGCTTGGTAAAGAAATAATCAGGACTTCAAAAGAACAGGAAAACACATAATAAAACATAGAGCCAGAATTGAACATTGGATGGGTAGTTTGACAAGAAAGAAAAATGAAACCAAAGGTTTCTAGTTGCTCAAGCCAAAAACTCAGACACCCTTGTTTCTTTCCCGTTCTCTCTCCACACCCCACCACACACAGCCACCCCCAGCCCCCCCAAATCCATCACAAAATTCTGCTGGCTCTACCTTCAAAATATATACAGAATCTGACCACTTACCACTTCCACTGCCACCCCCATGGTCTAAACCGACATTATCTCGTACCTGGATTACTGTAATAGCCCTCTAATACGTCTCGCTGCTTCTTGCCCTCTTATAGGCTACTTTTCACAAAGCAGCTGGAGGGATCTCTTTAAAGTCCAAGTCAGTTTATTTGCTCTCTGCCAAAACCCCACAGTGTAGGAGGCGGCTGTGTGAGTGTGTATATATATATATACACATACAGGCACAAAGGAAAATGAGTAGGAAGATATACACACAAAATCTTTGATAATGGATGATGAGGTTACTGGTAATCTTTATCTGCTCTTTGGTTTATTTTCTCCTTTGTACTTTTCTGCATTTTCCAAATGAACATGAATTAATTACTTTTATAATAAAAAATGAATGCTTTAATGGGGGTGATCGATGATCATAAGATCTTTTTGGAATAGTCAAAAATAAGAAAGCAGCAGTGGTTCCCCATTTTGCTCAAAAGTAAAAGCTGAAGACATTACAACTGCCTAACAGGCCCCACTGTTACCTCTCAGATTTCTTCTCTTACGACTTACTCCTTTGTTCACTGTGCTCCAGCACACTGGTCACCTTGCTGTTCTTCAAACACACTAAGAATGTTTCTACCAAAGGGCTTTTGCACTAGCTATGCCCTCTGCGCACAACGCTCCCCACCCCGAAATATTCACGAGGCTTACTTCCTGAACTCTTTTGCTCAAATGTTACTTTCTCAGAGAAGGTTTCTATGACTACCTCATCTAAAATGGAAACCCCACAACACACACACACACAAACACACACACACCAGTTTCCAGTCCCCATATGCAGCTTTATTTTTTTCCAGTCATTCTGGTCACCAGAATATCCCGACATCCAGAGAACAGCCTGACACACGGCTGGCATCCAATAAATCCCTGTAGAATAAATTAAAACATGGAGGCAGAATTAAAAGGGTTAAAGAATTTGGGAAGGTTAAGGATGTGTGTGTTTGAGGGGGCTGAAGACTGAAAGAAAATCAGACAGGAGCAGAGAACAGGTGGAGCAAAGAAGCCTTCCAAAGGTAAAGAGACTAGTGAACAACTAGAAAAAGTGAGAGACCTGAAGGATGGAAAGTTGACAAGGAAAAAAAAAAGGACTATGGGCCAGAAGAAAATTTAGGCTGAGAGGAAAGGGATAAAATAATTGGAGATAGAATGGAAAGAATGAGGGCTGAGATGAGAAGTGCATGAAGACGAGAGGAGAAGAGTTACAGACACAGGAGAGGTCAAGAGGAGGATGAGGACCAGCCCGGTGGCGCAGCAGTTACATTCACAAGTTCCACTTCTGTGGCCCAGGCTTCACCAGTTTGGAGCCCAGGTGCAGACCTACACACCGCTTGTCAAGCCACGCTGTGGCAGGCGTCCCACATATAAAGTAAAGGAAGATGGGCACGGATGTTAGCTGAGGGTCAGTCTTCCTCAGCAAAAGAAGAGGAAGATTGGTGGCAGATGTTAGCTCAGGGCTAATCTTCCTCAAAAAAAAAAGAGAAGGAGGAAGGATGAAACTGTATAAGGGAGGAGTCAACCCCAGAGAAGGGGTGCAGGCCACTGTTATGTCACAAGGCTGTTCCTGTTCAAATCTAAGACCTAACAGTCCTGAAAAACATATAAACTATGTCTTTTTGTGTACGTGTGTCAGGAAGATTGTCCCTGAGCTAACACCTATGCCAATATTCCTCTATCTTATGTGGGACGCCACCACAGCACGCCTTAATGAGCAGGGCCAGGTCTGCACTGGGATCCAAACCTGCACATCCCGGGCCGCGAAAGCCGAACGGAGGAACTGAACTACTAGGCCACCAGGCCAGCCGCCCGCCTTTACTTCCAAAACATAAGTGACTTACGAGTGTTAAGATACACAAGCATATGCATGTACATCTGTTGCATCACTTTCAACATTCAAATTCCTCACTGCAGAAATGCATAAGAGTTTAAAAGGTTAATTCATAAAACCTGCATTTTTCCATTTCATTCCCTAATACTACAGTTAGGCGTTTGCCATGAACGAGATGAAATAAGGTAGAAGTGGGCAATTACAGGCTGTGTGCGCTCTACTCTTCCTCATTCTGCTCTGCCAGTTTACAGAACTAGACAGCCTGGACTCCCCCGCTATGAAAACAGTGCACCACTGTTGGCACTTACACTTCAAACAGTCAGACAAAAACACTATCAATTTTAATATAAAGTCTACTGACCCTTTGAAAGATTAACAGGAACCTGAAATAGAAGTTAAAATGTTTCCTGAATCACACCAAATTAATATCGAACTTATGCAAATCTTTTAAAAACTTTATTTTTAATTTTCTGAGCATTCGTCGATGCAGTATGAAATCTTATAAAATAAAAATTTATTTACACAGCACCATCACTAAAAGAATGATTTCATATGTCTACATTCTCAGGTGCATAATAAATCTGCTGAAATAAAAGAAACAAAATTCATTTAAAACTAAAAGGAATTTTGGAATCAGAAGATTTTTAAATAATTTTGCAAGTTCAGTGTTATGACCACACTATTCAGGCAGAGATGAAACAAACACACAGTACCTTCGATGTGAGAATTTCTGCACTGCTCACTAAAAGCTGGCCAGATGCCATTTTATCACTGATAGAGGAGCTTCAAATTCCACTCTGAGCACAACTGCAGTGCACTGAATCCAGCAGGATAAGCATGCCTGCATGTTATTATGGGAAATAGTGGAAAATTTCACAGGCTGACATCCAGAACGTCTGCGGTTCTTTTTCATATTTCTTTCTTCCTGCAAGCAGTTATTAGACCAGTAGTTGGATTTTTTCTTTAAGCTGGAAATTTCCACTGGTTTTTAAATTAGCCTTCTTAAATGTAAACTGCAAATTGTTCCAAAATTCCAGCATAAGAAAGAATAATTCAGACAGAAAAGAATTAAAATATCTATCTTCAAATTACGGTAGGGGACTGATGAGCAAACTGAGGTGGGTGTCACTCTTTTCCAGTAAGAAATAAAAAGTGTCCAGGGAGATAGGCGATTTAAGGCTAAAATATTTAATACAAATCCTAAATATGACAAATAGCACACTGTGAACCTGATATTTTTTCATTAGCTTATAGTGGAAACATTCAAAAGCTAATACAATCAGTAGAACAGTTAAGCACAGAAACCACGTAAAGAGAACACAGTACAATATAGCTTGGTAAGAAAGGAATACATTCTTTACTAACAGAAGTAAGCCATGAAGATTGTATTTTTCAGTAAAGATTAAAGAGGAAACAATGGCAAAATCTCTGATGTAAGATTCAGAGTTTTTACACAGGTCTTCAGCACCTTCTCATTAGGATTATACCAGACCAATATTTGATGTTTTCAATCTTAATTTGTAATAATAAGTGAAGAAATAGACCAAGACTTATTGTTTCATCTTTATTAAAGAGATTAAAAGGTGAAGTTTCAGACTATTTAAAATGAAAAACTACTTTTAACAGTAAAATACAGTAGAAAGTAATTTATTCTGTTTAAGAACTGGTATGTTCCAGGTTAACAATTTTACTTTTTCTTTCCATTTATATGAATTAATGAATGAGATCTATAATGCATGTTTGGATAACAGTTATTCAAGCTTTAAAACACTTGTTATTCCCAAAAATATACATATGACCAAGAACATGAGCATTAGGACAAAGACATGGCTGATCACCGATAAAGATCTGTGCCACCAAGGACTGGGTCAAAGTATTTGCAAATTATATCTGAAAAAAAGAGGTATATTCAGAAGATATATTTTTTTAAAAAATTCTTAAAACTCAGTAACAAAAGGAGTGGGGAGAAGAAAGGGGGCTATATCGATGCAAAGCAGAACAGCAGACCTACACATTTATTAATGGTGAAAGATTGAATGCTTAACCCCTAAGATGGAAAACAAGACAAAGATTCTCTCTCTCCTCAAACTGATGAACTGATTCAATGCAATCACAATCAAAATCCCAACACTGTACTGGAAGCACTAGCCATTATAAAAAGGCAAAAAGAAAAGGTATACTAATTGGAAAGGAAGAAATAAAACTGTCTTTATTCACAAACAACATGATCACCTACATATACAATCCTAAGCAAACTACACAAAAGCTAAATTCATAAACTCATAAATGAGTTTAGCAAGGTTAAAGAGATACTAAGTAAATACACAAAAATCAACTGTTTTTATGTATACTAACAGCAAACTGCTGGCAAGTGAAATTTTAAATATACTATTTATAGTCGCATTTTAAAAATATGGAACTGAGTGATAAATTTGACAAAAGCCTTATAAGATCTGTACACTGATAGCTACAAAACTCTCCTAAGAGAAATTAAAGACCTAAATAAACGGAGATATATAACGTGTTCACAGGATAGAAGACATAGTATTTTTAAGAAACCAATTCTTCCCAAATTGATCAACTGATTCAATGCAATCACAACAGAGATTTTGCAGAAATCAAGAGGATTCTAACAATTACACGAAAATGCAAAGGACCTAGAGTAGCCAAATCAATTTGGGAGGGAGGAGTGGGAGGATTTACCTTATCTGATTTCAAGACTGGAGTAAAGATCAGATAGATAGATTAGACAGAGAGAGAAGATAGATAGATATAGATATGTAGATCAGTGGAACAGAAGAGACTCCAAAAATTGACCTACACATATTTGGTTACTTGATTTTCAACAAAGGTGCTAGGTCAAGTCAATGGAGAATATATAATCTTTTCAACAAATGGGGCTGGAAAAACTCAGTAGCCATATACCAAAATACAAATCTCAACACTTATCTCACTTCACTCACAAAAATTAACTCACACGGGCCATAGACCTAAATTCAAAACTATAAAACTTCAAGAAGAAAAACATAAGAGAAAATCTTACTGATCCTGTTTGGCAGTGATTTCTTAAATGCAACCACAAAAAGCATGAACTATAAAAGAAAACACAAAAATCAATAAATTGAATTCCAATAACATTCAAAACTTTTGCTCTTCCAAAAAGTTATGAAAATGAAAATGCCAGCCACAAACTCAAAGTAAATATTTCTAAAACATATATCCAAAAAAGGTTTTGTATCTAGAATAAAGAACTCTTATGTCTCAGTAAGATAAACAGCCCAGCTTAAAAACGGGCAAAATAAATGAACACATACTTCACCAAAAAAGACACACCAATGGCAAATAAGCACATGAAAATACGCTCAGTTATTAGTCATTAGATAAACTCAAACTAAAGCCACAATGAGATACCACCATACACCTGCTGGAATGGCTGACATTAAAATGACTGACCATACCAAGGGTTCGTGAGGATGCGGAATAATCAAAACTATCATCCATTGCTGGGAGAAATGTAAAATGGTACAACCACTTTAAGAAACAGGTGGTAGTTTCTTTTTAAATTTTTAAATGTTGAACATACACTTAGCATATAACCCAGTCATTCCATTCCTGGGTATTTCCTCAATATAAATAAAAGCATATGTCCATACAAAGCCTTGTACAAAAATGTCATAGAAGCTCTATTTTTGATAACCCAAAACTGGACACAACCCAAATGTTCATCCACAGCTGAATGGATACATTGTGACACACCTGTACAATGCAATAGCACTAAGCAATAAAAAGGAATAAAACTACTGATATATGTGACAACCTGGATGAATCTCAAAATAACCATACTAAGCGAAAGAAGCCAGCTTCTCTCAAAAAAAAAGTACATACTATGGGGGCCAGCCCCATGGCCTCGTGGTTAAGTTCAGCACATTCCACTTTGGCAGCCCAGGTTCTGTGCCTGGGCACAGACCCACAGCACTCATCAGTGGCCATGTTATGGCGGTGACCCACATACAAAATGGAGGAAGACCAACATAGATGTTAGCTCAGGGCAAATCTTCCTCAAGCAAAAAGAGGAAGATTGGCAACAGATGTTAGCTGAGGGCAAATCTTCCTCAGCAAAAAAAAAAAAAAGTACATACTGTACAATTCCATTTCTATAAAATTCTCAAAAATACAAACTAGGGGCCAGCCTGGTGGCACAGCAGTTAAGTGTGCACGTTCCCCTTCTCAGCAGCCTGGGGTTCACCAGTTCTGATCCCGGGTGGGGACATGGCACCGCTTGGCACGCCATGCTGTAGCAGGCGTCCCACATATAAAATAGAGGAAGATGGGCACGGATGTTAGCTCAGGGCCAGTCTTCCTCAGCAAAAAGAGGAGGATTGGCAGCAGTTAGCTCAGGGCTAATCTTCCTCAAAAAAAAAAAAAAAACTAATCTTTAGTGATACAAGGTAGATCAGTAATTGCCTGAAGATGAGGGAGGGATGTACTAAAAAGGGATAGAAGGCAATTTTTGGAGGTGATAGGTATTTCCATTATTGTAATTGTGGTGACAAATTCATGGGTAGACATATTCATATGTCAAAACTCAAAATGCACAATATAAACATATGCAATTAATTGAATGTCAATTATACCTCAATAAAGTTGAAAAACAAAAGTAAGGAAAAAAGCAAATTATAGTGACAGAAAGCAGAACAGCAGTTCATTGAATACAAAACCCAGAGGGGAACTGAATGCAAATAGGCAAGACAAGAACTTTCTAGGGTGATGGAAAGGTTCTAGATCTTGACCGTGGCAGTGGTAACAACTGTTTACATTTGTCAAAACCCAAACTGCACACTTAATGTTGAATTTTATTATAAGTAAATTATACCTCAATAAAAGATTTTTAAAAATAAAGGATACCCAAATACTATATAGATACATTTTAAACAACTTTAAACACACTAAAAGGAACAAACATATATAGTCACAACATATTTTAGTCTACCACCTTATTAATCTATGTTACCATTTTGATATCCTAACAGTTATTTTTTTTACTTTACATTTTTTAATTTTTATATTTTATGTTAAAAAGAAAAAGAAACCACAAAAGCACTAAAAGAAACACATGAGAGAGCTTTTTAAATTTATCATATCAAAAAATTTGAGGGGCCGGCTCCGTGGCCAAGTGGTTAAGTTCGCATGCTCCACTGCGGCAGCCCAGGGTTCAGATCCTGGGTGCGGACATGGCACTGCTCATCAGGCCACGCTGAGGCGGCGTCCCACATCCCACATCTAGAAGGACTTGCAACTAAGATATACAACTATGTACCGGGGGCGTTTGGGAAGTAAATCAGAAGAAAAAGAAAAAGATTGGCAACAGTTGTTAGCCCAGGTGCCAATCTTTGAAGAAAAAAAAAAAAGGAAGATTGGCAACAGTTGTTAGACTAGGTGCCAATCTTTAAAAAAAAAAAATTTTTGAAAAGCATCTTTTCGAATACCATGTCTTCTCAGACAAGGGAAACAAAAGAAAAGAAAAAAGGGAATGGGACTCCATCAGACTAAAGAGCTTCTCCAAGGCAAAAGACACTAGAATCCAAACAAAAAGACAACCCACCAACTGGGAGGAAATATTTGCATATCCAACGAGGGGTTAATCTCCTTAATATATAAGGAACTCACACAACTGAACAACAAAAAAACAAAGAGTCCGATCAAAAATTGGGCAGATGATATGGACACTTTTCCAAAGGAGATATACAGATGGCCAATAAATACATGAAAAAATGTTCAACATCACTAATCATCAGGGAAATACAAATCAAAACTACACTAAGATACCACCTTACGCCTGTTAAAACGGCTATAATCACCAAGACTAAAAATAACAAATTGTTGGAGAGGGTGTGGAGAAAAAGGGAACCCTCATACACTGCTGGTGGGAATGCAAACTGGTGCAGCCACTATGGAAAACAGTACGGAGATTCCTCAAAAAACTAAAAATGGAAATACCATATGACCCAGCTATCCCACTGTTGGGTATCTACCCAAACAACCTGAAATCAATAATCCAAAGTAACACATGCACCCCTATGTTCATTGCAGCACTACTGACAACAGCCAAGACAAGGAAACAACCCAGGTGCCCACTGACTGATGATTGGCTAAAGATGTAATATATATACAATGGAATACTACTCAGCCATAAAAAAAGACAAAATCATCCCATTTGTAACAACATGGATGGACCTGGAGGGTATTATGCTAAGTGAAATAAGCCAGACTGAGAAAAACAAACACCATATCATTTCACTCACATGTGGCATATAAACAAACACACAGACAAAGAGAAAAGTTCAGTAGTTACCAGGCGAGCGGGGGTGGGAGGTAGGTACAAGGGGTGAATGGGAGCACTTATGTGGTGACAGACATGAAATAACGTACAAGTGAAATTTCACAATGATATAAACTATTATGAACTCAATTAAAAAAAATTGGATACCACGATATATTACTCAGAGATGAGAGAAACAGGCATTTCCATACACTGAAGGCACGTTGGTAAATTGATACAACCTCTACAGGGAGCAAGATGTGATATCTATAAAAATTTTAAATCCATACTTTTTTTGGTAAGATTGGCCCTGAGTTACCATCTGCTGCCAATCTTCCTCTTTTGGCTTGGGGAAGACCATCACTGAGCTAACATCTACACCAATCTTCCTCCATTTTGTACATTTTGTATGTGGAATGCCACCAGAGCATGGCTTGATGAGCTGCGTGTAGGTCCACACCCAGGATCTGAACTTGCGAACCACATGTCGCCAAAGTGGAGCACGTGAATTTAACCACTACACCACTGCTGGCCCCTAAACCCATACTCTTTAACCCAGCATTCTACCTCCAGAAATTTTTATACCCTTTATAACAAAATATGAGAATTAAGAAATATGTATGAGGATACACTTACAACTTTGTTTGTAGTAATATGAAACTGGATAAACTATGATATATCCATGCAGTGGAACACTGTGTAACCACTAGAAACAATGTAGTAGTTGTAAGTATCGATATGAAACCTCTCCAAGATCATTTAAAAAGTATACAGAATCCAAAGCAGGGCTCCTGAGTGCCAGTTACAGAGGTGTGTTCATTTTATGCAAATTTATAAGACTGTAATTGTGCATTTTTCTGAATGTATGTTACACTTCAACATAAAGTTTACCCAAAATGTGGAAGAAATTCATTAAACTTTAAAGCTTTTTAAGCATAAGCATTTACATGCCTAGACTAGAGTAACAATGATTACCTCTGGGCAGGGTATAGAGAGATGGCTGGGAAACAGCTGAGGAAAGTGGCTTTACTTTCCACTCCATACCCTCTGGTACCTTTTGAATTTGTCTCACGTGCACCTGTTATATATTTCAAAAAATATTTTTTTGTGTGCATTTTTTTTTCTTTTCTTCTTCTTCTTCCCAAAGCCCCCCAGTACATAGTTGTATACTGTAGCCATAGGTCCTTCTAGTTGTGGCATGTGGGACGCCGCCTCAGCATGGCCTGATGAGTGATGCCATGTCCACACCCAGGATCCGAACCAGCGAAACCCTGGGCCACCGAAGCAGAGCACACGAACTTAACCACTTAGCTATGGGGCCGGCCCCCTCAAAAAATATTTTTGAACTGAGACCATTTGCAACTATATCCCTGTATGAGTCAAGATTTTCTTAATATAGAAATAAACTAGGGGCTGGCCCGGTGGCGCAGCAGTTAAGTGCACACGTTCCACTTTGGCAGCCCGGGGTTCACCAGTTCGGATCCCAGGTGCAGACATGGCACCACCTGGCAAGCCATGCTGTGGTAGGCGTCCCACATATAAAGTAGAGGAAGATGGGCATGGATGTTAGCTCAGGGCCAGTCTTCCTCAGCAAAAAAGAGGAGGATTGGCAGCAGTTAGCTCAGGGCTAATCTTCCTCAAAAAAAAAGAAAAGAAAAGAAACTAGTGGCAGGGATGGATTTAAGTTCATAATAGTTCTTCACAATCCAATTTCAAATTTTATATTTGTCACAATAGTCTCATTTTCACTGCCTTTGTAACCAGTAAACAGTTTAAGTTTCAACTTAGAAAATACACTTTAATAGAATCATCTTTTCTATTTTGAATAAGGTTTGGTATAAAACTTCATCTGAAGAAAAAAAGGGCTCTACAGTGAAAAACTCACGACTATTACATGAGATAATGCATAGTAAGCACACAACAGAGTCCAGGCACAAAGGCATTCCATAAGCGGTAACTTTTATCTTTTATATCTAAGAATATGAATCAAAACACAGGGAAGAGAACTTTATCGGGGTGAGAGCAAAGGAGACTTAACTGCAACTACAGTATAAGATACACAGATGGGGGCCAGCCCCGTGGACAAGTGGGGAAGGTCGCGTGCTCCGGTGCGGCAGCCCAGGATTTCACCCATTCGGCTCCTGCGCGTGGACAAGCCATGTTGAAGTGGCATCCCACATGCCACAACTAGAAGGACCCACAACTAAAATATACAATTATGTATTAGGGGGATTTGGGGAGGAAAAAAGCAATGAAAAAAAAGAAGAAGATTGGCAACAGTTGTTAGCTCAGGTGTAAATCTTTTTTTTTTTAATATTTTATTTTTCCAGTTTCTCCCAAAGCCCCCCATACATAGTGTGTATTTTTAGTTGTGGGTCCTTCTAGTTGTGGTATGTGGGATGCCACCTCAGCATGGCTTGCTGAGCGGTGCCATGTTCATGGCCAGGATTCGAACCGGCGAAACCCTGGGCCGCCGAAGCAGAGCGCGCGAACTTAACCACTTGGCCACGGGGCCAGCCCATGATGCCAATCTTTAAAAAAAAAAAAAGATATACAGATGGAATTCAGCAATGATGGTGGAAATATGGATTAGGGCCAGATTATGAAAGGTTTGGGGAACTCTACGAGAAGGAGTTAAGTTTCAAACTCAGATGGTAAACAACAGAAGATTCCATGCCTTCAAGCAGTCAAGCAACATGAAGGGGTAAGTTTTTGAAAGATAACAAAGAAACAGGCATTCTCCTGAACAGGTGAGAGCATAAGCTTAGTATAACCTATTTGGAGGCAACCGGTAAACAGGCATTAAAGCTTTAAATGCACATTTCCTTTGATTCAGAAATTTCACTTCCAAGATTTTTGTACTAAGGGGCCGGCCCCATGGCTGAGTGGTTAAGTTCGTGAGCTCCGCTTCGGCGACCCAGAGTTTCGCCGGTTGGGATCCTGGGCACGGACATAGCACCACTCGTCTGGCCACGGTGAGGTGGCGTCGCACGTGCCACACTAGAAGGACCCACAACTAAAACATACAACTATGTACTGGGGGGATCTGGGGAGAAAAAGCAGAAAAAAAAAAAGATTGGCAACAGTTGTTAGCTCAGGTGCCAATCTTTTATTTAAAAAAAAAAAAAAGATTTTTGTACTAAGATATACCCATGACAGCACAGAGAACTACGTACAGTTCACTGCAATATCACTCAAAATGGTCAAAGATTGGAAAAAGCAATGAGGAACTGGCTAAAATAAGTTACATCAAATCCATTCGTACAAGGGAATATTATATAGCCTTTTAAAAAATATGAGGTATATGGGGGACAGCCCCGTGGCCTAGTGGTTAAGTTTGTGCACTCCACTGCAGCGGCCCAGGGCTTCACTGGTTCGGATCCTGGGCGCGGACACGGCACTGCTCATCAGGCCACGCTGAGGTGGCATCCCACATGCCACAACTAGAAGGACCCACAACTAAAAATATGCAACTACGTACCGGTGGGCTTTGCGGAGAAAAAGGAAAAAAATAAAATCTTTAAAAAAAAAATGAGGTATAGAAGGCTAAGTTCTTTTGTTAAAAATAGTGGCAACCCACTGTCTTCTCAATTGTTCATTAAAAATAAAGAAGAAAGAGGAGAGAATAGAAAAAAAGAAACTGAAGAGACATGCATAATTATCTGTATAGAATATCCTCTAACAGTAGTAGCCTTTGTGGGGGAGTAATTACAAAGACCTGGGGGTACCAGGAGCATTACTTTTTCACAGCGTATCTTTTTGTAATGCTTCGCCTCTACCATATTTACGCCTTCTTTTCGATTTAAAAAACCTTTTTTTTCTTTACTCTAAGCACTACAGAATAAAAGATCTGAGAGCTGAGAAGAAGCAGTTAATTCCCTTTAGATCTATTTCATCTCCTCCATGAAGTTCCCAACAATCCCAGGTGAAAGCGACCTTTTCTTCCTCTGAACAACCTATTTATGTTGCTGTAACTGTCTTTTCAATTATACTCATTTCTCAACTAGAGTATAAGCTCCTAGATCACAGAGATATTAATGCCCAATGCTTAGCACAATTCTTTGAAGAACAGTGGTATAAATAAAATCATCTGAACAACTTACAGGATGTCCAGCCCTATATCACCTGGGAAATATGAAAGCATCCTAAGGCCCAGACATGATTTATTTGGGACAACTCTGAGGGAGACACAGGCCCCAAGCAAATCCTTAGGACTCTAATTTTATCTCAATTTCCAAGTAGAAAAAAAATGACTTGAGAGCTGAACTCCAGAAACTTTCCTATCAAAACACCAAGCATTTTAGAGGACCTAAAATGAATATAATTGAAAAAATAGACGATTTTAAAAGCTTCTAAAAGGAAGGGTCTCTACCTCAAAGAATACACAATTGGATGAAATCTGCCCTACCAATCAATAAATACTGATTCCAATGCATGTGAAGAGATAACTAAGGTTCATATAAGGAAATAAGAATTACAGTTTCAGTTGAGGTGGTCTGGGAAACTTACTTAAATGAGACGGAATCTGAGCTGGACATTAATGACTAGACTAGATAGCAAGGAAGAAGAGGCAGAAAAAATCAGCATGACTGAAACAAGGGGAGACAAAAGTGGGAAAGACTGGTAAAAAAGACAGCTAAGAACTGAATATTAGGGTAAGGAATTTGGATTGTACTCTGCAGATCTTTAAGCAAAAAATGTGATCAAAATGGTGTTTAATAAAATTAAACTGACAGAACTAGAGTGGGGACTAAGGAAAGAGCAGAGACTAATCTGAAAGCTACTACAATAATTTAGAAATAAATGGCCTGAACGAGAGTTTTACAAATTGGAATGTAAGTATATTTAAGAAAAATATATCAATAGGATTTTGCAAAAACAAAACCCATTTATTCAATACCATCACTCACTTAACATTCACTGAATTTTTAAATGATCAAGGCTTAAAATGTCTTACCTCTGCACTCTAGCTACTGATTTCCCACCAATGGGAACTGTGCTCTCTCCGTATTAAACTCTTACTCACTCTTTAAAGTCCTGCATCCTGATCACCTGGTCAGAGGTAGTCCCCTTTCCTCCTCTGAATTCCTCCACAATCTTTACAGGCAAAACAGATTGCCTTGTACTGAAGTGATGTACCTGATTGATTGTGTGCACTTGGAGGTCAAAACCTTTTAACTCTCACAGTGCCTTAAATAGCATAAGCTTAATAAACACTGATTACGTATGTGTGTGTATGGGGACGTGAGCAGCAGATAAGGAGTAACAAATTAAAGATGGCTGAAACTTAAGGCCTCATGGCTAAGAGAACGGTGGTATGAAGTCAGTTTAAAAAGCCACATGTGAGATTCCTGATGAAATTATTTTTAGAACTTAATATAGTAATAGTCCTGTCTTATTATATGAATAAGACAGCAGTGGCCCTCCAATGGATGGAACATATGCGTGGAGTTATTTTTCTCATTGGTGAAGTCAGATTTTCCTAAATGCAGCCAAATACTTAGGTTGTAACACCAATGAACCCAACTACCTTGGCGGGGACGACAGTACTGTCATAAAACACAACCACGACTAGGCAGGTAAAAGAGGAAAGAGATGAGCTGGGATGGAGCAGAGGATGTGTAGACTAAAGCCACAGTTTGCTGAAGAGAATATTGGGTAATTATTAAAACATTTTCAAATAAAGTTGCCAAATTTCAATCTGGAAACAAAATCAAGCTGATATAGCTACTCTACAGTGTGACTTAAATTCAATAATCCATTTCACTGATGACAGCTTTACTGGGAGTAAAGAAAATATGACTTCATTTTCTTACACCAGAAGGAGGGGACTGAAAATGTTTCGATCTCCAGCTCCCTTTCCCTCACATGTCTTGCCGCTTGAAGCATTTAACTATGGTGAAGTCAGGAGCTCAAAGTCATCCTGTCCCCAAACTCATGAGTCAGCACAGAAACCTGCATCTTCACACCATTGTCTGGCATAAAGAGGTTAATCCATTTAATGTCTGACCAATAAAATTTAAATAAAAGGTCATTCTACACATATGATACTTTAAGCTTATGGAATTTTCTAATATAAGGAACCCTGGAACACATATACTCCACCCCTTTGTTTTACACATTTAAAAAACAGACCTAGAGGGACTGTTTGCACAGCTTATAGCACAAACTCGCAAATTATTCTCAATCCTTCACTGGTAAGTATTCTTTTCAAAGTAACAAGCTAACAAATGATATTGATCAGGTAACAAAGGGGGGAAATGTTTAAAGGTTTTCAGGTATAGATTTCTTTTGATTAAAGTAATTTTAAAGCTGAGCATATGATCATGCTGCTCTTTCCACCAATAACAATTAACTCTCATTTACAAAAATGTCAGTTTAGGACACTTATATTATGATAAACAAACATTTCCTCTCAAAGTAAAATAATTTGGTTTTAGATTTCACTTAAACAGAAGAGCAAAGAATGTTTACTCTAAAAAGTCTCCCCCCCCACTTTTTTTGTTGTTAAAACCCTTTCTTCCCCTCCCCATGCCTTCTCCTCTTTTGTACTCAAGTTCTCAAACGTGTAAGACGGAGGAACAATACCACAATACAACTGCAGGCGTCCTGCCTACTAGTCAGTCATTATTCTTAAGACTTGAGAACTTTCAAAACACTGCTTGGGCTGCTGTGAAATTCCTTCTTTCAGATTTTCCCTCCTTCATGGCACATCTATTTAAAAGAATGACTTCAAAAACCTCTTGCTGTAGCCAATCAAAACTCTCTAAGCAAAAATGCTTACTCTAACTAAAAATGCTAGCCTTAGATAAGAAGGTGGGATGTAAATGCCGGAAGTTTAGTAAACGTCAATCTAAAAGTACGGAACAGAAAGAAAAAAGTATATTTCCAGCCAAGAATAAGAATAGTATTTTTCTCATATGTATATTAATCCTGTTTCTGAAAAATTCCACATTTATATGAAATTATCTTAAAGACTACAATAGTACCATCACTTTTCTAACAATACCATATAGAGACCTAAAAGTCTCAAACTACATGAGGCTGAACAGTAAAGGGTTATCTTAATTATTACTGACAAAGAAAAATTCACACTAAAATGAAGTATATTCAGTTATTTTAAAAATTTGTCGGGGGCAGAAAAAATTACCAGCAGCAGTCACCTGGAAAACTGGGGGATTTCCCATTTCCTCTGACCACACTTTGATGATGGCAGTGGTACTTACTAATAAACTTATCTGGTGGTTGAGATAAACCAATGGAACTACTCTAGACGGAGACATGGTGGGTGAAGGGAAGGGGAATAAATTATCTGTCCAGCTCACCACCGGTTCTTTTCTTTTTACAGGCAAAAGCTTTAAAAATGAAGGTGAAACACTTGGTTCATGAGTAACAACTTGTCAAATTGTTACAATAAATAAAACTTCTCCGCACACTTCTAACAAAACCAAAAAGACTAATTTATTTCAAACAATATTCAATAAAGCTCCATCCCAGTGCAACAAAATAATGTAGCTAGTTCCCTGGAGTTAGTTATAACGGGATTTAACCTGTCCACTCAACATTCAATTAACCATGAGGTTTCTCCTAATTGAGGATTATGCTGACTTCTGCAGTCCTTTCCCATCTAGCCATCTACCACTCTTACTCAGCTGCCGTAGCTACCAAAAGCAAAGCCCCAGAGAGCAGCAGATTATCCATAACTCTGTGACACCCAGGCCAATATTCCCTTCTCATCATTGTGTGGATGAGGAAGAGTTCAATTTAGTAACGTAGTGAGCCTAGTTTCCAAAAAAGAAGCTTCATAACCCTCACTCACAGCCTCTAACCAAGGAAATTAAACATTTCAGAAGAATAGCTTCATAGGTGAACATCAAACCAAAAAGAAAATGTCACACTTTCCCAAAACATATCAATAAAAAAGTATTAACAGAAAATAAAAAAGAAGACACCGAAGTTCCTAATGACAAATAGGAAAAAGGACAAACGGAAGCCTAGTCCGCTTGCTCTTAGAACACTCTTTGAAATAGGTAAAGCCTTGTCTGCCAGTTAGGTCACACTTCCTCCCTCTGCCTCTAGGCCACGAAGTTTACTACACAGTTAGTTAAATAAACCTTTACTACTGCCCCCATGTAAACCGACGGAGGCCGGCAGAACTGACCAAACTGAGTTAACGCAGACAAAGTGGGCAACTGGCAGCATGCAGGTCTAAGAAGAATGGATAAATTGGCCTTCTAGACACTGCAGGTCTTCATTTCAACTCCCACTGTGTATCTTCCGGCCATTTTCCTGTTCATTTAACAACTCACCACCAGAAGGTAGGAAAGGCAAAGGCGATTAAATTCACGTCAATTCCATCATTTGTTAGGGGGCTAAAAATAAGGTTAGGCTTTAGATAAACTGCATCCTTACCCCAAAATAATCTCCCAGAAACCCTGTCAGAAAACCAATGGGCCAAGTGAACTTCCCTGGCAAACATTAACAAAGTGAGGGCATAAGCCCCCTCACAACAGAGCCCTCCTCCACCTCAACTGGGAAACCTTCGTTTTGGAATCCCCTCCCCCACCCCAAAAGCACTCATAAAATGGAAGAAAACGCCTACATTTTACTGCAGCACTCAATCTCAGTGCTCTCCCTGAGGATCTAGGCTAAGATACAGTCACCTATTTCTTTAATCTGTTGAACTACGAGGAAAGAGAAAAGTTAACATACATTTCCAATACCTAATTTTCTGCTCTCAGAGCTTTAACCACTCAGTAACGCAAAAAAGGAATATTCTACACTACAGAGTATGGTAAATTCAAACCCAACTGGGACAGGTAACCTGGTTTAACCTAGGAGAAACTATACTGCGTCTTCCATCTTAACAACTCTTGATAGGCAGCATTAAAAGAGTAACAACTGTGTTAAATTGTAGTGGCTTTGCTGTGTAGACAAACAGCCACTGGAGGCTATACTCATTCTAAACTTGAAACAAGGTAAAAGTTTCCAAGTTTTCTACATCCTATGGTCAACGCTTGAAATTACACAGTCCAAAAAAAATGCAAAAAGAAACCCTAAAGCCATTTATTTTAACAATTAGGGATAGGACAATTGTAGTTTGGTTTATCTTACCCTATTGTCCAAACTAAAATATTTTTAAATTATTCTTTTAAAAGACTTCTCAAAAACACAGTAGTCTTCAAGTTAAAAGGAACTGTTCTAGAATCATACTGCTAATGCACAAGACTGAATTTTAAAAAAAACAAAAAGCTTATCTTTAATATGTCCCTGACACAGTAAGGAAGTTTATTTCAAAAGACCAGTCATGAAGGCCTTAGTAAGTAGAGAACTATTTTTTATTTACATGTCTCCTAGAAAGGGGGTCCTGGATCCAACAGTATACTCCCTCCTTACTGAATGAATTCTAACTTATTGGCTTAGGGTACAGGGGGCGATTTACAGAAATCATTCTTATACGGGGGAAAACGCACAGTATATTCACTTTCAAAACAGAGTGAAATCACTTAATATAATTCACTAATACCCTAGACTCTAATATCATTGAATTTTTTTAATGAATTGTTAGTGTTGGTAAATTTAAAACCACTATTGTAAAACTTATAAAAACAGAAATCCTGTTAATCATGTTGGGGTTGTTTTGTACTTTGAAAGCCTCTGTGGTTAAGGAGTACTTTCTGGTAGAAACACTTCCTATAACTGCTCTAGAAACATTCCCACTTAGTCCACAATCCTCACATCCAAAATGTAGTTCTATATGCCAGCTTCCGACGTACAGCTTTTTTTTTTAATGCTGAGTGGACAATTAAGTCATTTCTATCCATACATAAAATATCCCTATAATTTAGGATCACAGGCACTCTGGAATACTGCTCATTTAAATGCAGAACCTGAAGCAACCTCCAGCGACAGGAGCTATAGTGTTCAATATCATTTTACATGTTACAAACAGAGGCTTCACCTTACATACAAACAATGAACCCGGGCATGTTCTTCATCCTAAAGCTTCAGATTGTCATTTCATTAAGGGTGTTAGCAGATAAGGCAACATAAGCAATAAGCTCAGAAGACCTTTTCTAGTTGCTATCAACATTTAAGACAGAAAAAAAAAAAAACCACACACACACAGTATTCCCACCACATTTTCCCTTTTCTCTGTTCATTTTATTTCCCTACTTTTGGTATCCAACAGGGATACGCTTCAAGTGAAAAATCTTAAAATAGTTATTCCAAAGACCAAGGTTATTCTAGAAACCAGTTGCCTTGTAGGAGAAGAAACTGGAGGATTCAGAGTAGGAGAGAGACTCATTTTTCAATATTCTTGTACCTTCCCAGTTGAGTATCACAGGTATAATCTACCCTAAACAAGCAATCATTTAAATTTTCTTCAAGAACAAACATTTCACGAACTTACAGACTTCCATTTAACATTTTAGTTTATGCGACATTCAAAAGACTTTTTTTTTTTCCATCATCCTCTAAACAACCTGCTGCCACAAATTCTGAAGCTTTCTTGCAGCCAGGGACCAGCTAGGTGGATTGGAGACCAGGCACGTAGACCAAGCAGATGCAGCAACCTCCCCGAGTCCTAGCACCCCTCTCACCCACCTCATCCAGCTCCATTTCAAACCACTGCAGCAAGACAGCTGGTACTCGCCTTCCTGTTTCTTGACGGTACAGGCTTAATAACAAAAACAGGTTGGCTTTGAAGCGCTGCTCGAAAACTGCAAAAAGGAAGTCTTCACATTCGCGAGGCGGAGGTGGGGGGGGGGGGGGAGGGACAAAGTTTCGACTTGCCGAGAATTTCACCCCTTTCGTGTCACTCCATTCGGGAATCCCGAACTCCTGCTGCTGGGGAGACTCAGCGACGATGCTCTCGCCCTCTCCCCCTGCTCCTCGGGTCCCTTTCCACCCCGAGCGCCCTCCGACAGCCTCGGAGCCGCTCCGCCTCCCCACGACTCGCGGGTGGTTTCTCTCAGGCGTGCGCGAGACAAACAGGGGCTTTAAGTCGTTACACGCGGAGTCGACTCTCGGACGGAGAGATGGGGCGGGGGTGGGGTGAGGGGGGCATCGGTCACCGTCCAGGCGGCCGAACCCCAACGCAACGCGCTAACTTCCCGCTTGCCATCCCCCAGCCCGCAAACCAGGGGCGGCGAGATGCCCTCCCACCGCGAACACGGCAGAGACCTCCCCGCGCCCAAAATGGAAATCCCGCAGATAACGCGCTAAAACGCCAGCGATGCCCGAGGGCGGCAGGAACCGCCGCCAAACCCGCCCCGGCTCCGCGCGCGGCCGGCGGGGGTCCCGGCTCCGCGCCCCCGTGCGCCCCTCTAAGTGCGACGGCGCCTGGGCGGCGGGAGGACGCCGCGAGCCCCCCGAAGCAGCCCGAGGGCTGGGCACTGAGAACTTTAGGGACCGCGGGCAAGAGCGGGCCCCCCAAGCTCCTCGGGTCCCCCTCGGCGCGGCCGCCCCGGGTGCGGGCTGGCGGCGCGGCCCCGGCCCCCGAGTCCGCCCGCGCTCCCCTCGCTCGGCGCGCCCCTCCGCGCCGCCGGCTCAGGCAGCCGGGACTCGCCCGCCCCCGCCGCCACCGCGCCGCCTTTATCTCCACTCACCGCCCGCCGCCATTTTCCTCGCAGCTCCGCTTTAAATCGGAAACTCGCCGCTCAGCCCGCAGCCGCTGCTGCCGCCGCCGCCGACCCAGCCGCCGCGGCCACTGCCGTCGCTGTGGAGGGCTGAGGCGGCAGCCGCTGGAGTCGCGGCGCGGGGGCCGCCGGGATTTGTAGTCCTGCGGCCACGCCCAGCACTACCGGTCCCAGGGGGCCTTGCGCGGCCGGGGTACTGGGTGCCCCCGGCCGGTCCGGCCTCCGCGGCGCGAGGGCGTGGCCGCGTGGACCCTGCGGCCGCTTTCGCTAACTTATTGCCTGGGAGCTGCAGCAGGGTCCCGAGGACTGGAATGCAGTCCTTGCCCTGGCCCTGTTTTTTTCGTACTTGTCTTCGTCCAGTAATATCTGACATTTATGGAGCGTTTATTGTATGCCAAGCACTGCTCCTGAAAACAAGCATCCCTTAGGGACCATTATGATCTTCATTGTTCGGATGAGCAAACTGAGGCACGAGGTCAGAAGCGATGGGGCTGTTCCACAGATGCTGAAGTCACTGGGTGAAAGGTTGTTAGGCAATAATATGTTGACAATATATCCCACGGAGTACTTACCTCTTACAATGAGGAACAGCTTGCCTCACGGTGGAGAGATCTGGCAGACACTACCTTTACCAAGTGATGGAATTTAGTATCACCGATAATGGGCAGAGCTGACAGTATGTGTCTCCTGATGTGATGCAATGGGGAAGACATAAAGCCACGTCTGTAGTATTCTTTTTTTTAATCATTTTTATATTGTTTAAAGATTGGCTCCTGAGCTAACATCTGTTGCCAATCTTCTTTTTTTCTTCTTCTTCTCCCCAAAGCCCCCAAGTATGTAGTTGTATATTCTAGTTGTGAGTGTCTCTGGCTGTGCCACATGGGACACTGCCTCAGCATGGTCTGATGAGCGGTGCCATGTCCCCGCTCAGGATCTGAACTGGTGAAACCCTGAGCCACTGAAGCTGAGGGGACAAACTTAACCACTTGGCCACAGGCCGGCCCCTGTAGCATTCTTGCCAAAAAATAAAAAAAAAATAGCTGACCTGAATATAACTGTAAAAACAATCAGAATGTAGGACATGCTACAAAACAGCTAGCCTGGACTCTTAAAAAGATCAAAGTATGAAAGGGGTGAAAACCAAATGCAATAGGTGAACCTTGATTGGATCCAGGATTTTATTTTTTAATGCAAACAGAATTTTGGAGGGAAATTTTAATATGGACTATATATTAGATAATAATGTTGAATTAGTATTACATGCCTTGTATTTGACTAGTGTCGACAAAAATAATCCATAACCAATCTATAAATGAAAATTTTGGAGAGTTTATTCTGAGTTGAAATCTGAGGACCATGGCCCGGGGCCTTTCTTCCCGAAGGAAGAAAGGGCACCGAAGAAGTGGGGTGCACAGAGTGGTTAAATACCCCCAAACAGGGTGTTTCACATATGATGGAAATGTCCCTCCCACAATAGTCACAAGATTGCCCTGTCGGCACAGCGCTTGATGGACACAGTAGGTAGTGGGTTTGCTATCTTGGTGGGCGTAGCAGGAGGCAAGTCTATTGTCTTGAGCTGGGTGGTCACAGGTGAGCTCAGCAATCAGTTTCTAGCCTAAGGAAAGATGCTTAATCCTTAAAGAAATGCCAATGTTGGGAGGGGGAGGGAAGTTGCACCCTTATCTCAAGGGCCTTTGCTCTTGCCAAAGGGAATATCTAAAGCAGGTATACAATGTACGCTCAACGGCCTCTGTCAGGCCCTTTTGGAAAGACAAGGTCAGGACGAATTAGGTTTACACCAAATGGCTTCCTCATATACTCCAATATATTCTATTACTTGCCATTTTTATGTCACTAGAATAAAATAAATAACCACTTCTAGCTCCATCACCATCATTTCCTACCTGGACCAGTACAGTAGCTTCCTCACTGTTCTCCCTGCTTCCGTTCCACCCTTTCCCCCTGGAGTGTTTTCTCCACACAGCAACCAGAGGAATCTGGTAAACACCAAGTCACTTTAGGTCTGTCCTCCAAAATCTTTGCAGTTACCTGCAAAGTCCCACGCAATCTGTGTCTCTTCTCCCGCTCCCTTTCTAAGCTCATCACCACTTTTTGTCCACTCACTACTGTCCTCCAGGTACACTGGACTTCTTGGGGTCCCTCCAACCCTTGAGGCCCAGCACACTCTGGCTTCAAAATAGCAAATCACATTTGCTATTTCCTCTGCCTAGTTCACTTTTTTCCAGAAAATCCAAATCATTTATGATGAGGATTTTAGGCTGGTTATTTTTAAAACTACAGATGAAAAGCAGGCTCCGAGGACTGGAATTTTGCTTGCCCTTTTGAGAGACATTTGCATTTGTGAAGGAAGTGGGGATGACCTTGTAGGGACCTGAAATTGGCCACCCCAGGATATGTCTCTTTGGCATCGGGATTGTTTGGGGCTGATTGCTTTCGATAAACTGGGACAGGGAAGGAGGCTCTGGGGAATGGAACTTGCCCTTGTTGGGACACATTTACATTTGTAAGGTAAATCTATCTGTAAAAGGTGCCTCCCTCTCTGTACCAGGAAGAAGAGAGATGACGTTGTCCCTAGAAACTCTTAATGGGGAAGGCAAGAACTTAAGTTGGTTGCTGTCTGGCAATCTCATATAACTGATTTAGGGTGGTGGCTTCTGACCTTTGCTTAATCCGATTTGATTCTTGTCTAAAAGTCATGGGACCACCCAACAACCAGACCCCACCTGTACTGATACCATTTTAACTTTTCTTCATGTTCTTTCCTTTGTCTTGTAAAGAAATGACTCACATACCCATGCCTTATAAAATTAGCCCAACCCTCAACTCCGGGCAGCAGCAGCAGCAGCTCTGCCTGCCCATGGGCGCTGTCCCCATGCCAGCAGGGGCAGCAGAAGTGGCGGCAGCAGCTCTGACTGCCCATGGGTCCTGTCCCCATGCTATTCTATTCTCTAAATAAAAGAGCACTACTGCCAGATCTTAAGAGTCTAAGAAATCTTTCTTTCAACTCCTCGGCTCACCGACCCCGCATCATTTCACTCCCTTATCTCCCCCATGTCACTAAGTCCCCAAGTATCACTTCTTCAGTAAAACCTGCCCTAATTTCTCTATTTTAAGTTCCCACCCACTTCAATTCCAGCTTTCCCTATCCCTCTTCCCTGTCTCGTTTCCCTTTGTAGCATTTTGTATCATCAGGAACACCATCTGTTTTTGTTTACTTATAGTATTTATTATCTCTTTTCCTCACTAGAATGAAAGCTCCCTGAAGATAGGGCTTGTGTCTCTCTTGTTCTCTGACATGTTCTCAGGACCCACTGCAGAACTTAGCAATAGTATGCGCTCAGTCAGCATTTGCTGCGCAGATGAATTCACTCCCTCATCCAACAACAGACGATAAATAGATATTAGACGTTGAGAACCCAGAGATGAAACACTAAGACCCTGCGTGGCCTTTCACCTGAACAACTGCCGCCAGCTCCCAGCTGCTCTCCTGCCTTCTCACATTAGTCATCTCATGAGCCACGCCCCACACAGTAGCCACAGGGATCTTTGAAAAATCATATACTAAATTATGTCACTGCCAATCTGAACGTATTCCAATGGCATCCCATTGCACTTGGGATAAAACCCAGACTCTAATTGATTTGGTCTCTGCTTCTCTCTCTGATCTCAAGTAATATATTTCTTCTCTTTTCGTACTCCATGCCGGACAGTAACAGTCCTGATGTTTCTGGAACATACCAAGCTTGCTCCTGCCTCAGGGCTTTTCCAGTTCCCTTTTCGGTCTGGAATTTTCTGTCCTCCTGGCTTGCTCCCTATTGTCATTCAGATTACTGCTGAAATGTCTCCTCCTCAGGTAGATCTTCCAAAGGGCTACACACACATACACACACACACATACACACACACACACACACACACACACACACAGAGTCACATCATCCTGCTTTATTTTCTTCATAATAATTACCACTATCTGAATTTTTTTCAATTGTCTGTCTCCCTCTCTAGACTATAAGTGCAAAGAGGGCAGGGAATTTGTCTACTTATTCACTGAAGCTTCTCCGGCACCTAGATTAATGTCTATCCTATAGTAGGCACTTAATAAACATCTGTGGAGGAAAAGAAGGAAAGAAGGAGCAGAAAAAAAAGAAAAGACAGAAGGAAGAAAGGAAACCAATCTCTTAATCCTATTAATATTAATTAATATATATATGTTCACAGAAAGTATAACTGATATTAACAATAATAAAAAAAATATTTGGGGCCAGCCCAGTGGCGCAGCAGTTTAGTTTGCACGTTCCACTTCAGCAGCCAGAGTTCACCGATTCAGATCCCCGGTGTGCACATGGCATGGCTTGGCACGCCATGCTGTGGTAGGCATCCCACATATAAAGTAGAGGAAGATGGGCATAGATGTTAGCTCAGGGCCAGTCTTCCTCAGCAAAAAGAGGGCGATTGGCAGCAGATGTTAGCTCAGGGCTAATCTTCCTCTCACACGCACACACAAAATATTGCATGTGAACGGAATAAAATAAATAACCCAAGGACAGACCTCTAACTCAAGGGGCGTTAGAGAAAGCTACCAGGAGGGAGCAACTTCTGTGCTGACTTTGGCAGAGTTTTGATGGAACCTGTACTTGTGTCTGTACTGAGCGTTGTCTGGAAAACGCTATTCTAGACTTAAAATCTAAGCCACATGAGTGTCACGCTCTAGTAAATAGTCTATGAAGGATGCCTGCCATCATTCCTTCCTCCCTGTTTGCACAAGTTGCTCTTGCAGGAGAGGTAAACTTTATTTCCTCTTCCTTGAATTGGAGTTGCTCTGTGACTGACCAATAGAAATGGTGGAAGTTACATGGTGGGACGTTCAAGTCCATGCCATAAGATGACTGGCAGCTTCCACTTCCTTCCTCTTAGAAACCAGCCGCCGTACCATGGGAAGCCCAAGCCACATAGAGAGGTCACATGAAGGAAAACTGAGTCACTCCAGTTGATAGTCCCAGCTAAGATCCCAGGGGAGAGTCAGCCTTCTTGCTCATTGCAGTTTCTGGAGGCCCCAGGTGACTATACCCCCCACCAACAACATCCAGAACAGAAGAACCACCCACTGAGCCCATTCAACCTACAACACCATCAGAGATGCTAAAATATAGTTCTTTAAGCCACTAAATTTTGCCGCGGTTTGTTAGGCAGCAGTTGATCACTGAAACACTCCACAGGTGTGGACTTTTGTTGACTTGTGGCTGAGAACTTTCAACAGGCAGGAAGAGTAATCTGAAATTCTGAAATTATCCCAATAAAATTGGCTTGGCCTAGGGGACACGGAAGTATAAACTTTGTGAGGATGGAATTAGAAGGTCACCTAGCTGAAGTCCTCCAAAAATAAAGAGATTCTGCTTGCAGCGTTTCTGACAGCACCAAGCCTCTGCCTGTGAGCCTCCAGGGTGGCTCTTCCCTTCCTCAAGGGCGGCTTTGGTGGTCAGGGTTCTTGGGTTGAAAGTAACAACAATAGACTCTAGAGTGGAGGAAAATGTTATGCAGGAACTCACAGACTCACAGGCCAGGCTAGAGGACAAGGCCCAGAAAGGTGAGAAAGCAGGGGAGAAGAAGATACTTGAACATCTTCTCTGGGATCAGTAGTCGGTCTAGAGAAGAGCAATCGCTTTATCCTATCTTCTCATCACCCTACTTGGAGATTCAAATTCAAAAGAGAAATTTGTTCAATTGTTCTAGCTCAGGTCACATGATAGATACGCAAGTAGCAGACAACCAGACCAGTAACACTGCTCACTAGCCCGCCTACGACTTACTCTCCAGCGATTCAAGGGGGGAAAAAATACAGACACACACGGAGAGAGAGAGTGCATGTGAGCAAACGTGGGAGAATTTTATCAGTTAGTAAATCTAGATTCAAGGTTCACAGGTGTTGATTGTATTATTCTTGCAAGTTTTCGGTAGAATTGAAATTTTCCAAAATAAAAAGTTTAGGGGAAAAAGCTTACAGCAGGGGGCTGTCCCTGTGACCAAGAAGTTAAGTTCACGGTCTCTGCTTCGGTGGCCCAGGGTTTCACTGGTTCGGATCCTGGGCACGGACCTAGCACTACTTGTCAAGCCATGCTGAGGCAGTGTCCCACATAGCACATCTAGAAGGACCTACAACTAGAATATACAGCTATGTACCTGGGGGCTTTAGGGAGAAGAAGGAGAAAAAAAAAGGATGTCAACAGATGTTAGCTCAGGTGCCAATCTTTAAAAAAAAAACAACTTGGGGCCGGCCCAGTGTTGCAGCGGTGAAGTTCACACGTTCCGCTTCTCGGCATCCCAGGGTTCGCCGGTTCGGATCCCAGGTGCAGACATGGCACCACTTGGCAAAAGCCATGCTGTGGCAGGCGTCCCACATATAAAGTAGAGGAAGATGGGCATGGATGTTAGCTCAGGGCCAGTCTTCCTCAGCAAAAAGAGGAGGATTGGCAGCAGTTAGCTCAGGGCTAATCTTCCTCAAAAAACAAACAAAAAAAAAAAACTTAGGGCAGAAAAAAGATAGTACTAGCCAGGATTCATAGAGACCTTATACTTACCAGGCGCTACTTGAAGTCCTTTACGTATCTGAGTTCATTTAACCCTCACAATAATCCTAAGCAGTGGATCTTTCATTATGTTGTTTCACAAATGTGCAAACGCAGGCATTGAAGAAGGAAGTAACTTGCCCCAGGTCGTGAACTACTAAGTACTAGAGTCAGGATGTAAATCCAGGCTCACAGGCTCATCGTTTTTTTTGTTGCTTTTTTATTATTATTATTCTGCGTGTGTGTGTGTGTGAGGAAGATTGGTCCCAAGCTAACATTTGCGGCAATCTTCCTTGGTTTTACGTGGGACGCTGCCACGGTGTGGCTGGACGAGTGATGCTAAGTCCCTGCCCAGGATCCGAACCCACAAACCCGAAGCAGAGTGCACAAACTTAACCACTGTGCCACCTGCCCAGCCCCACGTATTCTTAACTATTATGCTGCACTGCCTCTCCACAGATGCATAAACAATGAAGACATTTAATTGTTGCACATGACATGCCTAGGGGTAGACTGTTACCGAGTGTGTTCATCCAGGATGGGGATGTTACAATCTTGCTTCTCCACCACCCTCAGCATATTGGTATTCTGTCCTTAGCTTACAGCCTCATGGACACAAGATGGCTGCCACAGCTGAAGCATCACCTCAACTCACCATCAAGTCCAAATGCAGGAAGCAGAAGAGTGAACAGGTGTCAAGAAAGGCATCATATCTCTCTCTCTTTTTTTTTCAGATATAAAACTTTTTCCCAAAATTTCCCCCTTCCCCCTCACTGCCTCTCACCCCCAAAGCAAATGTCCCCCTACATCTCATTATGGTAGAGATATGGGCCTCATGGACACCATTAACTGCAAGGGAATATGGGAACCCAAGCATCTGCTCTCTCAGCCTTGGGCTTTAAATGAGCAGATGAGCGAATGCTTCTCAGTTGTCTGGTCCAGCCCAGAGTCTGTTTCTGTCCCTACCCCTCTCATAGTCCCCTGCCTTCTTCCCCCTTTCCTTGTGTGACAGTATAGCCTAATGGTTAAGAGCATAGGCTTTGGCTGTCAATACGTGACTTGCCCAGCTGGTTCTGCTACTTATAAACCTGTGTGATAATGGCTGGGTACTTGAACTTTCTGTGCCTCCATTTCCTAAAATGGGAACTACAAGAATAATAATACCTATTTCCTAGGGCTGTTGCGAGGATTAAATAAACGATAGAGTGAAAGTCCTAAGAACGGTGTCAAGCACGAAGTACACCCTCAATAAATGTTAATGATGATTATGTATGGCAGTTCCAAACTTGGGGTTTGCGGGGATTAATATCCGAGGGTTAGTAACAATTTCCTCCTTTCCCCCTATTTTGCCTCATTATAGTTGTTAGAGTCTGAAATTCCCCTGCAAGGGGAAATAGATTGCTTGGGTGGATACCTAAACCCTGCATATGCCTAAAACTCTATTTTGAAATATCTAATCTGAAAATGAGCTGGCACTGGTGCACGCTCCACCCCCAGGCTGTACTCTGAGCCACTCTACTCCAGGGGTAGGATACACAGCTGAGGGAAAGTCAGACAGACAGACAGAAGAGATTTAAAGCCAATGAATACTGTTTTGCTGAACGGGGGGAAAACACCTCTGCAGGGAGCCACATTTAAGGCAAATTTTTGGTAGAAAAGAGCAGCTAGAGCCTTTCAATCTAGAGTCAAGCTGTTCATACCTCTTGCTTTAAACCTAGATAAGGGACTGGCGAGCTGTGATTTTGTGCGAGAGGTGGCTGGCACACGAGCCAGTTGAAATTGGCACCTGGGCCAGCTGCAACCGACTTGCCCCTCCCCACAACCTGCAAATGCCTTTCCACAGCTGGAAGAATTTTCAGCTCGGTTTACTTTATGGTTTTTTTCTCTCTGAGACTTACTTATTAAATGCATTTGCTTTGGGAAAAAATAATTTACCACCAAATGTTTAAAAATTACCCATTGGGGGCCAGGCTGTGGGTGAGTGGTTAAGTTCAGGCGCTCCGCTTCGGTGGCCCACGTTTCACCAGTTCAGATCCTGGGCGCGGACATGGCACCACTCCTGAGGCAGCGTCCCACATGGCACAGCCAGAAGGACCAACAACTAGCATATACAATTATGTCCTGGGGGGCTTTGGGGAAAAGAAGCGGAAAAAAAAAAAAGAAGAAGCGGAAAAAAAAAAAAGAAGATTGGCAACAGATGTTAGCCCAAGAGCCAATCTTTAAAAAAAAAAAAAGTACCCATTGTAGGAGGGCTAAACTTTTTAAAAAGTTTTGGTGAGGATGAGGAGAAATTGAAACTTTCACACATTGCTGATAGAACCGTGAAATGGTGCAGCCATTTTGGAAATCAGTTTGGCAGTTCTTTAAAATGTTACACATAGAGTTGCCATATGACCCAGCAATTCCACTCCTAGGTGTATACCCAAGAGAATTTAAAACATATGTCCACACAAAAACCTGTACAGAAATGTTCATAGCAACATTATTCACAATAGCTAAAAGTGGAAACAACCCGGGCCGGCCCCTGGGCCGAGTGGTTAAGTTCGCGCGCTCCGCTGCAGGCGGCCCAGTGCTTCGTTGGTTCAAATCCTGGGCGCAAACATGGCACTGCTCAGCAAACCACGCTGAGGCGGCATCCCACATGCCACAACTAGAAGGACCCACAACGAAGAGTATACAACTATGTACCCGGGGGCTTTGGGGAGAAAAAGGAAAAAATAAAATCTTTAAAAAAAAAAAAGTGGAAACAACCCAAGTGACCATCAACTGATGAATGGTATATCCATTCCATAGTGGAATACGTATATCCATACATATAGTAGTATATCCATATGATGAAAAATTAATAGGCAACAAAAAGAGGGAAGTACTGACACGTGCCATAACATGCATGAACAAGAGCATTCCGTCCAGAATATTTTGCTCTTTGTTTTACCACTTAATTATGAATCATGGAAATTGCCCACAAGGACCTCGTGATAAGGTTCATAGAGAGCTGTCCTGCTTTTTTTAACAACTGTTATAAGTATGTGGGTGTTATTAGCAGACATTGAGGATATTTCCGTTTTTTTGTGGTTTTCTTTTTACTTTTACAGTGAGTTTCCTTGTACCTCTCTTTTAAAAGCAACGTTTTAACAAGTACTGGTAATCACAAAATATAAAGAAGGAAGTAGAGCTCTCGTGAACGATCTCTTGCTAAATGAGTCCAGTGACGTCAAGCTTAGGATCTTCCAGCATTTGCTGTGGAATGGGACCAGAGGGGGCCCTGGGGAAGAGACAAGGAAGTTCTCTAGCAATGGCAGTGTTTTGGATCAAGGTAACACAGAGTCTCGAAATAGAAGGACCATCAAGGCTGGAGCTTTTTGATTCAGATGTGAAAGGACATCCTTGAACATGACCAAATCACTGTCCCCCAAAGGCCACTACTAGAATTGGGTTCATGAGACGATGTCATGTTTTCCAGTTGGTGGGTCCAAACCCATTTGTGGGTTTGGAAATCAACATCCTGGGGTTTACCTGCTATTGTTTAAAGCTGTAATGGAATTTTACCAAATATCAGAGTGAGTCTCACATAGTATGTATTGTTTCTTAAAATTTTTATCTCAAGTATATATAGAAGTGTGAATACTGAATCACAATGTGAAATATATTTGTCACTGTGATTCACAGGCAAATGCTTAAAGACACTGAGCCAGAAGGGCAACTTTTTGGCCTCCATATTCTTTTTCATACCCTCAAACTTTTCCGCCAGTCTTATTATATAGAACTGAGAACCAAATACGCACCACCCCCTAGTGTAAATTCAGGTGAGAAGTGAGGCTGCTGCCAGTGGGAAGCAGTTCGATCCTCACCCTTCTGCTCTAAAGAGAGAGAAATTTGAAGACGAGCCCCCCTTCAGCGCAATCTCCCCACCTTGGCTTGGGGGCTTTTGTTACATTTTCCCTCCCTTCACCCTCTTTTCCTTCTTTCTTCCCTTTTTTTCTTTCTTTTTAAATCCTACAAAGGAGATGCAAGTTGAAGACCCTCAGCCACCCAATTCCTCTCCTAGAGGCCCACTATTACCAATTTCTTAGGTGTTAAGAGATGCATTTACAAATAAACATACATATATGAGTAAATACATTTTTATCACACAAATAATGGCATACCGTCTGCTCTGCTTTGCCCCTGACTTTTTCACTTACAGAATCTGGGAGACCTTTTCGTACGGGTGCATGTTGAGCAGCTGCGTTATGTTTTATTAGCTGCATGGCATTGCAGCATATGGAGTCTGGCCCCAGCTCTGGAATTACAGTTTCTTTTTTTTCAACGAATTTGGGTTTTAAAGTGATGATAGTGAGCTTATTTAAAAGGATAAACCCTCTTGTAATTATTTAGTAATTACAGAGTAGGAACACCGGAGGAATGGATGTGTTGGGGCATGAAAATGATATCTATGCCAGGGGTGAATGTATAAACCAAGTTAAGATTCTAGCTTAAAAAAAAAACAAAACCCCACCCTCTGACTGTTATCAATCTACCGGATTGCAGAGCCTGTTAAGGATAAATTACTATGCACATCAATCACGCTGCCTGCCCCACCCACAGGCCCTTCTAGAGGAAGGACAGAAGTCACTGTCTTTGTTTCTATGTGACTGGCCTCTTCTGCTCACACCACAGCTGACTGGATCAGATCTGGGAACCAGACCAAGAGCAGCCAATGCAGGGACTGGTTAGTGATTTCTGAGGTGTCTGAGCACAAAAATATTTGGTCAGAGGCCAGCCCGGTGCCATAGTGTTAAGTTCGAATGCTCTGCTTCAGTGGCCCAGGGTTTGCCAGTTTGGATCCTGGACGCAGACCTACTACACACCGCTCATCAAGCCAGGCTGTAGCAGCATCCCACACAGAAGAACTAGAAGGACTTACAATTAGGATATACAAGTATGTATTGGAGCTTTGGGAGAAAAAAAAAAAGAGGAAGATTGGCAACAGATGTTAGCTCATGGCCCATCTTCCTCACCAAAAGAAAAAAAAAATTGGTCAAACAGGAAACAGGTTGACTTGTCATATTTCCATTTGGAGTGAATTCAAATTAGAAACCACAGAGTGAATCAGCTAGTTAATAAAAGAATTTGAAGGGAGAAAGGACATATGAGACAGGAGGGACTAGGATGGGAAAAAAGAACAGAAACTGAATATTCAGAGCTAGGAGGTAGAGAAAAGATACTGAAAAAGAAAAGTCAAGTCAGTTCACTCCCAGTAACACAGCAGATTTAGATAACCTGAAACACCCTATCCCCACTACAAAAACATCTGGAAATTCTGGGTAAAAGATAACAAATACTCTTTTAAATGAACAACTAAGTTCACAAGAAAGTGAGGGAAATCCCCAGATGCCAAAAAAATAAAAATGAAATCGAAAACCAAACCAGTAAGTGTGAACTGATACTGCCAGAAGAGGGAGGTGTGTGGGTCTCGGAAAGCAAGGGTCTTGGGGTGACATGCAAATGCAAGGACAGGATGGAGGCCTTGGGCTCAGACAACCCCAACTTGCAACACACAGAGAGCATCCTCCTTACGCTGGGAATCAGCAGACCGAGCAAAGGTGGCATGAGACCCATGGAAGTTCAGCAGATAGCTTGTTAGGATAGAAACCACGGAAGAGATGGGAAAGAAGACACAAAAGAAGGGACCAAAAGATGAGAAAAACCCCCGTGTATTTCATATGCATATATGTAAAGACCGAGAAAGTTTGACCAAGAACCAAGCAAAGTAGAGAGCAAGAGAAGCTGAGCCGACAGGAAGCTGGTAGGTGGCAGGAAGGGAAACGAGACAGACCCAGAGAGACCGAAAAACCAAAAATAGAGAAAGTAACTGAGCTCGGTTGAGGGCAGAGCTCTGACGTTCCTAAGAGGTGAGAGGTGTGCTGTCCCCATTGTCCAAGCCCCCAGAGCCCTCTAGCACTTTAGGCGCCTGTGAGCTTCTCTCATCTTTTTCCCAAGTACTTCTTGAGTGCTGTGTTTATTTCCTACTGCTGCTGTAACAAATTGCCACAAATTTAGTGGTTTAAACAATGCATATTTACTAACAGTTCTGGCTGTCCAAGGTCTGGAATGGGTCTTGGGCTACAACTGAAGACTGGGTTCTTTCTGGAGGTTCCAGGGAAGCATCCGTTTACTTGTCTTTCCAGCTTCTAGAGGCGCCCGCATTCCTTGGCTCGTGGCCCCTTCCATCTTCAAAGCCAGCACTTGTATCCCTCCAACCTTCCACTGTCCCATCGTCTCTGACTGACCCTCCTGCTTCCCTGTCATAAGGATCCTTGTGGTCACAATCGGCCCACTCAGATAATTCCAGATAATCTCTCCATCTCAAAATTCTTAACTTTATCATACCTACAACATCCCTTTTACCACGTAAGGTAACATATTCACAGGTACTTACTCTAAGAAAGGAGATGGAAGTGTGAGCAAGACAGACCTGTTCCCACAGAGCTCAAGTTCCGGAGGGTGGCGAGACCGGGAAGGGGGATGGATGATCCCGAAGTAAACACCAATAAACAAAACAACGTCAGAATATACTCCCAGCTGTGAGAGTGAGAACACAGGGTGTTAGAACAGAAACCGGAGACCTGGGGACCAGAGAGACTACTTAGGATGTCAGGTCAGGCTCCAGAGAGGAGATGACATTTGAGATGACACACAAATGATGACAAGACAGGAGCCCTCAAAACTTCTGAGGAAAGGGAACTGCCGGCAGAGGGGACAAACAGAGGGGTTCACCTGGGGCCTTCTAGAAGCAGCAGGAGGGCAGTATGGCTGGCGGGGTGAGACCAGATGATCCTGATTCTGTTCCTCCTCAAGGCCTCTTTGTCTGGCACTTGCTGGCTCTCAATAAGGATGATGCCACAGGTAAGATTCCCATGAATATCTTTACCACAAGTTCCCCCTTTCCTGAAGTGGACTGAATGAGTCTTTGTGTCTTGCAGCAAAAAGCTCCACACTAACAGAGGACACAAAACATTACGCGATGCCATGCAGAAGGGTGCGGCCTCTTTGGAAAACAATCTAGCAGGTCCTAAAAGGTAAAACCTAGAGTCGGCGCCTGAGCCAGCAATTCCACTCCTAGGTAGGCACCCAAGAGAACCGAAAACACGAGTCTACACAAAAACTGGTACACGAGTGTTCACAGCAGCACTCTTCATAAGAGCCAGAAACTGGAAACAAACCAGATATCCACCAACCGATAAGTGGATAAACAAAATGTGGTGTATCCCTCAATGGGATAGTATTATCCAGTCACAAAAGGGAAGGAAGTCCTGACACATGCTGCACGGGTGAACCTTGAAACATTATGCTAAGTGAAAGAAGCCAGTGACAAAAGGCCACATGGTGCACGACTCCATTTACATGAAATATCCAGAATAGGCAAATCCACAGAGACCGAAAGTAGGTTAGTGGTGACCAAGGGCTAGGGGAAGAGAGGGATGCAGAGTGACTGCTAATGGGTGCACGGTACCGGGTTTCTTTTTGGGGTGATGAAAATGTAACATTGATTACGATGATAGTTGTACCTACGTGAATAAGTAAAACCCATTGAACTGTAAGCTTTTTTTTAATGTATTTTTTATTTGATGTATTTTTGTACATTTAATGTACAAAATGTACAAAGGTAATATTTAATGTATTTTTTATTTAAACGGGTGAATTGTATTGTATGTGAACTATTATCTCAACAAAATCTGTTATTTAAAACACATGTTATGAGATACAGACCCTGCCCCCAGGAACTGAAATCTCCGTTAAGGACAAGAAAGATTAAATGTCACTTATCCCCGCTGAGATGAGTTACATAGAATAGATGATGACTACACAAGAGAAATGTTAGCAATCACGTTAGACACATTTCTTGAGTGACATGACGCGCCAGACCCGGTCCCACGCACATGCAGATGCAGCTCTCACTACCAAAGCTTATGGTCCGAAGCACTTGATACATTCCCTAATGTGTGTCCTGGGGAAATTCCATTTCCCATTCTGGGCCTCGGTTTCCCCATTTGTGAAACGAGCTGTCTGAACTCAATCTTTCCTCACAGGCAGGGGAGATGATTTTTGGTAAAATACTCAGACGACACTAAACAGCACTGTAAAAAAAATCACCCTTTTTCAATTGTCTTCCAATTCTGCCTTTAGTAGGAAGTCTCAGTGTGGTGCAATTTCCTTTTTGAACAAAGGACAAGCCATCTGAAATCCTAAAGCTTCTAGCAGGCAACAGTATCTAGCCAGAATGTAATGGCAGTGTGTTGTTTCACTGTCTTTATTTTTGTTCTACCTTCCATTTATGTCAAGGGATACAGGTTTTCTGCTTACGTACTGATACAACATTTCCTTTTGAAATAAATCTTACGTAACTAAAAATAAGTGAATTGATTTCAAGAGAAGTACTAACTAAATCAATAATACAGGTAGTACAAGAATATGGCAGGTGCCGGCCCGGTGGCACAGAGGTTAAGCTTGCACGTTCTGCTTCTCGGAGACCCAGGGTTCGCCGGTTCGGATCCTGGGTGCGGACATGGCACCGCTTGGGAAAAGCCATGCTGTGGTAGGCGTCCCACGTATAAAGTAGAGGAAGATGGGCACGGATGTTAGCTCCGGGCCAGTCTTCCTCAGCAAAGAGAGGAGGATTGGCAGTAGTTAGCTCAGGGCTAATCTTCCTCAAAAAAAAAAAAAGAATACGGCAAAAATCATAAAGATCGAACAGGAATGACTGAAGCCAACTATCGTTCACTCTGCCCATTTTGCAGGCAGGAAAGCTGAGGCCTAACGTGGCTAACATAATTTCAGCATAATTTTGCTGACCCTGACATGTTGGAGCAGCCACAACCACTAGGCTTGGGAGTTGCAGACGATGCCCAGGAGTTCAAAGTGCGTTACACAGTGATGAACCCCCGGAGGCCCTGTCCCAGCAGGTCTGGGGTTCAGGTACGCAGGTCTGGACTCTCCAGGTGATTTTATTGCACATTCCTTCCCACCTTGTCTTCACAGTGCAAGATTCATCCATTCAACAGATATTTATCGAGTTACCCCCACTTACCAGGCGCTCTGCTAACCGCTCGGAATATAATGCTGAGCCACAAGAGCAACGCGCCCTGCCCTCAGGGAGTCTGTCATCTAGTGATGAGGAGGAGGGGCAGAAAATAAAAGTTAAATTCAGAAGCAAGATAGTTACAGACTGTGACCCGTGCTGTGAAAGAAAGAAACAGCTTGTTACCATAGGCCAGAGAGCAAGCACAGAACTCCTTACTCAGTTTTATGGTATTTATTTGTTTACTTACTTTGAATGGATAACATTAATGAGGTTCAAAATTCAAAAGTTACAAAGGGCTGAGAGTGAAAATCTGCTTCCTTCTGCTCTCCTCCCGCTGCCCAGTTTCCCTCCCTACAGGCAACCAGACTTGCCTGTTGCTTCAAGCCAGTGGCTTGGTGTGTGCAGGACCGGGGGGACCCTAGTGCACCTGGAGTCTAATGAGCAGAACGCGGGAAGGCAGCAGTAACACCAGGCGGGGAGGCAGGGGCTGGGGCGTGCAGGGGCTTGTCGGTCTAAGCAGCTTGCCATTTCTTCTAACAGCAATCGCCACTGGAAGTGCTTTCAGCAGAGTGACATGATCTGACGTGCATTTTTCCAAGCTCACTCTGGCAATGAGGGGCGGGGGCAGGAGCAGGAGAGGACAGCAGATGGGGGCAGCTGCGGTACTCAGGTGAGAGGGATGTGAGCTCGAACCTCGGATGGTGCAGGAGAAAAGGGTGGATTAGAGGTGTGTACTGAAGCTAGAACAGAGATGACGTCAAGACGGATTAGATGTGAGAAACAGGAGAAAGTAGAGGTTTGAGCCCTTGCAAAGAGGGGGTTGTCAGGTTTTGTGGGTGTTTTAATGTCTGTAATTTAACACACTTCAGTATAATCAGTCTGATATTACATAAAGGCCGGCTGAAGCCAGTGATTCTCAGACTGTAGCCTGTGGATCAGCAACATCACCAGAACCCGGAACAGGTTAGGAAAGCAGATGCTCGACCCTCCCCAGAGCTCCTGAGTCAGAAGTTCGGGAGATGAGGCCCAGCAGCTAGTGATTTAACAAGGCCTCCGAGTGATTCCAATGCATGTTCAAATTTTATTTTACTTTACCTTTGTGAGGAAGATTGGCCCTGAGCTAACAACTGTTGCCAATCTTCTTCCATTTTCTGTGGCACGCCACCACAGCGTGGCTCGATGGGCCGTGCTAGGTCTGCCCAGGATGTGAACCTGCTAACCCCCGGGCCACCGAAGCAGAGCATGCAAACTTAACCACTACACCACCAGCAGCCCCCATGTTCAAATTTTAAAACCTTTGGCAGGGCTGGCCCAGTGGCGCAGCGGTTAAGTTCACACACTCCGCTTATCAGTGGCCCGGGGTTCGCCGGTTCGGATCCCGGGTGTGGACATCGCACTGCTTGGCACGCCATGCAGTGGTAGGCATCCCACATATAAAGTAGAGGAAGATGGGCACGGACGTGAGCTCAGGGCCAGGCTTCCTCAGCAAAAAGAGAAGGACTGGCAGTAGTTAGCTCAGGGCTAATCTTCCTCAAAAAAAAAAAAAAAAAAAACAGAATAAAATAAAAAATAAAACCTTTGGGTTAAGCCATGGTGCTGGGGATGATCAGCTGACTGGCTATTAAGAATGTGCAACACGGGGGTCCTTAACCAGCATCCTGACAGACATGCTACACTCTCAAACGGAAATAGAAGTGAATCTCAAAGTGCTGTGCAGACAGGTAAGAGACAAGAAAGAGTGCACTCAGCAAAGGAACCTTATCAGAGAAAAGGAAACAATGCTAGACGTGCCTGGAACAGCTCCCGTAGGTGTGGTTCCCTGAGCCCTGGGAAAAAACAGGCCTTATCTTGAAAAGAGGAAGGATTGGATGCAAAGAAGTTTGCAGCAAACAATGGCAGTTCAGGCGTTGTTGGAGAGAACCTAGTGTATGCAAAAGTAATGAGGAAAGTTTTTTTTTTTTTTAAGCAGAGTTCTGACCCAAAAAAAGCCTGCTATGGGAAAAAAAAAAGTCCGTTTCTAAGAACACAAGACAGATGAACTACCTAAGTGCAGAGGGACACAGAGACCGGTATTAGAGTCTGGGTTCACCAGCTAAGAAACACCTTGGGCAAAGTCCTCCTTTCAGTGACTTCAATTTTTTTCTTCGCTTTAAGGGGTTGGACTGTCAACTGTTATAAATTAAAAATTATCCCCCGAGAAGGACACGCACACCATCACCCTGGTAGGATTTTGCCAAAAATGTTTAACCTGACTCTAAGCCTGTGGAAACAATCAGACGAGCCAAATTAAGGGACATTCTGCAGACCTGGTCTAGACTCGGAAAAAAAGTCATTGTCTTGAAAGACAAGGAAAGGCTGGGGAGCTGTTCTGCATCTAGATTACAAGACACACAACGGAGACCTGACGATTAAGTACCATATGCGATCCTTGAACCCTAAATTTTTTAAAAAGCAGCTATAAGGAACTTTATTGGGACAGTTGGGGAGATTTGAGCATGAGGAAGCATAGTAGAAAATAGTTTTGTGTTCATGATAGTCTCAACCCAAATCAACAACCATTCTAATAGATAAGAGAGAGAAGGTGAGTTTCACTTGAGCCAAACTGAGGGTTATAGCCCGGGAAGACCTTTTCCAGAAAGGAAGAAAGCCTTCTGGAGAAGCGTGGTTTTCAGCACAGGCTTAGACCTTTTTAGAACAAAGAACCTACATTAAACACACCCAGGATACATATTCATCAAAGTCTCAGAGATATTCCCTCGCAAATGAGCAGGTCAACAGGACCCTGAGGTTGGAAAGGGACTAACCTGGGCGTTCCCCATGGGGTGGGAGGGGAGGGATGTGTTCTCATCTTAGGAGAGAGCGTTCCTTACTCTAATGGTTAAAGCAGATGTACAATTTATGTTTGATAGGCCATAAGTCAGCCTTTTTAGTTCAAGCCGAATCAGTCTTGAACACGAATAGTTACCCCACAGACCTCAATAAGTGAAATTCTCTTGTCAATAGATTTCCTGAACCGCACCGCCCCCGCCCATACCCCCCCCCCCCCCCCCGCCCCGCCCCGACTGCATTTGCTTAGGTGGGACAGAACTGTTCCCAGGAGGTGGATGTTGGGTTACTTATTACAGGTGAAGAGCGCTCTGCATAGAGCTCTCAAATTGCTTAGGGAAAAAAGAACAAACCAAAAGTACCTGGAAGAATTGAAACGCTGCTTCTTTTAATCTATGTCTTTTGAAATCCACCTTCCTCCTCCAAATCTGGGCTGGCGCGAGGGTGACCAACTCATCTGGTTTGCCCGGGACTTTCGTGGTTTTAGCACTGAAAGTTCTGCATCCCAGAAACTCCCCCTCCATCCTGGGAAAATCAAGATTGCCCTAAAGGGGAGATCAGTATCTTCTCAGCTGGGCATAAGTCTTCCTAGCTGAAACAAGGAAAGAAGGGGCTGGCCCGGTAGCACACTGGTTAAGTTCACATGCTCCACTTCAGTGACCCAGGGTTCACGGGTTCGGATCCTGGGCACGAACCACACACCACTCATCAAGCCATGCTGTGGTGGCATCTCACATACAAAATAGAGGAAGATTGGCAACAGATGCTAGCTCAGGGCCAATCTTCCTCACCACCAACAAAAAAACACAAAGAAAGGAAAGTATTTCATTTAAAAGCCACCATTTAGTCTCCCTGAGTCCAAAAAATGCTTCTCTTGGATCAGGTCCCTACTTATCTGAAAATCCTTGGGAGATGAGCAAAAGACAACAACGACTATGCTAAGTTCCAAATTGCCAATGTAGCTGTGGAAACCAGGTGGCCAGGACCTGGGGCATGAGCCTTAGTTAAATCCTGGAAAAATGAAAGAAGCCCTATACTGAATTAAGTTCAAACTAGTGAGAAGTTTTAGCTCTGTTCCAAGCATTAATCTCATAAGAGAGCAAATGACCACGGGCTGAATCCTATTATCGCTCAGCCCTCCAAGAGAAACCCTGTAGCTTCTCCTCGGGCCTTTCCTCTCTGAGTTCCCTCTCCTGACTTAGTTGAGAGAAGGGTTGGTTGACGGAGCCCCTGGAACCAGACTGCCTGGATTCAAAACTGGGCTCAGCTGTGTGACCTTGAGCAAATCACCTAATTTCTCTGTGCCTCAGTTTCTGCCTTTGCAAAAACAGGATAATAATCACAATAGCATAGGAACGTTGTAGCAGTTAACTAGGTTAAGCTATGCTAAGTGCTTAGGACAGGAGTTGGCAAACTTTCTCTGTAAGGAGCCAGATAGTAAATATTGCAGGCTTTGGGTCCTATGGTCTATGGCGCAACTATTTAACTCCGGAAAGCAGCTACAGACAGTACGTAAACAAAAGGGCACGGCTGTGTTCCAATAAAACTTTATTTATAAATACAGGAGGTGGAGCCAAAGACTAGCATCTGCCCAGATGTTCTTCAATGGGTAAACAAACTGTGGTACATCCTTGCCACAGAATACTACTCAGCAATGAAAAGGGACAAATTATTGATACACACCACAATTTGGATGAATCTCCAGGGAATTATGCTGAACAGGAAAAAAAAAAATCCCCAGCAGTTACAAATTATGTGATTCTCATTATATAACATTATTGAAATGACAACATTTTAGAAATGGAGAACATTAATGGTTACCAGGGTTTAGGGATAAAGATGGGGGGGGGGGTGTATTCTGGGAGAGAGTAAGTGTGGTTATAAAAGGGCAAAATGAGGGATCTCTGTGGTGTTGAAACTGTTCAGTATCTTGACTGTGGTGGGAGATACACAAACCACAGGTGATAAAAAGTATAGAACTAATACACACACACACACACACACAAATGAGATCAAGTAAAACGGGAAATTGGAGTAAGATTGGTGGCTTGTATTAATGTCAGTAACCTAAACGTGATACTATACTGTAGTATTGCACAATATCATTGGGAGAAAATAGGCAAAGTGTACAAGAGCTCTCTCTGTATTATTTCTTACAACTACATTCGAGTCTGCAATCAACCATTGAAAAAAGCTGGTGGGGGGCTGGATTTGGCTTGTGGTTCGCAGCGCTAAAATCAGGGGAGTCTTGGGCAAACCGAGACGAGTTGGACACCTATGTACTGTGGGGGGCTGGTCTTGGCCATGCCAAGATACCTCTCTTTGGCATGAGGATTATTGGGCTGGTTGCTTTTGATAAACTGGGACAGGGAAGGAGGCTCTGAGGGATGGAACTTGCTTGCCCTTTGTTAGGAGACATTTACATTTGTAAGGGAAATCTCTATCTCTAAAGGTCCCTCCCTCTCTGTACCAGGAAGTAGAAAGGGAATGACCTTCTCTCTAGAAACTCTTAATCAATGCCAAAGGCAAGGACTTAAATCTGCGTAATAATCTCATTCCTGTTTCTGGTAACCTCCTGTAACTGACTCTCCCCACCCCCAACATCCTCTTTTGTTGTTAGCTGAAGACGATATTTAAGGTGGGGGCTTCAGCCATTTTGGCGAGTTGCTCAGCTTGCCTGAGCCTCTCCCGTGTATACATGTTATAAAGCTTTGTTTAATTTTCTCCTGTTATTCTGTCTCCTGTGAATTTAATTTGTTCTCTGGCCAGAAGAACCCACAGTGGGTAGAGGAAATGTCTTCCTCCCCTGCAGTATATAAGGCTCACATTCTGGGAAAACTTTCATTCCCACAGAAACCAGGAAAGCTGATCACCCCACATGTAAGTGTTGCTGTTATTACTACTGTGACTATTGTCACCAGAATCACACATCTGCAACATGTAAAGGGACTCAGCGCTCTGCCAGCATCTTTGGTACTCACTCCAGTGGAAGCGGCAAGGAAGTCAGAGGCAGCAGGTAGAAACAGCAAACAGGAGCTGTTGTCTTTCAATAAAAGGTCTGACTCGGGCCCTAAACAACTCACTTGTGTAAGTTTGTTTTTCCCACACATAACAATAGCCCCTAATTATTGAGTATCTGCCATATACAGCACAGTACTAGGCCCCAGTGCAAAACTCCTTACTATCTCATCTCATTGAATCCTTGAGTGACTCAACAGGCTGTGGCCTATTTATTGTCTCCATTTTGCTGCTGGGGAAAGGGAGCCTCTGGTTAAACCAATTGCCAAAGGACACACAGCTAGAAAATACCAGGCCTTGATGATGACTTAGGTCTCCTGACCCTGAAGACAGAGCAGGGGGTCTCAGGACTGGGCTGCGTTAGAATGGCCTGGAGTGCTGGAACCTCCCCATGCCCAGAGCCCAGGCCCAGGTATCTGATTTCGTTCACTGGGGTAGGGCCCCAGCACTAGTATCTTTTTAAAGTTCTCCAGTTAATTGATTTTTGTGTGTAGCCAGTGTTGAGAACCACTGCTACTCAGTTTCCATACTTCATGCAGTAATCCATTAATGGGCCTTGAAAGTGATGGAATCTCTCCGATCCAGTCTTTTAAAGAGTAGGATAGGATAGAAAAGAAAAGAAAATATTGCATCACACATGGTAAAGGAAAGTATTTTGGAAAATTACATTTCAGGAGTGTGTATGTGTGTGTCATGATATAAAATGTATTTCTCACTGTGAATCAGGACCAAAAATGTTTGAAAGCTACTCTTTTTTTTTAAGATTTTATTTTTCCTTTTTCTCCCAAAGGCCCCCAGTACATAGTTGTATATTTTTAGTTGTGGGTCCTTCTAGTTGTGGCATGTGGGAGACCCCCCTCAGCATGGCCTGATGAGCAGTGCCATGTCCACGCCTAGGATTCGAACTGGCGAAACCCTGGGCTGCCAAAGCGGAGTGCGTGAACTTAACCACTCGGCCATGGGGCCGGCCCCTGACAGCCACTCTTTTAGACTTGGTCAAATCTAGAATACAGATATGTTTCTTTTGGCCCATACTATGTTTTAAAAAGTCTCAATTTATGGGGCCAGCCCAGTGGCGCAGCAGTTAAGTTTGCATGTTCCGCTTCAGCAGCCCAGGGTTCGCCGGTTCGGATCCCAGGTGCGGACATGGCACCGCTTGCCAAGCCATGCTGTGGTAGGCATCCCACATATAAAGTAGAGGAAGATGGTCACAGATGTTAGCTCAGGGCCAGTCTTCCAAATAAGTAAATAAAGAAAAAGTCTCAGTTGGGGCCAGCCCGGTGGTGTAGTGGTTAAGTTTGGGCACTCTACTTTGAAAGCCCGAGATTCACAGGTTCGGATCCCTAGCACAGACCTATACTTCACTCATCAAGCCATGCTGTGGCGGCATCCTACATACAAAATAGAGGAAGATTGGCACAGGTGTTTTGTCAGTGACAATCTTCCTCATCAAAAAATAAAATATAATAGAAAAGTCTAAATTAGTTGCCAGTATTTGAATATCAGTAGATTTCACATAAGGATCTGAACTTCTGTCAATTTCTGGCTTCTTCTGAAAGATATATCTGAAGGTGTGGAAAAACAGGGTCTACTTTCCTGCATGGCCAATATAAGGACCTGGAAAGGGGCATGGGCTCTGCAGTTTACCAGATCCCCCACCATTCCCTGATGTCTCCCAGACACCGAGGCTTAGTAAAGGCTCCACCTATTGTCTATTCTTCGCATCCCTGGCTCCTGTCGTGTGTTTGAGTTTGTCACTGCTGCCCCGAAATTGAACTCCATCTGAGCTGAGATTCTTTCTGTTTCGGTTTTTATTATATTCCAAACAGAAGTACCACAGGAAATATTCAATAAAGGTTAGAAAGGAAGGAAGGGAGGGAGGGCGAGAGCAGGCCAGCGTACCGAAGATTTTATCTGCTCAGAGCAAGCCAAAGGATTAGCTGGGGCTTCTTCATCCTCCATCTCCAGACACAGGAGATAGAACAAGCCCATTTTCTGGAAAAAAATGACCCCATTATCCAGATTTAGCAATATGTCGCTATTAACCAGAGTTAGCAATCATGTGGTGAAATGAAGATATTTTTAATTAATCAAAACATGCATTTTGGGCCTGGCCCGGTGGCGCAGCAGTTAAGTTTGCATGTTCTGTGTCTCGACGGCCTGGGGTTCGCTGGTTCAGATCCCGGGTGCGGACATGGCACCACTTGGCAAGCCATGCTGTGGTAGGCGTCCCACATATAAAGTAGAGGAAGATGGGCACAGACATGAGCTCAGGGCCAGTCTTCCTCAGCAAAAAGAGGGAGATTGGCAGATGTTAGCTCAGAGCTAATCTTCCTTAAAAAAAAAAATGCATTTTTTTAATCAATTTTCACATTTCCCCAAATTAATGCAAATGAGGCACGATTATGGGGAGGCCACTGGGACAAACAGGGGTGGCAAAAAACCCTCTTCAATGTCCCCTGTGGGGCTGGTCAGCACTCTCTCTGCCTCGTCGACCCCTCTGAAATGAACATTTGATGCCCCGATGAAACGAAAAATAAGTTCAAGGTGATGTGAGCCACAGTTCCTTGGAACGAGGTGTTTATAGTGGCTTGAGGTGGGAGAAGGGGACACGGGGACACACACACAGCCTCTCCACTGCTGGGCGGGGTTTCACCGGGCCTGGTCAGCGAAGGCACTCTTTCTGTAAATAGACAAGCTGGCAGCTCTCAAGGCCTTGGGTTCTGGATGCCACTCTGGGGTCTCGCCTGGGCTGCCAGCTTTTCTAAGTCCGTTTTGCAAGACTTCAAAGCCGGGCGGCCTGGCCGCTTGGCTCTTGCAACTGGCAATTGGTATATGCAATGTCTCCTCTCCCCAAAATGAATGTTTCATGTTGAAAAAAGTGCCCCCCAGCTTTAAGGAGGTTATGAAAAAGGCTGTTTGGACTTTGAAGCGCCACCTGAAGGTGGCAGCTGCTGTCTGTCCTGTGAAAGATTTCTCTGCACCAGTTTTCATGCAAGGAATTTTTGGCCAGCTTGGTCCAGCCAAATAAAATCTAAAAGAAAGCCAGCCTCTTCCAGAGTTCCCCAAATTTCAGTCACTACTGTAACATGTTTGGGATTTTTGCCACAGCTACAAACCACATTATTATTTATTTGATATTTTTTTCTTTAAGTTGACTCACCTTTTCATTTAAATGTCTTTAAAAAGGAAAGTTTAGGGGTCTACCCAGTAGCACAGTGATTGGATTCGCGTGCTCTGCTTCAGCAGCCCAGGGTTCATGGGTTCGAATCCCGGGCACAGACCTAGCACGGCTCATCAAGCCGTGCTGTGGCAGCATCCCACACAGAAAATAGAGGAAGACTGGCACAGATGTCAGTTCAGTGACAATCTTCCTCAAGCAAAAAGAGGAAGATTGGCAACAGATGTTAGCTCAGGGCCAATCTTCCTCACCAAAAAAATAATAAAAGGAAAGTTTCTATGATCTGCTGGTCTTCCTAACTCAGTTGTGGTTTCCTCTTGAAGGCTGAGATAATATCCAGGAAGCACTCCGATCCCTTGCTACTCAAAGGGTGCCCTGTGGAAATTCAGACTCTCAGGCCCCAACTTCTACCTGCCGGATCAGAATCTGCATTTTAAAAAGCTCCCCCCAGATGACTCATAGGCACATTAGTCTTTGAGAGGCATTGGCCTAGGGGCTAAGTATAGAGAGAACAAGTCTCAACCACAGGTAGGAATCAGTGAAGGGATCAAAGAAAGTCTGAGCAACTTGATAACTCTGCTGCCTTGGTGCAGAGCATGCTGGGACTTCTCGTCCCTCAGAGTCCAATTTGGTAGCATTCTGGTTTCTTTTCCCATGTTCTTAGTCTATTTAGACATGCTGATGACCTCATTTTCTTGTTCAAGAGGTGGGCGCAAGATTTAGCATTGGCCAATGAAAGCTTTCCATTACTCCTGGGTACAGTGATCTGTGCAAGGATGAAGTTGTGATCCAACCCAAGTCATTGAGGCTCACTTCTTAAACTTTTGTTGGAACAGTTACCTAGGAGATACTTATTCCTCTGGAGTTGCTAAGTAGGGAGCAAGCCTATAGTTTCTGGGGGCACCCCTTAGTGAGCTTCTGCCTAAGAATAAAGCCAGCACACAGGAAAGCAGAGACAAGCTAGAAAGAGTAACCAAATATTGATGACACTGTTGCCTGGATCCACCCATACCTGAAGCTGGTGCCCCTGAACTTTTGAGATGTGTAAGCCAATAAACTTCTCTCTAACTTTTTTTTTCTTTTTGGTTTTCTATTACTTACAATGGACTGATATACCATATATACAAATATCTATGTATGGCTGGATACATTGTGGACACTATTCTTGGTCTACTCAAAAAATAGTCTCTCTTTTCAATCAGAATTCTGGTTGTGACCAGGTTTTTACCTTCCTCCTGGCAGCCATGTACTTCCAGGGAGATGGGTCCCGGGCCCAGACACGGCTGGAGGAAAAGAATTGTGATGGACACGGGCCCATCATGGCAATCCAGACCCCTTGCAATGTTTGGTTTGGGTATTGTCATGTGATGCCCTCTGGAGTGACAGGACAGGAGGAAAAATCGGCTGAGTGCTTCTGGAAAAGGATTTTCTCATTAACAGAGATATATGACATTGTGACCTGAACGTCTGGAATTGTGGGTGTAATTTTGCCACCATGAGTGAGCAAAGCCAACATGCTGGGAGAGGCAGGGAAGAAATGCGGAAAGATCCTAGGTCCTGACCGTGCTTGGGCCCCTGGGGACCGTCTCTCCCTGTGGCTCCTTGGCAGCTCCAAGCATCGCCCTCTGGGTAGCACAGTGACTGCAGTAGCTGGAGGCCGCACAGTCTTACACCGCCACCTGGGAGGAGAGAGAGCATACTCAGGGCTCTCTCTTGAAAGAGAAGAAATGGTTTCACTCCAGAAGCCCAGCTGATATCTTTTATCTCATTGGCTCTGACTCGGTGATGTGCCCGTCTGTGAACCAAGCACGGGGACTGGGGAAAGGGAAAGACACTGACTGACTGAAGCCAATCAGAGCCCAGCTCCAGAGCAACGGGTAAGGTAAATCCTGCCCCAAACACACGAGCTGGCAGTGTGGGAGTTGCTGTTTCTGGTCCCATAAATAGTGCCTTGGAAAGATTACGAAAGGACGCTTCCGTTCCTCTTCTAATCCACGGAGCCATGTGACTTTGGGAAAGAAAGAAACCTGGTGCTTCGCATCATAGAGGGTTACAAAAATGTGTCCCCTATGATCCCTCCTCTCAGAGAAGTTACAAGTGAGATTAACTGTCCCTTAATAGATCAGCTTGGAAGATCCACCCTTCAGGGACTATAATTTTTGTTGAACACTCTATTATAGTAACACGAGCCACTGTAACAAATAAACCCCAGTATTTCAGGGTTTGCATAACAGAAGTTCATCTCCTGTTCCATTCTAGTCAGTGCTGCGTTGCCAGTTGATCGACAGCTCTCTCTTGCTGTCTGCATCCCGCGGTGGCGGTGGAGAGAGAGGGGAGAAGGCACGCATGTTTCTCAACTGCCTTGCCCTGAGCTAAGAAGCACTGATTTTGCTTGCATTCTGTTCCCAAGAACCAATCACATGGCTGTACCCAGAAGCAAACAGGGCTGGCGAACATTACCCCTTCCTGGGCAGCTGCTTCCAAGGACATCATCCTAGGGGTAACTAGCCGTCTCTGCCACTCAGATTTTAATGGTGGCAAATATCCACAAGGATGCAGAAATGCCTTAATTATGTTTAAGCAATTTAAACCACACACCAAAGTTTCTCAGTCTCAGCTCCGTTGATATTTGGGGCCAGATCATTCTCTGTGGTGGGGCTGTCCCGAGCACTGTCGGATGCTTCGCAGCATCTCTGGCCTCTACCCACGAGATACCCATAGTACTCACCTTCACCACTAGTTGTGACAACCAAAAATGTCTGCAGACGTTGCCACATGGCCCCTGGGGGACAAAACATTTCCACTCCCTCAAAAGTTCCCTCTTGCTCCTTGCCAAAGCCAGTTCACCACTCTTCTGAGCCCCATCACCACGAGTTTTGCCTGTTCTCGGATTTCGTATAAATGGAATCAGACAGAATGAACTCTTTTGTATCCGGCTTCTGTCACTTAATGTTTTTCAGATTCCGTCATGTCTGTTGTCGGACACAACAGCAGTTCCTTCCTTTTTACTGTTGAGTATTCCACTGTCTGACCATACCACCATTTATTTATGTCCCTATCTTCTTGTTGATGGACATCTGGTTGTTTCCAGTTTGGACTATTATTTTTTAAAAAGCTGTATGAACATTCTCAAACATGTCTTTTTTTTTAAAGATTGGCACCTGAGCTAACAACTGTTGCCAATCTTCTTTTTTTTCTGCTTTTTCTCCCCAAATACCCCAACTATATAGTTGTATTTTTTTTTTCCAGTTGTGGGTCCTTCTATTTGTGGCATGTGGGACGTCACCTGAACATGGCCTGACGAGTGGTGCCATATCTGCGCCCAGGATCCAAACCGGCGAAACCCTGGGCTGCTGAGCAGAGCGCACGAACTCAACCACTGGGCCACGGGGCCCGCCCCCTCGAATAAGTCTTTTTTGTGGCCATGTGCATTCATTTCTCTTAACCCGAGAGTGGCATTACTGGGTCATAGGGTAGGTGTATATCTGACTTTACTAGACATCATAGTTGGCCTTTTCTTTCTTTCTTTTTGAGGAAGATTAGCCCTGAGCTAACATCTGCTGCCAATCCTCCTCTTTTTGCTGAGGAAGTCTGACTATGAGCTAATATCTATGCCCGTCTTCCTCTACTTTAAATGTGGTACGCTTACCACAGCATAGCTTGCCCAGTGGTGCCATGTCCACACCCCCAATCTGAACCAGCAAACCCTGGGCTGCCGAAGCGGAATGTTCGAATTCAACTGCTGCACCACTTAGCCAGCCCCTCATAGTTGGCCTTTTAAAGAATTAATTTATTATTTTTATTCTTTTTTAATTTATTTTTTATTTTTTGGTGAGGAAGAGTGGCCCTGAGCTAAAATCTGTTGCCAATCTTCCTCTTTTTGCTTGAGGAAGATTATTGCTGAGCTATCATCTGTGCCAATCTTCCTCTATTTTGTATGTGGGATGCCACCACAGCATGGCTTGATGAGCAGTGTGTAGGTCTATGCCCAGAACCCAAACCTGTGAACCCCGGGCTGCCAAAGCGGAGCAGTTGAACTTAACCACTACGCCACTGGGCTCGCCTCTATTTTTATTATTTTAAAAGCAACAAATATTCATGGAAAAATTTCAATAATGCTCAGAATAATAGGAGTTAAAACTTATTTGGTATTTACCATGTGACAGGGCACTGTTCTAAATGTTTTAGGAATATATTAACCTTAATTCGCACAGCAAGCCTACGAAGGAGGCATCATATCATCATCATCTCCACTTGATCAGTGGGAAACTGAGTCACAGAATGGGGCAGTCACTTACCCGAAGTCACACAGCCAGTAAGTGGTCAAGCTGCGTTTGAACTAAGGCCATCTGGCTCCTGAGTTTGTGCTCTGATCTAAGCCACAGCTTAGCTATGTCCCCTGTCTGGCCAAAGTATTAGGTAGAAAATAAAAGCTTTCTTGTACCTGTCCTCTCACCCTCCTGCCCAGCCCAGGCTCAATCCCCAGAGGCAACCACTGTGAGCTCTTTTTCTGCTGTCTTTCTAGAACATTCTTCATGTTTAGGCAGCTGGTTTATAGTGGTTGAGAGATTGAGGTTCAAAAGGCAGCCCACATTTAGCAGTGTGACCTTGGCCACGTCTCTGAACTCTTGGCATCTTCCTCATCCCTAATATGGGCATGGTCATAGTCCCCACCCCAGGGTGGTTGCAAACACAAAGGAGGTTTTAAGTGTAAAGCAGTACATGGCTCAAGGTGGACACACCAAAGACTTCCAGAGTCTCCAAGCCCCCAGGAAGCAAAACGGGATTTCTCTCTCCTTGTCACACCTCCTCCCCGCCCCGCCTCAGTCCAGAATGATAATGCTGGAACTTGCTGCCCAGGGAGGCACTCTCCATTAGCAAGAGAAAGAGGCGTGTGTCTTACAAACTTTCCACTCTGAGAACTTCAGAAGCCTGGAGCCTCCCGCTAAGAGAGTTCCAAATGCAGTAAGAGTGTTGCCAGTTCAAACCACAAAATCGGGAACCCCCAGGATTGCAAGGCCCATCCAGGCCAGAGCCAGAGTCAAGAAGACAGCAGAGAGAAGAGGACCCATCCACAGCACACTGTCTAGGGACTGCGGAATGAATCACGAGGAAAACCCTGGTTCCCACCTTCACTGACTGTTCGCTTGTGTGGCAGTAAGCTTGCTTGCTTGCTGGGAAGGGACTGTCCCTGCCTGCTTTTCCAGGCTCTGCAAGAATACATCTCAATGTTACAAATATGTGCTGGTAAAATACATTGTTTTTATACCAAATGGAAACAATCTATGGACTGTTTTGCAACTTGTTTTTTCACTTAATTGTCTTTCTTTCTTTCTCTTTTTTGAGGAAGATTGGCCCTGAGCTAACGTCCGTGCCCATCTTCCTCTATTTTATATGTAGGACGCCTGCCACAGCATGGCTTGATAAGCAGTACTAGGTTCGTGCTGGGGATCCGAACTAGCAAATCCCAGGCCGCTGAAGCAGAGCACACGATCTTAACCATTATGCAACCAGGCCGGCCCCTCGATTTTCTTAAACATCTTTTCCATAGCAGTGTACCTTTTTCTTCCTGAAGTCTGCAGTTGCCATTTTACAGACAGAGCACCACACAGCCGATCAGGCATTTCTCAAACCAGCCGGTGATGGATTCTGGGGGTGATCATACATTTTTCTCTTCTTTTGACTATGTTTGAAATTTTCCATAATAAAATAAAAATAATACAATAAAGGAAAGCTCCAGTCAGTAATACAATTTTTCTGCTTAAGCCTGTAAAGTTGACTTCCCTATCAACAGCATCCTCGTTCCTACCGATAGAAAGCCACAGTGAAACAACTAAACGCTATGCATGAAATTAGAAATTGGTGAATTAAAGCTACCCAACCATGAACCGGACGAGATTGCTTTTGCTCTTATTCAGAGCTCATCTCGATGGCCTCCTGATTCTCTGAAGACTGCTGAAAGAGGGAGAGGACAGCAGCTCTCAAAAGTCTATGTGGTAACTTAAGAAAGTGACTCATTGTGGGGCCGGCCCCGTGGCCGGGTTGTTAAGTTCACGTGCTCCGCTTCAGCCTCCCAGGATTTCGCCAATTTGGATCCCGGGCATGAACATGGCACCGCTCATCAGGTCACAGTGAGGCAGCGTCCCACATGCCACAACTAGAAGGACCCACAACTAAAAACACACAACTCTGTACGGGGGGACTTTGGAGAGAAGTAGGAAAAATAAAATCTTTAAAAAAACAACAAAAAAAGGAAAATGACTCATTAGAAGTGAGGCCCTGTGGGTCACGTATAACAATAAACTGACACACAACAGTGACTGCGTGCCCACCCCTCTTGTGAATACTTTACACAAGAAGCAACCCATTGGATTGTTTCCGAGTCTAAATAGAGAGTTGAAAGGACTCACCCAAGGTCTCGTATCTAGTAAGAGGTGGGGCCAGGATTTGAACTCCATGAACACACTCTTCACTGTTATTTTCTACTGCGACTAATTTCGTGATGCATCTCTGACAATTTACTGAGTATCAGACAACAGGGAATCGGGGTTAGGTTGGGAAGCACCATGAAGATCCTTCTGTGCTCACACCGTGGAAATCTGGGGTGTCCCTAGGAAGAACACATCATCTATACTATTTATCGCCTCTGGGAAAGCTGTAAAACGATAACTACCATTTAGGGAACTCCTCTTGTGTACAAGCCACTGTGCTAGGAGAATGATACACTGTGATAACCTCAGTTATGTCCACAAATATTGTACGTACGGGCTCTGGTCTAGGCACTGGAGTCCAGCCATGAAAAGACTGATGTGGTTTATTTATTTATTTATTTATTTTTAAAGATTTTTTTAAAGTTTTTCCTTTTTCTCCCCAAAGCCCCCCAGTACATAGTTGTATATTTTTAGTTGTGGGTCCTTCTAGTTGTGGCCTGTGGGATGCCACCTGAGCATGGCTTGATGAGCGGTGCCATGCCTGCGCCCAGGATCCGAACCATTGAAACCCTGGACCACCAAAGTGGAGAGCGAGAATTTAACCACTCGGCCACAGGGCCGGCCCCCAGGGCCAATGTGGTTTAAACGTAAATGAAGCTTGCTGGAATTCGCTTTGACAATATAACGGGGTAGTAGGAACGGTGCGCAGGTTCTCGAACCTAGACTTTGAAAGGCCTCGTAGCTTCCATTTTCACTCCCTTGGAACCCTGCCCCGAGTCTCCCACGGCAGAAAAAACCCTGAATGAAAGACCACAGCATGAGAGAGACCCAGCTGTCTGGCCCTCCTAGCTGACCCTCCAGCTGAATGCAGCTGCGCGAGCAAGCCCAGTTCTAACTAACAGAAGGACCACACACCAACCCAAAGACTCCAGGAAATAGAAATGATTGTGTGAAGCAACCATGTTTTGGAGTGGTTTGTCACACAGCAGTAGGTAACTGTTGCAATATAACATAACAATGAAACTTAATAAGTACTGTGCAGCAAAGCTCCCGGGCGCTATAAACTCATATAACAGAAGAGCCTGACCTAATCTGGGGATGGAGGAGGGCCACGCAGTAGAAAGAACTTGAGTTCCTAAACCGGGCAGAACTCCATTCAAGCCCAGTTTCATCATTTACGTGCTGTGTGACCTTAGGCAAGTCCTATAGCCTCTCTGAAACTCATCTGCAAAATGGGCATCATCAAACTTACTCTGATAGATGAGTGGTAAATGAGATAACATAGGGGCAGGCCCGTGGCTGAGTGGTTAAGTTGGCACGCTCTGCTTCGGCAGCCCAGGGTTTCACCAGTTCAGATCCTGGGCGAGGATATGGGACCGCTCATCAAGCCTTGCTGAGGTGGCGTTCCACATGCCACAGCTAGAAGGACCTAGAACTAGAATATACAACTATGTACTAGGGGGGCTTTGGGGAGGAGAAGAAGGAAAGGAGATTGGCAACAGACGTTAGCTCAGGGCCAATCTTTAAAAAATGAAAAATAAAAAAGAGATAATACATACAGACACCATGACACAAAATAGGCACTCAACAAATGACGGCCATTTCTTTCATAAAACGAATCCCAACACACCATCAGTACCTACTGGGGCGGGGGGTGGGGGGGGGGCGATTTATCTCATTATAATAGAGATGGAAGCAAGGACCCAAACAGTTGGGTTTTTTGGTTTATCTGTTTTGTTTTGTTTTGCTAATTCATAGTTAGAGCCTCAAAAGTTAATAGATGGAACCGGGTCTAAAAGCCAGCTTTGTTTTTCTTGGTGCATTAGGAAAGAAAACAAAGAAGAAAAAGATTGCATTTCATCAAGTGTGTGGTTTAAGGAGACCGAACAAATCAATTAACTCGTAAGTGTGCCCTCCTGCCAGGCACAGTCACTTACAGAGGAGTGGGGGCCATACCAGTGAGGCAGTCCACCTGGTCGTCAGAATGTTTAAACGCACCGTTACAGCGTGCAAACAGGACTCATTTCTTTGCCACTCGTCAAAACCTCTGGTTTAATTCCTGCAGTTCCAGCCTCGGGAGGAATGTTGAGAGAAGGCAGGGAGGAAGGAGCTGATAGTTACACCTGCCCCCAGGCAGGGCTGGGCCCCAGCAAGCAATTTCCCCAGACTGGGTCCTGCTCCCAGACTCTGTGGACAAAATCTCTACCACTCCTGGAGACATGAAAAGCAGACTTGTTGTAGGACCAGAGATGGATCTCGGTTTAGTAGGACCTAAAGCTTATAGAACCTTGGGAGGCCTCCTTTAAAAAAAATAGTAGGGGCTGGCCCAGTGGCATAGTGGTTAAGTCCGTGTGCTCCACTCTGTTGGCCCGGGGTTCGTGGGTTCGGACCCTGGGCACTGACCTAGCACTGCTCGTCAAGCCACGCTATGGCGGTGTCCCGCATAAAATAGAGGAAGATTGGCATAGGTTTAGCTCAGCGACAATCTTCTTCAAGCAAAAAGAGGAAGACTAGCAACAGATGTTAGCTTAGGGCCAATCTTTCTTACAAAAGAAAAAAAAGTAATAATGAGAACAAAATTAAATGTAAAGGTGAATATCGATTTAACATGAGAAAGGAAATCACAAAAAATTGTGGAGGCTTTGGTAGCAAGACTCCAAAATGGCCCCTAATGAGTCTTTGCCCCCTGGCCATCACACCTCTGTGTAGGCCCCCTTCATTGCACCAGGGTGGTCTGTATGACCAAGAGAATTTGGCAGAAGTGATACAGCATCACTTCTGAGATCAGGTTATAAAAGACACAGATGCTTTGTCTTGGTTGCTCTTTTTTTTTTTTTTTTTTTTTTTTTTAGCTGAGGAAGATTAGCCCTGTGGCAACATCTGTGCCAATCTTACCCTACTTTATGCGTAGGTCCGTGCCCAGGATCTGAACTCGCAAACCCAGGCTGTGGAAGTGGAGCATGCCAAACTTCACCACCACGCCCTGGGGCTGGCCCCTTTCTTTTTCGTAAATCACTTGCTCAGGAGGGGAGCCAGCTGCCATGTCAAGAGCAGCCCTATGGAGAGGCCCATGCGGTGAGGGACTGAAACTTCCTGCCAACAACCACGTGAGTAAGGTCAGAAACAGCTCCCCAGTCCTGACTGGGCCTCCAGCCGACGGCAGCCACAGTGACAGCACGGCTGCGAGCAGCTGGGCGACCCTGAGCCAGAACCAGCCAGGCGGGACTTCCTGGATTCCTGCCCCCAGAAACCCTGAGATTAAAGGTCTGTTGTTTCCAGCTGCTAACATTGAGGCAATTTATTACATAGCAATGGACGACTGATACAGTGGGCTTAGGAGATTCAGGTTCTGTGCTTCTGAGCTCCCTTCAGGTCAGATATCAGATATGCTTACACACCGATTGTGTGCGAGCTTCCCTCCCACCAAAAACCCTCTATAACTGCCCGCGCTGCTGTGTGTCCCTACCTCCTGGAGGAGTACGGGCACAGACAGAAACTCGAACTGTGTTTGCTGAATAAACGAGAAAACAAGACCCTCCCAAGAGTGATGTTTCATCCTTATTTCATAGGTCAGGAAACGGAAGCTCAGAGATGTTAAGTAACCACCTTAAGATCACACAGCTATAGACTGAATCTTGATTCCTCAATAGACAGCCTATAGTGTCCATTCTTTTGACGTCTTCCACAGTACCAAGCACGTACTAAGTGCTTAATAAGTGTGGATTGACTGAAAGAGTTAATGATGTGGCATGTCTTTCTCTAATTCAGGTAAATGTCTCTTTAATACAGAAACAGGAACAATGCGAGGTGGAGGGGGCAGAGAAATCCATGTCACCTTCTTTAGTAACGGAACAATGCAGTACTTAGAGGAGAAAAACCTAAAAACGAACAAAACCACTTCAAAAGTGTCCAGAGGCTAAAATTCAGAATAAAAGAGGTTTGTATTTCATTTCATGTGTTATATTAAAAAATCGGTTTTGTTGGCTTTAAAAGGCTATGTAAAAACAAATTTTTGAAGGCTATGTAAAAACAATTAATTAATTTATGGTGTTTGTCCCACTCTTTTGAACAATTACAAAACTTCCAGATTGACACACACAGTTTGGGGTCCAGCTCCTCGAGAGCGACCGTGGAAATTCTGGGTAAGCACTTGCCTCCCTTTACGTGGTTGCCAGAGTCAGTCAAGTTCAAAAGGCAGCCACGTGTCCCGGGAGCCCTGGGGGGGGGGGGGTGCGGGGCGTAGAGTCATGTGACCACTCTGGCTTCTCCTGAACCCTCACATTCTCTGAATTTGCAGTGATTTGGAAGGCTAATGGAAATCCTAGTTAGGCCCTCTGTAATTTAATTTTGGGGCGGTGAAACTTGCACCGTCTTCTAAATGTTCGCTGAATAGCATTAAGTCTTTGAAAGTTAATGGACTTGTCCGGGGAGTTATCGTTCTCAAAAGCCTCTTCAGCTCTAAACGCAGGATCTGGCCCATATCTGGTGCTCCATAAAGTAATAAAGCTGGCGGCTGGAATGGGAGTTAATTAGTCACCTAAAAGATGATGCGTCCCTTGGTCTGTCCACAGGCTCCATCTCTTTTCTCACCTCCGGGCCTCTGAACTCTCTGCCCTGCCTGGTCTGATTCCCATCTTTGCCTGGGATAGTCAATGGCTGTTGATTTCCCCTCCCAACATCCATTCTCCTGTTCTCACAAATTGGTGGCTTAAGTTTGATAGAAGTTTATTTCTTTTACATCAAAGAGGTCTGTCGGTCAGCTGTATGTAGGGCTGGTGAGGGGTGGTCCCTTTTCCTCAGGGACCTGGTTTCTGTCTGTGTGCCTGCTTCAGCTAGCACTCCATTCTCAAAGTCACACAACTCAAGACAGTGGCTGGAATGCCATCTATTGTATCTGCCTCCCGGGAAGCAGGGAGCAGGGAGAGAAAGAGATGGGTACACACTGACCTTTCTGGAAGCCCCCACTCACTTATACTTAGATCTCATTGGCCAGAACTAGTCATGTGATTATACCAAACTGCAAGGGAAGGTGGGAGATTTAATCATTATTCTAGGTAGTAAGATGCTAAAATAGAAATTGGAATTCTGTTAATATGAAGAAAGACCAAAAATGGATGTTGGGAAGTAAGTAGACATTCTCATACAACATTGGCCGTAGTATAAATTGGTATGAACTTTCTATTCTTCCCAGGTGCTTTTTAATACATTGCTTTATTTGATTCTCTCCACATGCCATTATCAGTTCTTTTCTTCAGATAAGGAAACTAAGGCAACAAGGGAGGAAATAACTCACCCAAGGACACTGTATTAATCAGGATTCTTTTTAAAGATTTAAGAAAAAATGTTTCCTTTTTCTCCCAAAGCCCCCAGGTACATAGTTGTGTATTTTTAGTTGTGGGTCCTTCTAGTTGTGGCATTAATCAGGATTCTTGAAAGCAAGTGACAGAAACCCAAACCAAATTGGCTTATGAAACAAGAATTCACAGGCTCACCTGATTGCAAAGGTCCCAGGTAGTACCAGCTTCAGGTATGGATGGATCCAGAGGCTCAAACAGTAAGATCAGGACTCTCTCTTCATTTCTTGGTCCATTTCCTTTGTGTTGGCTTCATTCTTAGTTAGGCTTTCCCCAAATGATGGCCCACAGAAGACGCAACCCTATACCCATCACATCAAGGCAGGAAAAGAGCCCTTCTTTTCCATTGTTTCTAGTAAACATCCCAGAACTGACTCTCACTGGATGGCCTTGGGTAACATGCCCATCTCCGAGCCAATCCCTGGGGCCAGAGATGAGCTATGCTGGTGCCTAGGGAGACCTAAGTCACTTGCTCATTCCTGGAGCCCAAGGGTGGGGGCCAGCCCCATCAGAACCACAGGGCCAAATGAGGGAGGGGAGATTCCCCGGGAAACCTGGAGTGAGGTTTCCAGGAGAAGGAAGAAGGGTTGCTGGGTGGACTGAACTAGACGTCTACTGCAGCCCCGTGGTGTAACTGGCAGGGCCTCCCCAGGAGCCCCGTTTCCTGATTCCTACCACAACTGCCCCAGCTCGTCCTGTTGCCTAGGAACTCACTTTCAAGAAATCACAACATGTAAACACAGACTAAAGGAGAAGTAATCAGACGAGGATCCTACACGAAGGGGAGAGCTTCAGAAGGCCCCCGGAAAAGGCTCAACTTTTGGACTTTGTCACCATCTTCACCTTGTCAAAAAGTTTTTAAACCTGATGAATTACATTCTAAAGGACTGAAATAATTTAAAGATGTGACGGAGGAAACGCTGTCAGTAATCTTTGAGAAATCGCGGAGAGTGGGAACGGCAGGAAGATTGGCAGTGGGCAAACGTCCACCGTTTTTAAAAACTGAATCCCAAACCATGCAGACTCATTGGCTGGCCTCTGCTTCTGCATCCTCCTCTCTTTCCTCCGGCTTCCTCACTTTCCTTTTTTCTTCAGACAGTTTTATTGCGGTATAATTTACATGCCATAAAATTCACCCCTTTTAGGGTACAATTGGATGATTTTAGTAATTTTTTAATAGAAGGCAGTTTTTTCAATATCCCAGTAAAATCCCCCAGGCCTGTTTATCCTTAGTCCTCATTCCCACCCCCACCCACAGGCAACCATGAGTTGACTTTCTGCCCTTATAGATTTGACTTTTCTAGACATTTCTCCTTCTTTTCTTTAGATGGAAATATTTTCATTGTTATTATTGAGTCTAAAAGCAAGATGGTGGTGGTAAAAAATGCAGATGATACAGAAGTCTATGAAGTACAAGGTGGGATCCTCCTGGCGGGCCTGCCCTCCAGCTATCTGGCGTTGTTAATGATTCACTGTATATCTATCCCTCCCGAGATTCGGTTAGGTCACTTGCATGTTTACACCGTGCTTTAGGTAGCCCTGTTTCCCCTCGCTGGGTAGTACTAGCCATATTTTTCCTGTGTAAAGTGTCTCTTACTCACCTTCAATCCTTACAAAGATTGACTCCAGAAGGACCTGTGGCTCACGCTTGGCCAATCATTTCCTTTTAGCTGAAGCCATGGGGAGGAGGCATGGGGGTGTGTGTGCGTGTGCGTGTGTGTGGTCACCTGCAACCAGGCGAGTCCCACCTAATACTGTGCTGTTTATGACCAGTTTTTAAATTTGCAAATATGTTTTGGGGACAACTTTCTGCATCGGTCCATAGAGCTTAACCTCATTTATTTTCACGATTATAGAGCTGTGCTTACATTTGTATCATGTTTCATTGAAACAATCTCCTTGTACCGTTCTCCTTGACCATGAACCTAAAGAATATAGAGCAGTGTTTTTCAAGTCTCGGGTCTCAATCCATTAGTAGGTTGTAAAACTCATTTTCTGGGTTATGACCAATATTTTACTTAAAAGCAAACTAGACTAGACCAAAATGGAGTCAAAAATAATGGAACAAAATAGAAAATATCGGAATGCACTAAAGGATATATATTGAAACCAATACTTTTATTTCAGTATGTGTACATACGTGTATACAGGGTCATAGCATAAAATTCACATTTTAGAGGCCGCCCCGGTGGCGTGGTGGTTAAGTTCGCTCATTCCATTTCAGCAGGCCCAGGGTTCGCCAGTTTGGATCCCAGGTGCAGACATGGCACCGATTGGCAAAAGCCATGCTGTGGTAGGCGTCCCACATATAAAGTAGAGGAAGATGGGCATGGATGTTAGCTCAGGGCCAGTCTTCCTCAGCAAAAAGAGGAGGATTGGCAGCAGATGTTAGCTCTGGGCTAATCTTCCTCAAAAAAAAAAAAAATTCATATTTTACTGTGGCTCATAGTCCAAAAGATTGAAAAACACAGCTATTGACTGCCCTCTGATTACCCTAACGTTTTATTTTCTCTCATAAACCAAGAACTAAACTTTCAGAGGGTTGAGTATCCTTTTTACTTGTTTTATTGGCGATAAATGCTCTTCCCACCATCAAAACAACAAAAACAAAGGCTTTGATTCAGTCTTAGGAAAAGTTACAAGAAGTTCTAGGTGATCTTGGTTTTGTGTTGACGTCAAGTACTTGGACTTTTCGGTAAGATGAAGGGGGGGCTGGGGTTCTTCTTCACTCTGGTGACCTCGCCAGCTGTGGGAACAGGGACACCCAGACAGGTGGGATAAGGGTCGTATTTAGGTTTACAGAGACCGCGACTTTTCTAGCGCTCTCTAAGAAGAACCAAGAAATTTCCCAATTTACTTTGGAGTTCTTCACGAGCCATTCAATCTTAAAAAAGTCCTCCTGGGATGGTCATTCAAAATTAAACAAGAACTTTCTATTTCTAGAAGCATGCGAAAGGTCATTTTGTTCCTGAGTCTAGAACAGGGATCTACAAACTGTTTATGTAACGGGACAGATAAATATTTCAGGCTTTGTGGGCCCTTTGCCTCAACGACTCAACTCTGCCATCGTAAGCCCAAAACAGCCATAGACAAAACAGAAATGAATGAGCATGACTGACTTTCAATTTACTTTATTTGTTGACATTGAAACTTGACTTCTATATAATTTTCTTCTGTCAAAAAAATTTATTCTTCTTTTGAATTTTTTCCCCAACCATTTAAAAATAAAAAGCACCCTTAGCTCATGGCTATGCAAAGAATATGTTTGTGATAGTGAAAGAAATTTACTTTTAAATTTTTTATTTAGTTTTCTGAATAGGTAATTTACAATGTTTCAGAATGCGAGAGGTACAAAGAAAAGTATCTCCCCAACCCTCTCCCTGAGCCACACAGGTCCCTGTCCCAGAAGCAAGCAATGGGGTCCACTTTCTTGTGGATCCTCATAGAGGTTGCCCATGAATATACAAAGAAATTGTTTTGATGCATGTATGTTTTTTCTTACAAATTTATACCGTTCTGAACCTTGCTTTCTTCACTTAATCTTGGAAGCCGTTGTATAGTGGGACAGAGAAAGCTGTCTCGTTAATTTTCAGCTCATAGCGTTCCATTGTATGGGTCAGAGTTTGGCAAACCTAGTGTCCATGGGCCGAATCTGACCGTTGCCTGTATTTTGTCAATAAAGTTTTATTGGAACACGGCCACATTCATTGATTTCTATGTTGTGTATGACGGCTTCTGAGCTCCGACTGCAGAGGTGAGCAGTTGCACCCAAGACCTCTTGGGCTGAAAGCGTAGAGTACTCACTATCTAGCTCTTTACAGAAAGACTGTGCCGGCTCCTAGTCCAGGTGTTCTGTAGGCTGTCTGACCATCACTTGACGGTGAACATTCACTGTGTTTCCAAACTTTTGTGATTACAAATAGCACTGCAGTGCATAACCTGCCTGTGTGTAATTTTCCGTGCACGTTTCTCACACGTAGGGTAAACCCTAGAAGTGGAATTGTTGGGTTAAAAGGTACGTGCATTTGTAATTTTGATAGAAATTGCCAGATCATCTCCAAAGAGATTGTATCAATTTACATACGCTCCCACCAGCTATGAATGGAAGCAATTTCCCAACGTACTTGCCGATTTAGTGTGTTGTCAGACTGTGATCTTTATCAAACTGGCGGTTTAAAAATGGCATGTCAGTGTAATTTTAATTTTTTGGCGGGGGGGGGAAGATTAGCCGTGAGCTAACTGCTGCCAATCCTCCTCTTTTTGCTGAAGAAGACTGGCCCTGAGCTAACATCCATGCCCATCTTCCTCTACTTTATATTTGGGACGCCTCCCACAGCATGGGGTGCCAAGCGGTGCCATGTCTGCACCTGGGATCCGAACTAGTGAACCCTGGGCAGCCAAAGCAGAACGTGCACACTTAACCGATGCACCACCGGGCCAGCCCCAATGTAATTTTAATTTTAATTTCTGTCATTGTGAGTGAGTTTCCTATGACTGCAATGACAAATTCCCACAAACTGGGGGCTTAAACAACAGAAATTTATTCTTTCGCAGTTCTGCAGGCTGGAAGACCGAAATCAAGGTGTCGGTGGGGCTGCGCGCCCTTCAAAGTCTCGATGGAAGAATCTTTCCTGGCCACGTCTAGCTTCCGGCTGGTGCTGGCAACCCTATCGTTCCTTGGCTTGTAGCCGCCTCCCTCCCATCTCTGTCGGTCTTCACACGGCCTCTCCTCTGGGTATCTGCGCCTCTGTGTCCGAATTTCTCTCTGCTTGTAAATACATCAGTCGTATAGTATTTAGGGCCCACCCCAACCCAGGATGACCTCATTGTAACTTGATCACGTCTGCAAAGACCTTATTTCCAAATGAGATCACATTCACAGCTCCCGGGTGGACAGGAATTTGTTTTTCTGAGGGACACTATTTAACCCAGTAAAGTAGTGAATCTGGAATCTGCTCACGTTTTACATTGGAAATGAACCCTGTCAGGGCCCGCCCTGTGGCCGAGCTGTTAAGTTCACGTGCCCCACTTCAGGGGCCCAGGGTTTCGCCAGTTCAGATCCTGGGCGAGGACATGGCACCGTTCATCAGGCCACGCTGAGGTGGTGTCCCACATGCCACAACTAGAAGGACCCACAACTAAAATATACAACTGTGTACTGGGAGGATTTGGGGAGAAAAAGCAGAATAAAAAAGAAACGAACACTCTTAATCAGACCCATCACTATTTGGATGTCATCAGCTCATCCGATCGTTAGAAGTCTTCATCCTCCACGTCGCTCCCAGCCCAACATAGAACTCAGATAAAAATGGCGGCCCCAGCGGGGGTGATCCCAAGCAGAATGTGTAGCCTGATGTTAGCCACACCTGAGTTTCCTCTGATGGAAAGCAAGTTTGGGCACCCAGAAAGGACTAAACCAATATTTGATGAATTGAATTGAAATGTGAGGAAAAGAAATTGCCCTCTAAAACCATAGTAGCTAAAATGATTACGGTTTATTATTATAATCATGCTATTATATAACATTTATGAGTGTTTACTAAGTGCCAGGCACTTTTCTTTTCTTTTTTTTTTTTTTTTGAGGAAGATTAGCCCTGAGCTAACATCTGCCGCCAATCCTCCTCTTTTTGCTGAGGAAGACTGGCCCTGAGCTAACGTCCGTGCCCACCTTCCTCTACTTTATATGTGGGAGGCCTGCCACAGCATGGCTTGATAAGCAGTGCATAGGTCCACACCCGGGATCTGAACCAGCGAACCGGGGGTGACCCTGGGCAACCAAAGTGGAAGGTACAAACTTAACTGCTGCACCACTGGGCCGGCCCCCAGGCACTTCTCAGTTAACCCTCCACAGATAAACGGAGGCACAAGGATGTCCAGCTGGGAAGCGGCAGAAGCAGGATTTGGACCCAGGTGGTCTGACTGCAGCCTACTCGGTCAAGTTCTTGAATAAACCTAAAAGGGAGAGTTGAAGTTTTTAATCTCAGTACGAAGAGTTGAGTGGGGTTTTTTTTCCTTCCTCTGTTAGATTTTAAGATATGAGACACCAAATATGATCAACCACTCAGACCACGATTTTGAATAGTTTCTTCCTAGAAAGGACATCTGGGCTGGTTGTCACCCTGACCTTTTCTCTCTGTTTTTCTGTCCTCTGCTTCCTCCACTCTCTTCCTCTACCCTAAGTTGCTATGTCAGATCAGGAAGATTAAGGAGCCATAAATAACTTTTCTGTGAATTATTCTACAGGAAGTGCAAGCTGATCAGATCCAGATCGGGGTAAAGCAAAAACAAACCAATACAAAACCCAAGCCAGGGTTTCTCAGCACAAAGATGAGCGACAAAGTCGGTTCCAGTTCTCACAACACTCCTTCCCCAGAGACGCTGTGCAGAAGGGGTGTAGACCACTGAGTATCGATCATCTCCCCTTCTTCTTGCATCAAAGGCACTACTGGAAAAAAAAGTGGGCCACTTGAACCAGAAGTCAAGAAACGTACTTACATGTTACAAGAGTTTCCAGTTTCGATGCTTAAATATATATACAAATCCATAATTATATTTTCTTTTAGGAGAGAATGAACAGCAATACATTTTCAGCATTTATACATGTTGAACCTGGTTAACCAGCTTAAACGGACCAGTTTAGGACAAAGACCTTCCAATTTCTTTACATTCAATTATTTTTTTTGAGTACCTACTATATGCTGGGAGGGAAGAAGGGAGGGAGGAAGACAGATTTTTCAATCTCTTCCTAATTAATGGATTCAACTGAATAAATGTGCTCTGAGTTGGAACTACAGCTCTTGAAAATTAAGCAGGCAGCCAGGCTGGAGTGGCTTTGCACTTACTAGCTGTGTGACTTTGAGTAATTTACTTAACTTCTCTGTGCCTCAGATTCCTCATCAGTAAGTGGGCAAAACAATAATACCTCTCTCATAGATACATGATACATAATATTTTATGTTATATAAATATCATATATATTATAGGTAAAATACATACTAACATAATATGGTATATAATATTTAAATATATAATACATGAGTATGTATAACGAATGTAGAGCCTAGCATATAGCAACGGCTCAATTAACGTTTGCTATTATTATATATCTATAATAAGTATACTAATGTATGTTATTATTATTAATTATTGGTATAGTGAGAGCTCACACCAGACCATGGCGCCCCGACCTCCCATGCTATCCCATGCTGTTCGAAATGAGCCATCACACTGAGAAATGCGCCATCACACCGAGAGACGCGCCATCACACCGAGAGACGCGCCATCACACCGAGAAATGACCTTGTCCCAACCAGGGCCTTCTCTAGGCCTTTTATCTCACATCCACATTTCTATCCAAAGGAAAAAGTGTTCTGAACAGAAGGCCTTTATGCAGCTGCATTAAATACTTGTAGTTGAACTGGCTACGTGTTTGGACTTGCTGCCCGTCAGTGAGTGAACAGACGCCGCAGACAGGCGCGTCTGTAAGGTGTGTGGCTTAGGAACCATAAACGGAATCGTGTCAACGCCATCAGGTGGTTTCACATTCTGGGCACATTTCTTCTGCTCCTTCAATGGTAGAAACACACGTGCGGTCGGCATGGGCACGGGAAAGTCAGAGCTCGCTGAGCTGTACTGTCAGCAGAGCCCAATAATGAAAAGGCCATGAAGTTTAATGCTTACGAGAACCATTTTTGGAGTGAGTAGACAGGTTACAGGCTTAGCTCCACCTGTGACCCACTGTGGGAACTTTGGTACGTCGCTTAACTGCTCTGAGCCTTGACCTTGGTCTTAGAGCGTTGCCCCACGGGACAGACTCTGGGAGGGACACTTGCACGTTGAATGATACTGGGGAGAGCTCTTGGAAAGGCCGCCCGTGAAGGGGCGAGGGAAGCAGGATCGGCCGTGGAGAAACTGAACTGCGATGCAATTGCAACGGAGGCCTCATCCAATCCTGTAGGGAATTCTGACGCTGGGATGGCCCTCGGAGATGTTCTGAATTGAGGCTGGGGGCTGGCCCTTGGTACCCCTGCAGCAACATTGGATACAGCACTGGTTCTTAAGGCAGGGACGGGGAGCAATTTTGCTCCAGGGGACACTCGGCAATGTCTGGAGACATTTTTGGTTGTCGCAAATGGAGGAGGGGTGTTACTGGTATTTAGTGGGTGGTCGCCAAGGACGCTCTGCATGCCCTTCAACGCACAGGGCAGGCGCCCGCCACAAAGAGCCATCCCCCCACGATGTCGGAAGTGCTGAGGTTTCCCAAGGATAAAGGCTGCCCGGGGAGACACTCAACCCTGGACAGGGCAGCTGCCTTCAGCTCAGGGCAATTTCCAAAGAGGGACTCATCAGAAATGTGAGTCAGCAGCAGCCAGCGCTCCCGGCCTCTGGGGAACAAGTGACTGGGTCCTGAAGAGGCAATGTGGACAGCATGCAGCATCCTCTACATCCTTTTAAAGAAAATCAGTTTTTAACTGTGCTAATAACCCTTGAATCCGATCTCCTTATAAAAATTAGAATGTTCTAAATCAGCCTTTCTCACTCACCATTATCGGCCTGTGAGACTAGATAACTCCGTTGTGAGGCCGCCCTGGGCTCTGTAGGATGTTTAGCAGCATCCCTGGCCTCCACTCGCTAAATGCCAGTAGCACCTCTCCCCTCCCCCCACTTGTGACATCCAAAATATCTAGAGACGTTGCCTCAAGTCCCATGGAGGGCAGAACTGTCCCTAACGGAGGACCACTCTTCTAGGTAAATCCAATCTAGCCTTTGACTGCAATTCCCAATCCGAAGGCCCTCCCCAGAAGTAATAACTATTACAAGTTTGTGGTGGATCCTTCCAGAATTCATAGTTTGCATTTACATACATACATATGCAACCATAGAAATATATAGTATTTTTTCACATAAGTGTAAAAATTTAACCCTAGAAATGTAACCATAGAGGATAGATTATATTTTTGTTCTGTTTTCTTTAAAAAATGGTTGACTTTTCATTCTGGTCATCACACCTCTCCTGCACAGCCTGTGTATCTTGAGGAAGGCTGAGTGCACCCAGCTCTAGGGTGGGTGTGTAGCATAGACCCAAATTAATCCACGTAAGCCAATCTCTTGGCTACAATTCTTAGGTCAAGTATGGGCATGTGGCACAATTTAAGCCAACGAAAGGCCAGATTTTCTGGGGCGTATAGGAGAGGAACTCTCTCTCCTGCTCTCTGAACATGACTGAGGAATCATGTAACTGCTGGAGCTTTGGCAGCCATCCTGTGGTCATGGGGTTGGAAGCCAGTTTTTGTTTCTAGCTGCTGCCACAGGAGACAGACCAGACAAAATGAAAGGAACTTTGTCCTTGATAACATCATCAAGCCACGGAACCAAACCCACCCTGGGGCCCGTGTTTCTATGGACTTTCCAGGTTTGTGAGCAATAGCCTCCAGTGATCCCCTCAGCCAGCCTGAATTAGATTTTCTGTTACATTCAACCTAACATATTCTAAATGATCCCATAATGCATAGCATGGGTATTCCATAGCTAATATAACCATTCCCTTGTTAATGGACATTTAAGTTTTTTCCAGTTTTTCACTTTAACGATGCACTTTTGAACTCAGACCTTTTCTTTAAATTGCTTTGACTTTGGATGATCAACAGATAACTCATTCACTCCAAAAACATATAATGAATGCTTACTGTACACTTGTACACGTGCTGGGGATACAGAGGTGAACGATACCAAACACCTCAGGGAGCTTTAATTCTTGTGAGGGAGGTAACAAACAAATAAATAAAATACAGTATAAAACAACATCACGAGATGATATAATCTAATGTGACATAGTAACACACTGGGCTGGCCCCGTGGCCAAGTGGTTAAGTTCGCGCGCTCCACTTCGGTGGCCCAGGGTTTCACTGTTTGGGATCCAGGGCATGGACCTGGCACCGCTCATCAGGCCATGCTGAGGTGGCTTCCCACATACCACAACCAGAGGCGCTCACAACTAGAATATGCAGCTATGTACAGGGGGCTTTGGGGAGAAGAAGAAGAAAAAAAGATTGGCAACAGATGTTAGCTCAGGTGCCAGTCTTTAAAAAAAACCACATAGTTACACAACAATACGTATTAAATGATGACGCAACTCTGAAGTCTGCGCAAGGTGGCTGGTTTGGCCAGTCGTGGTTTTCTGAGGCATGAAAGCCTCTCTTTTCTAGGAGGAACGCCGTTGAGGATGCACGGCGGTCCTCACACGGGAAGAGGGAACACTGCCTTGCGTAGAGCAGCCTCAGGGGCAACGTTCCAGGAGGTGACGGCAGGTCGGAGCTCCCAAGGAGGTGAGCGCTCCACGCCAAGCCATCAGCGATTATTAGCACTCTCCCTTTTCGTGAACGCGGCCAGGGAATGCCTTCCTCGTCCCCTCTTTCATTAAGTCTGATCATCGTCATTAATTAACACAGCTGCTATGGAAATGTAACCGGAGCATTTCTGAACCAGATAGATTGAAACAAGTTTAAGGAAAGGCTTTCAAATCAGAAGGCCTGGTGGCTGTGAATGGGCAGCCATTGTTCTGTTGGAGACGACGGGAAAACACTAAGTCCGCGAGGGTTAGCATTTGGAAGTGGGGAATGCTAAGCCAGGACTCTGTGCTGTTATGTTGAAAGGGATCAACGTTTGTCTAGGGCTGTTGCTTATTCTTGTAATAGATTACATTTTTCTCCAGGCTATTTAGCTCTTGACATTAAAAAATAGTTCAATTTGTTCTTTTGTCTGGAAAACAATTGTGCAAGCACGTCAATGTCCTTTGATGTTTCGGAACCTGTTCTTCCTTTTTCCCCATTAATACCACTAGCGGTATCACTCAGGCCTTAATTGTCGTTGGGATTTTAGGGGTCCTAGTAAGCAACATCCTTTTCTCTCACGGGAATTGGGAATAAATTGAAAGACAAATGCTCGTGTCAGAGGGAGAACGAATGATCACCATTATCCCTGAGAGAGCTTACTGGAGAACATGGCTTTCAACGTGCAGACAAGTTATCAATAGATAAGCCCCAGATCTTGGTGGTTTGGCACAATGGAAGCTTAATTCTTATTCCCATAAATTCCTGATCAGTGGAGCATCTCCTCCAAGCGAAGATTCAGGAATCCATGCGCCTGAATCCCCATTCTGTGGCTCTACCGTCTTTGACTCTTGGCTTCCAAGGATACTCGTCTGCACTAAGCCGGATGAGTGGCATGGGAGCCACAGGGAGCTCTGGAGGGAGAGTGTTCTTGGCAGACAGAGGGGAGCACAAGTGGACAGCCACTGGGGTGTCCGCAAGCCTGGTGTGCTGGAGGAACAGGAGAGAGGACAATGTAGGAGCGGAGGTGGGCAGGAGAGTGGTAGGAAGTGCTAGGACATTTCAGGGGTATAAGAGAGACGTGGTCCCTGAATCCTCTAGAGGGGAAACAGACCCTGAGCTCACAAACATAAAGGAGTGAAATGGGCCACGTAGGGGCTGCGGGGAGAGCATGACTCCGTCCAAAGGAGCAGGCACTTCTCAGCTCAACCGGGAGTCTCAAGGCAGGAATGTGGCCCAGTGCACTAGCCAGTTCGTCTGACTTTAAAGAATGGATCTTGGGAGGAGATGGGTCTCAGAAAGTCACATCTCTAATATGCTCCTGGGCTGGTGCTTCATCCGGGAACCGCTGGAGCTGGTGGGAAGTCATGGCATTTAGTGCAGCCAGCTCTGCCCCCCCGGGTTCAGGTGGGAGGACACTTCCTGCCCCCCTTGCAGTTGAGTGGGGCCGTGTGAGTAATTCTGGCCAATGAGTTGTGAGTGGAAGAGATGTGTCACTTCACTTTAAATTACGGAGCATTTAGTTGCCAATTCGGGACTCTCCATTTTTCTTTTCCTCTGGTTGGGTCATCAGCAGTGTTCAAGATAGTGGCTGCTTCATGACTCAGGGTCTGTGACTGACTGCAATTTCCAGAGCCCCCCTAAAAACTAGAGATGGATTTGGAGCATGAGCCACCGAGCTTTGGGGGTTTCTACTGGCCGCACCTCTGATTCTCCGCCCGAGAATGCTCCCGGGCATGCGTGGACCTCTCTCAGGGCAGGCTGGGGAGCTGTCCCAGGATGGGTCCTGGGCGACGATGACGGTGCTCCCCCCCAGGGCGGGGTACATCTGACATGTGTTGTTCTACATGCCTCGGAAGCTCCCAGAAGCCCCCAGAGGGTTTGCACCCCCCTTGCTCACGGAGGTCACACCTGCGGTGGCTTTCTTCCCTTCCCTGCCTCACTTCCTCCTTCCTCCACTGGGGCCTCCTGGGACCACCTCCCAAGTGGACTATGGCATGGGAATCTTGGTCTTCAGTCTCCTTCTGGAGGAACCCAACCCAAGACCCCATCTTTCCAGAGGTCCCCCCTCTGACCTCGCTGGGGGGCGAGGCTGTGGAGTGGGAAGGAGGCCAGACTTTCCCAGCTAAGATCCGGGCGCTGTGGCTCACAGGGTATCCGGGAGGTTGAAAGGAGCCCAAGCCACTTCACTTTTTTTGAGGCTTTCAAACTATGAAAAAGAAAAAGATGGGGCTGGCCCCGGGGCCGAGTGGTTAAGTTCGCGTGCTCCACTTCGGCGGCCCAGGGTTTCGCCGGTTTGGATCCTGGATGTGGACATGGCACCGCTCATCAAGCCATGCTGAGGTGGCATCCCACATGCCACAACTAGAAGGACTCACAACTAAAATATACAGCTATGTACTGGGGGGAATTGGGGGAGAAAAAAAGAAAAAGAAAAAAGAAACACCCACACAGGTTCCCAGCATTGTGGTTGATTGTGAACGCTCAGGCCCGCCGAGGTGAGGTGGAGGTCCCAGCGGGAGGCCCGGGCACCCCGAGAGCTCCTATTCCCAGTGTCTGTGTCGAGGACTCGGTCTGAGCAGTGGTGAGGGAGGAAGGACAGGAAGACGAGCTGGACCCAGCCGCCTGGAGATCACTCCTCCTGCCCTCAGCTCCTAGGCGCCTCCACTTAAGAATTTTAAGCTGATTTCTGCAGGGTGTTGGAGCTGGGGCGTCCCCCTCTTCCTCCCTCTGGTCTCCCAGCGCACGTGTTCCCCTGTGGTTGACAGGAGGGAAGCAGCAGCCTGTGACCCACAGCAGCCACACACACAGGGGTAGCTCTACATGGACAAGCAAAACCATCTGTGTGTGTGTGTTTTTTTTTTTTTTTGAGGAAGATTAGCCTTGAGGTAACTGCTGCCAATCCTCCTCTTTTCGCTGAGGAAGGCTGACCCTGAGCGAACACCCGTGCCCATCTTCCTCTACTTTATATGTGGAATGCCTACCACATCATGGTGTGCCAAGCGGTACCATGTCCGCACCCAGGATTCGAACTGGCAAACCCAGGGCTGCCTAAGTGGAACGTGAGCAGTTAACTGCTGCGCCACCGGGCCGGCCCCAAAGCCATCTGTCTTGAGCGGCCTCCTTGATCAGAAACTAACCCCCATCCCTACATCCCATAATGTGAGGGGACATTTCAACCCACCTTGAATTCAGATTCGGGAAACCCAGCTCACCCCTGTGTCCCCAGTGGCCCCTGCAGTGGCCCGCTCTCCGAGTGACAGTACAGAGCAGCGGTTTGGTTTCATGGCTCTGGTTTCAGAGCTGCCAAGATTGACGTCTGCTCTCTCCCCAGCGGTGCCTTCCTTTCGAGCCCCTAGTTCATGGGGACAAGTCACACATTAAAAATAAAGAAATAAAAATAAAGGAAGAGCTGCTAGCATTGACCAGTGCAGGAGCTGGGGCCCTTGAGAAAGGAATCCGGGAAGAAAGGAGGGTGGGGGTTCTTTGTCCTGTCTGGATGTCCTCAGGACTAAGGAGCAAACGTGCTGGGAGTTGGATGGAAAGCCACTGAGATCTCGGGAGAAAAGAGCACCTTGAATGAGAAACATTTTGTTTCTGGATTTTCATATCAAGTGTGCATTACTCAGACATGTGGGTGATTGATTCCTCCTGCTGTTGAGAAAACCAAGTTCACAATCAGATGAGGCCCAGCTGCCTCTGTAACCTCCACAAAGACAGCCATCGCTAATGGCGGGGACTTTCTGTCTCTTCCACTCCTGATCTCTCCCTTCCTGGGGGCAGGAAATGACAGTGTTAAGGAAGGCAGGGACAGGTTCTGTGCGTGGCAGCAACGCTGGGCCGGGACCGAGCCGGATTTGGGTTTCCTTGGAAAGGTGGTCATTATGTAGCAGAAATCTTCATGCAGTGATTTTCCAGCTTCGACCTAACATTTTGGGAGGCTATTTTGTCCTTTTCCAGATGTCTGCATCCATTTTCCTATTTGATCCCTACCGCCAACAGGGGAGGAATCTTTGACCTTGCCTAATAAGCTTTGACCTCAACTCCAGGCAATACCACCATCCTAGGGACCAGGGCATTTGGGTATTAAACCGAGAGTGGCCAGCACCTTGTATAATTAAGAATCCCCACTCTCGGGGGCCTGCCCCGGGGCTGAGTGGTTAAGTTCACGCGCTCCGCGTCAGAGGCCCAGGGTTTCACCGGTTCAAATTCTGGGTGTTGACATGGCACTGCTCATCAAGCCATGCTGAGGTGGCATCCCACATGCCACAACTAGAAGGACCCACAACTAAAAATAAACAACTATGTACGGGGGGGCTTTGGGAGAAAAAGGAAAAATTAAAAAATCTTAGAAAAAATAAAAATTCCTGAATTGTGAACAACTGACTCTCCGAGCTGGTGCAAGCCTGTCCTGGCACACTGTTGCCCGTGTCTGAAGCATGAGCAAGGATGCTCACTGCCTTCACTAAAGCGCTGTTGCTAGTAGTAAAAAGCTGGATCCAACCTAAATGTCCAATGATGGGGAATGCTCTAAGGAAGAGATACAGAGGGACACCATGCAGCCATTTAAAAGATGAAGCAAATATACGTGTCGAATAATCTCTAAGAGATGCAACTGAATGAAGAAAGCCAGGCGTAGGGTGGAATAGCAGGGATCACTAACCAAATGCCTCCTATAGGAGTTAAGACTGGAAAGTGAGGGAATAAACCCAGCTAGATGGGTCAGTAGGGCACAGTGGGGACTGTGGAAAAATAGTGACACACCCTCCATCCACTGGCAGCAGCATTTTGTTGCCATGTGAGAATGAAGAGCTATCATTTCCAGGTCTTATTTTTTAAGAGGAACAGGAAATCTGGATTTTTGTGTGACGTTGTTCCGTGCATCAGAATACTTCATGGACCAAACCATAAGTGTCTACAGGCTGGACCTTGCTCGTAGCCTACAACCACGGCAAGCTCCTACTTTAAGAGGAAAACAAAGAATATTGAGTTTATATATATTTTTGCGGGCCACCTTCCCCAGCCTTGTGGGGAGGGGATCTGTATGGAAGTTTTTAAAAGTTCCCCTCTGAAAGGTAAATAAGAAAAAAGTTTCTCCTTGACCAGAGCAAATGCTGGATTTGAGGCCCCCTCAGCCTGGTGCTTTTGTGCAGTGTGCAATCCGCACAGCTGTCTGTGTTGACCCTGTGTGTAAGCTGCGTGGCTTGGCCACTAAGGGACTGACATTATAGTCAGATGCGTAACTAAGCTGATTGGAGTCCCGACTCCAGTGAGAAGCAGGCAGGGAAAAGAGAGAAGCTTGGCCCAATCTGATTCTTTACATCAGTGGTCCTCTCTCCCGGCTGCTTATGAGAAACACCTGGGAAGTTTTGAAGACTTTGATGCCAAGATTGCACCCCAGAGCGATGGAATAAGAACCCTTGAGAGTGGGGCCGAGCACAGGCATTCTGTGAAAGCCCCTCCACCTGCGCCCCAGGAGATGCCATTCTCCAGCCTGGGTTGAGACCCACTGCTTTGAACAGTGTGTTTGGGTGATCCAGGCTTTGTTCCGAGGACTCCAGGGAACACCGGGCCCTTCAGAGCCCGGCTTCCTCTGAGGCCGTGTGAGTCTGCTTGGGCCGCCAGAACAAAATGCCCTAGAGTGGGTGACTTAAACAAGCCCTTCATTTCTTGCAGTTCCGGAGGCTGGGAAGTCCGAGATCAAGGTGCCCGTCAGTTCAGTTCCTGGGGAGAGCTCTCTTCCTGGCTTGTAGACAGCCGCTTTTTCTGCTGTGTCCTCATGTGGCAGGGGTGTGGGATAGCAGGCGACAGCAACCTCTCTGGTCTCTTCTTATAAGGATACTAATCCCATCATGAGGACCTCATCTCCAGTCCCGTCACATTGTGGGTTAGGGTTTCAACACGGGAATTTGGGAAGTAGGGAGAGAAACAATTCAGACTCCTCTCTAAGCTATTCAGAGAAAGTGTGGCTTATGAATTGGGGCACCGGGGACAAGGCGGTGACCCTTCTCTGCGGCTCTTTATCTGGGAACTGATGAGTATCCTCTAGGCCTTTCTCCTGACATCTGTGGCCCAAGTCTATGCTGTAGGCTGGGCCCCACCGTGGCCCTGTACTGGGAACCTGCCTGAGTTTCTGCTGCAGACTCCGCCCAGGCCCTGCTAAGACTGCCCATCCCCCCATCCCTCCTGCGGGGCCACCTCTAGCCCAGCCCCAATCTCCCCATGGCAGGCGGCATGCAGGAGTGTCCTGGGCCTGCTCTCTGCCTGTCCGTGCCTCTGTGCCGTCTTTCATCAGCAACCGCACCTTTAGAGAGCCCCTCTCTGCTAAGAGTCCGAATCAGGCATGGGCTGGGCCCTCCCACCCACTGCACACTGTCTCCCCTCCAGGCCTTCAGCTCTCTGCTTGTCTCGTCCCCCCATCACGTCCACTAAGCCAGAGAACAGGGCCTTCGGGCTTCCTCATCCCCTCTCTTAATTGTCTTCAAGCTTTTGGGTCACTTGTTTCTCAAGGCATTTTCAAAAACTATGTAGATACTTGCACTTTTTTTTTGCTGAGGAAGATTCGCCCTGAGCTAACATCCATGCCAATCTTCCTCTATTTTGTTTGTGAGTTGCTTCCACAGCATGGCTGCTGACGAGTGGTGTAGGTCCACGGCCAGGAGCCACCCCAGGCTGCCGAAGTGGAACATGCAGAGCTCAACCACCAGGCCACAGGGTCTGCCCTACTTGCATGTTTTGAAAAAATCAAATTTTTTAAATACGTGAAAAGGGTGTAATGTTTGCACACTGTAAATATTGACATCTTAAAACAGTTTCATCACCCTGAACTTATCCCAAAAGAATATCAATACCATAACCACTTGATTTCCACGCTCATCCTCTAGGAAGAAGCCAAGAATGCAAAATGCACTTTTACTTTTCTTCTTCACTCATTTATTTTACATTCCACTCCCCTGACAAAATTTTCTCCTAACATAGTATATGTTTATGTTTTAAAGGCTTTCAGTGGTTGCTTTTTTGTATTTTTTGTATATTTGTATTGAAATTAGGGGCCGGCCCCGCGGCCGAGTGGTTAAGTTTGTGTGCTCCACTTCGGTGGCCCAGGGTTTTGCCAGTTCGGATCCTGGGCGTGGACATGGCACTGCTTATCAGGCCACGCTGGGGTGGCGTCCCACATGCCACAACTAGAAGGACCCACGACTAAAATATACAACTATGTACTGGGGAGATTTGGGGAGAAAAAGCAGGGAAAAAAAAAGAATTCTAAGAAGAGAAAAATGGTGTTTAAGAAAAAAGTACTGAAATTAAATTAATTTTTAAATTCCCTGTGACCATAAAGTGTTCACATTGAGATGTTTTTAAATTTTTTCTTCTGGATTGATTACAGGAGAATAATGGCCATCAATATCTCAAATGGCTTTTTTGTGTGGCGCCCCGGAAGTTTCTGTGCCTTGGACAACGAACCACACTCAAAGTCAGGGGTCGGGAGGAGTATGACTTTCCTTTGACGGGAGAGGAGGGCCGTTGTGCAAGGGGCAGCGGAAAGAAGAGCTGGCGAGAAAGGCGAAAAAGGAAGCTGAGGACCTGCAAACGGATTCCCCTAAACTCTCTCCAGGGCTCCCTGGGGCTGCCTGCATCCTCGTCTGAAGCCTTTCCCACGAGGCACGAGTCTCGGGCAGGACCGCGCGATCAGAGGAGGGAGCAGAGGCAGTCTATGCCATGATCCCTGCTTCCAGGCGCTGGATCCCGGGCCTGGGGAGTGTCTTGTTCTAGGATCAATGCATTTCTACACATTGGTTTAAGATCCAGGTGTAACACACACACAGTTACACTTGTACAAGCGTAGCGTATTTCAAAAGGACACACAGGAAACCAGGAAAAAACCAGGAGTAGTTCTGGTCAGAAAGTCTAGGGCTTTTCTTTTTAATTCTATAGCTCTTTATTACAGTTTGAAAATTTTCCATATACATACACGCATAACTTTTTCCATGATAAAAGAAAAGCAAGCTTATAGACAAATCATGCAGAGAAAACGTGAGCTTCCCTTTTTTTTTTTTTTTTTTTTTGCGGAAGATTAGCCCTGAGCTAACATCTGCCACCAATCCTCCTCTTTTTGCTGAGGAAGATTGGCCCTGAGCTCGCATCCATGCCCATCTTCCTCTACTTTATATGTGGGACGCCTACCACAGCATGGCTTGCCAAGCAGTGCCATGTCCACACCCAGGATCCGAACCAGTGAACCCCGGGCGGCTGAAGTGGAACGTGTGCACTTAACCACTGCGCCACTGGGCCAGCCCCTGAGCTTCCTTTTTTGTTTCGCTTTTGTACTAACATAATACATGCACAGTGTGATGGTCGGTTTTATGCATCAACATGGCTGGGCCACAGAGTACCCAGATATTTGGTAAAACAGTATTCCAGGTGTTTCTGGGAGAGTGTTTTTGGATGAGATTAACATTTAAATTGGTAGACTGAGTAAAGCAGATTGCACTCCATAATGTGGGTGGGCCTCATCCAATCAGTTGAAGGCCTGAATAGAACAAAAGGCTGGCTCTCTCTTGAGTAAGAGAGAATTCTTTGAACTGGCATGCCAACTGTTTCTAGTTCTACAACAACCTGCTGGCCTTCGGACTTGAACTGGGATATCAGCTCTGCACATTTTGGACCTGCCAGCCTCATGATCACGGGAGCCAACTCCTTGTAATAGATCATATACGTGTATATACATTTTTACATGCATACATATACATAGGAGATACCTATATCATCTATTGGCTCTGTTTCTTTGGAGAATCTTGACTAACACGAAGATATTTTTTCTTTACATTTTAAAAATATTCTTTTATTTTCTTTTCCTCTCCAGCTTTATTAGAGATGTAATTTACACACAATAAAATTCACTCATTTTTAAATATACAGTTCTATGAGTTTGGGAAATTTTATCCATGTGCATGACCAGTACCACTATGAATAAAATATGTATTTTTTCACATGCGTATATTTTAAGAAATCCACCAGAGCTGTGCACCAGTTTCGATTCATTCGGCTGAGTGACAGGCAACGCAAAATAACGGATGCTCACATAACAGAGGAAGGAGGCAACTGATATTGGGGCCAATTCACAATGTCTACCCTGGAGGGTCGATGTTTCAGACAAAAAGGGTAATCACTCAGGCTACCTGATCCTAAAGCTCCTTTTGGCAAAGTTTTCTCATCTTAGGGGCTTGGATACTTAATTGGCTTGAAGTATAACAATTTCATCAAACTCTAGAGGAGACATCCTACAGTGACCCTGAAAAGCACACTCATTGTGTGACAACGAGCACAGCTATTTTAGGGACCTTTTACATCGGGATGTCCCACCTCACGTCTTACAAGAGATTTTCAATGTACCCACATCCTGCATTAACATAATTCTGTTTTGTTGTAGAAAATTTTGACATTATTTTTGTAATTTAAATTATTAGATTATTATTCACTGAATTTGCTCGGGGCCGTGGCTTCTGGGCAATTACCACACATCACTTCGCATTCTTGCAAAGTAAGATAGCCTAACAACAAATGGCTTTCCATATATAGGAGCATTTTTATGAAGATTGAATTTCACAATTAACAATGCTGATATAAAATTATGTTTTACAGTCATATTAATTTCTCTTTTATGTTTTCCTGTTTTATGAGTCATTTTTTTGCCTTTTCCATTATTTCCCTTTTCTTTTAAGATCTCAAACAGGGTCTGGAAAGACGGTAGGCCCTGAACATAGTGTACACTTCTGAGGGATGCATTTGGTTGCAAGTAACAGGCAGCCCACATACAGTGGCCTCAACGAAAGAGGCTTATTCTTCTCCCAAGACAAGCAATCAGCAGGTGACAGTCCGAGGCTGGTGCAGTGACCCAACGAGGCCACCAGTGTCTCGGGCTCCTGCTGCACCATCTGTAGCACACCTGTCTTCATCTCTTGTTTGCAAGGTGGCTACGCACCTACAAGCATCGCATCCGTGTTCCAGACAAGGACAGTGGGGAAGGAAAGAGGGCCTTGCTAGTGGCATTCGTCCCTATTTTATGTTGGGGAAGGGAACAAAAATGTCTCCAGGACACCTCTGCAGGCTTCCTCTTACATAGCCACCCCTAGTTTCAAGGGGGAAAATGGCTGGAAATCTCATTTTTAGCCTCTGGCCTCTAGGTAAGGGGGAGGAGTTTTGAGAATGGATGTTGAGATCCCACCTGCAGTGGCTGCCACAGAAGCTACGGGAGCAATGACACCAAAGGACCTCAACGGCTAAGTTCACGCCAGAAGCGTGATTGTAGCTTTTGTAACTAATGAACAACTTGCTCTTATTCAAATCCCAAGCTTCTAAGAAAATGGTTTCTGCCAGTGAAATACCCAGTAGCTTTCTACTGTAAGATTACATGCTAATACTCTAACCCAGTGGTTCTCAAACTTGAGCGTGCATCAGCATTGCATGGAGGCCTTGTTAAAACAGACACTGCTGATTCCAAAAGTCCCATGTACCCCTATGTTCATCACAGCATTATTTACAACAGCCGAGACGTGGAAGCAACCTAAGTGCCCACCAACTGATGATTGGATAAAGAAGATATGGTGTATATATACAATGGAATACTACTCAGCCATAAAAAAGGACAAAACCATCCCATTCACAACAACATGGATGGACCTTGAGGGTATTACGTTAAGTGAAATAAGCCAGATAGAGAAAGACGAATTCTGTATGACTCCACTCATATGTGGAAGTTAAACATGTGGACAAAAAGAACAGATTAGTAGTTACCAGGGGAAAGGGGGGTTGGGAGGTGGGCACAAAGGGTGAAGTGGTGCACCTACAACATGACTGACAAACAGTAATGTACAACAGAAATTTCACAAGGTTGTAAACTATCATAATGTCAATAAAAAGTGAAGAAAAAAAACAGACACTGCTGGGCTTGCCCAGTAGATTGAGGGTGGGACCCAGGAATCTGCATTTCTAATCCCTCCCCCCCCCCCCCCGCCCCAAGTGTGGCTGCTGATCTTAGAACCATTTTTTGAAAACCACTTATTTTGGGGGCTGGCCCCGTGGCCGAGTGGTTAAGTTCCTGCGCTCCGCTGCAGGTGGCCCAGTGTTTCGTTGGTTCGAATCCTGGGCGCGGACATGGCACTGCTCATCAAACCACGCTGAGGCAGCGTCCCACATGCCACAACTAGAAGGACCCACAACGAAGAATATACAACTTTGTACTGGGGGGCTTTGAGGGGAAAAAGAAAAAAAATAAAATCTTAAAAAAAAATAAAAAGAAAACCAGTTTTATTTTACTTTTGGCAATCTTTTGTCTCTTCTACCGAAGCTGTGAAGAAGAATCTTGTTGTCATAGTGAAAAGCAGGGAAGGGTGTGGCGAGCAGAAGGAACAATACATAGAAGGGCCTACCGTGGACAACGGCCACTTCTGCTCACCGGCAGCCATTTTCCATCTTCGAGTAACAGCAGCTCGGTTTCCACTTGGGGAGTTCCCTGATGGCAGGTGGGGCAGAGCCTTCCCCCGGTGCCAGTGGGAGGGTGGGAGGCTCGAGACCCAGGACTGCCTAATCAGGGGACCCCACCCCACTGCTCACGGCGATGGGTTCAGGGACGGCCACCTGAGCCCGGCTGATTCCATGAGTGTTATCCACAGGCCCCTTTCTAGAACAATCGGGAGGAAGTGAGAGCACTCTTCCCACGAGGGTACAAGCTTAGAGACACCTGCACATCCCTTTGGAGACTGAGAATGAAGATAACACAGCAGCGACTGGAGCCAACCAATGGCAACGAGAGCCACCCACTCGAGTCCAGCCTTCCCCGGGACTTTTCCACGCACGGGCCCCTACACTCTCTTTCAGGCTTAAGCCAGTTTGGATGGGGTTTCTGTCCCCTGTAAATGAAAGAGTTCTGACTAACCAAGGACAAGACCAGAAAGGGCTTGGTGCAGCTCTGAGGAAGTGAAAGAAGGCACAGAGACCAAGCGGGGGGCGGCCCAAGAAGCGTAGCTGACGACCGAGTCACAGAGGGCCTTGAAGGCCACAACGAGCATTTCGAATTTTTAACTCTGAACGGGGAAGCGACTGGATGCTCTGAGGCACAAGCATCATATGAAAGTGGCTTCTTCGGGGACACAGGGCAGTGAGAGGTGTGGTGATGAGCTTCTCAGAGGCAACCAATATTCTAGGTTTCAATGCGTTGTCGAAATTCTGCTTTTAAGGGCACCGGCTGCTGGATTTTTGTGTAAACACCTGCAGTGATCTCTCTGGATACGAGCTATCGAAAAGAGGGCAGAATAGCACAAAAGTATTTTAGGCGTAATAGCTACAGGAATAAACTGATCCCATTCTGTTAAAAAAAAAAAAAGGAAGGAACCGTGTGTCCTCATTGATTGTATTGCCTGGAACCACGACACCAAACTGATAATGGTGGTGCACGCAGGAGTGAGTTTTCTTCTTTAGACACTTCTGTATTTAATTTTATCTTCACAACAACTACGTATAACTTTCAAAATTAAAAAAGAACAAATATCCTAATAACTGGGAAATAATTATGTCAATATCTATTAAAGTTTTTAAACTCGTACCCTGTCCTTCTAAGCAGCATTTCCGTAGTGGGGTTGCTATCTTATGGAACTTTCTGTCAAGGGCCAGAGAGTAATAGCCTTTGAGGGCCATCTAGTCTTTGTCTCGATGACTCAGTTCTGCCAGGATAGCGGGAAAGTAGCTGTAGATATTATGTAAATGAGCGAGTTTGTGTTCCAATAAAACTTTATTTACACAAACAAGTACCAGGCTGGATTCAGTCTGTGGAACTTGGTTTGCTGACCCCTGCTATAGAAAAGAGAACATGTAAGGATATGTATACCAGGATGTTCACTGCAGAATGTTTGAAGCAAAAAAACAACAACAAAAGGCAAAACACCTAATATGACGTAAACATCCATCATTAGCTCATTAGTGGAACGGTTGATAAAGTGTAGTATTTTATACTATGGAGTTTTATGCAAACATTAAAAAGAACCAGTTAGATCTCTATCTACTGACCTGAATGAACGTCCACAAGGCTTTAAGTGAACAAAGGGATTTGCAGAATAACACAAGCAATCCATGTAGTAGCTTTTTTCACTGACCTGTGAGGACCGACTACCTTCCGAGGCCTCCCACTATGGGTGGAACGCACGTCCCAGTCCCTCTGCTGAGCTGGGCCCTGTGACCTGCTTTGGCCGATGGAACGTGAGCGAGCGTCCTGGGAGCAGAGCCTTCCATGTGTTTGCACAGCTTGACTTGGCCTCAGCGGCTCCCGTGGGTGCCTTGAGAAGAACATGTGTCGAGTAGCCGCTGGGCCAGGGAGGATGAAGACGGGGTGGAGCAGACCCAGCCCGGTGCACTGCAGCCTGACGCAGAACTGCCCAGCAGAGCCCCGCCGAGACCCGCAGACCGACGAGCAGGAGGACAAGGCCTCTTATTCTAAGGTTTCGAAGTCGTTTCTTCAGCATTAGGGCTGCAAATGTGAAATCAAACAGTATGATTGACAGGCACCTGCTGTTTTGGCCACTCCAGCATCTATTCCCTCTTATCCTCATAACAGCTCCCTGATGTTCCTTTAAGGAACCCCCCTGTCCCCTCTCAGTCCCCGTAGAAGACATGGGGTGGCTCAATTGCCCGGGCTAAAGGAGGGGCCTGCAAGCCAGCGGTGTGCTCGAGCTGGCTCCAGCAGGCTCACAGAGCTGATGGTGAAATTACAGGAGTGTTGTAAGCCAGTTGACCTCACATTGGTAACTCAAATTTGCTATGGTGGCAGTACTTACACCACAAAAATTGGCAAACACTATAAATCGAAGCTTTTATTTCCCTGCAAAGCCAGTTGTTAGACATTTATCAGCTCACCAATGCATGGGATGCAGGTCTGGTTAATCAGACAGCTATGGCTTCCTGGCCACACAGCAGGGCTGGGCATGTAACTCAATCAGGCCGTGAGAGTCAGCTCAGGTATGAGAAAAGAGGCGTTCTGACCTACTGGGGTTCCTGGACAGAGAGGATTAAGCCTGGAGCTGCCAGGAGCCACCGGTGGAAAATAAAGCCAACACAATGGGAGAAGAATGAAAGCTGGTGGAAACCCAAGTCCCATCGGCGTTATTTGAGGTCCTTGATCCAGCACTGCCTGAAGCTAGAATTTCCCCTGTACTCCCAGTTCTACGAGACAATACATGTATTCTCTTTGTAGCCGACGCTCTTGGTACCCCAATCCAAAGCTCCTTGGCGCACCTCTGAGGTCGGCTGCGACGATGGCGGACAGTGCTGGCATGCTCTCAGCCCCCGACCTCACACACCCGTTTGTCTTAGCTGAGGACTCTCTCCAGCACACGCTGTAGGACAGCCCAGAAAAAGTGCCAGGGACTTGATGCCACCGGGGGTCATCCCCAATGGATGGGATCCAGGAGTCAGTGGATAAGTACCCCCCGACCTCTCAGTCCCCTGGAGGAACGGTTCTGAGGAGCGTTTTTCTTACTATCTGCATCCAAAAAGGAACGCAGGAAATACAGCCATTACGCCCTACCCTGGCAGCTCAGGGCTTTAGACTGGGTGGGGTGCCCAAACCCTGATACATACCAGGTTTGAAAGCTCAGATCTCAGTGACACTAAGCTTTTGTGTTCCACGAAACCCCAGTGCATCATGCGAGACACGTCCAACCTGGGGTCGATGTGCCCAGGAACGAACTCAGGCTGAAAATAGCGAACTAAAGTTAGCCACGATGTTCCGCCTCGCGGCCTCCTTCAGGGACATCCTGTCCAGAGGAAGGGATATTTAAGGAGAAAGGAAGCAGCAAGTGTCCACCTCAGCCAAGGAACAGAGGAAGAATATCTCAAACAGAGTGTGGTTCTGGTCCGCGTTCCAGAGGGAGGGCGCGTGGGACAACCACAAAATACCTACTGTCTGCTGGCACTTAGTACATCGTCCTCCTCTCTGACGTTCCCCTTAGGTTTGTAATTTTCCTGTTGCTGATTTTTCTCTCCTTTCCTTTTCATTTTGAAGTAGGTTTTATCACCCCCTTCACTGAACCCAAGCCTCAGAGGCGTAAGCCACCTGACCCAGACCAAGCAGAGGCCAAGCTGGGACTGGAACCCGAGCCCCTTCCTCCAGGTTGACAGGCACATAGTGGGCGATCGATAAATATTGTGTATAAATAAATGAAGACAGCCCCAACTTATAGAAAGGGAATCTAAATCTGCAAGGATTCTTGACTGCACAGAATCTCCATCAACTCCGGTCTACAGCAAAAAGTAGTAAGAACAAAGTAGTAATATTTAATGCAGAAACATTGAGACTCAGGTACCACATTTATACCCATTTTACAGACAAGGAAACTGAGGTCAGAAAAGTTAATCCCCCGACTAGTCTGCAGGCATGGCAATATTTTGTCCAGCTCATAGCTCTACACCTTGAGCCTGATACATACTAGGTACTAATAGACAGTTTTGGGTGCTCAATCAAACTTCCCCAAAGCCGGACCTGCCCCGTGGCACAGCGGTTAAGTGCGCACGTTCCACTTTGGCGGCCCAGGGTTTGCGGGTTTGGATCCCGGGTGCGGACATGGCACCGCTTGGCAAACCATGCTGTGGTAGGCGTCCCACATATAAAGTAGAGGAAGATGGGCACAGATGTTAGCTCAGGGCCAGTCTTCCTCAGCAAAAAGAGGAGGATTGGTAGCAGATATTAGCTCAGGGCTAATCTTCCTCAAAAAGAAAAAAACAAAAAAAACAAAAAAACAACTTCCCCAAAGCCATGCAACTAGGAAGTAGTAGAGATACAATCTGAACCTAGTTCTCTCTGATTCCACAGACTGCCTCCAGGCTACTAATCCCTAAAGAAAAGCAAAATGAAAATGGAGAAAATCTAGGCAAATTGGTCATATCTTAGAAGCACAGTTGGTCAGAGCATCTTGCTATAACGATTTGGAGTCTGTATTAGTCAGGAGTCTCGTTTGTAAGCAGTATAAGCCCAACCAAAACTAGTTTGAACAAAAAGTTGGTGGGAGGGATGACAGCACAGTGGTTAGGTTCATGCGCTCCACTTCGGCAGCCCATGGTTCGTGGATTCGGATCCCGGGCGTGTACTTCCACACTGCTCATCAAGCCATGCTGTGGCAGCATCACACATACAAAACAGAGGAAGATTGGCACAGATGTTAACTCAGGGACAACTTCCTCAAGCAAAAAAAAAAAAAAGAGGAAGATTGGCAACAGATGTTAACTCGGGGCCAATCTTCCTCACCAAAAAAAAGATGGTAGGGGGGCCAGCCATGTGGCCGAGAGGTTAAGTTTGCTAGCTCTGCTTTGGTGGCCCGGAGTTTCACCAGTTCAGATCCTGGGCACGGACGTGGCACCATTCATCAAGCCACGCTGAGGTGGCATCCCACATGGCACAACCAGAAGGACCTACAACTAGAATATACAACTATGTGCTGGGCGGCTTCAGGGAGAAGAAGAAGAAAAAGAGAAAAAAAAAACAAGAGGAAGAAGATAGGCAACAGATGTTAGCTCACATGCCAATCTTTAAAAAGAAGTTGGGGGACATCAAATGTAGTTGAATCCAGGGGCTCAAAGCTGTCGATATGCAGTTTCTCTGTCATCTCCTCCGTGTTGCCTTCATTCTTCTAAAGCGTTCTCTACATGCTGGTTCTAAGATTAGTTCCCACCAGCAGAGCAACCCCAACAGAAAGAGAAGATCTTTTTGACAATATTTCCAAGAGAAATTCTAAGGAGGGCTCCCATTGGCTCAGCCTGAATCGCTCCTAGCCAATCACCTTGGCCAGCCAGACATGATGCTCTTATTGATCAGGCCTGGGTGACATGCCTGCTCCTGAATCCTGGAGAGAGAGTCTTCCCAAGCCACATGGACTAAGAGTGGAGAAGTGCTGGCTCCCCAACAGAAAACCGGGGTGCTGTTACCAAGGGAGAACAGAATACATGCTGGGCAGGCAAAATGGACAAACAAGGATTTGGTTCCTGTCAGCTGACTTCCGAGTTATTGTCATTGGTCATAAAAATGGCTGTGACAGGCCAGCCTGGTGGTGCAGCAGTTAAGTGCGCATGTTCCACTTCGGCGGCCCAGGGTTCGCTGGTTCAGATCCCGGGTGCAGACACGGCACCACTTGGCAAAAGCCATGCTGTGGTAGGTGTCCCACAGATAAAGTAGATGAAGATGGGCATGGATGTTAGCTCAGGGCCGGTCTTCCTCAGCAAAAAGAGGAGGATTGGTAGCAGATGTTAGCTCAGGGCTAATCTTCCTTTAAAAAAAAAACAGGCTGTAAGGAGGGCAGAACTATTCTCTCAATTGAAACAAAAATTAATAAACTCATCGAGGCCAGCCCGGTGGATAGCGGTTAAGTTCACACACTCTGCTTCAGTGGCCTGGGGTTCACAGGTTCGGATCCCAGGCATGGACCGTCACACCACTCATCAAGCCATGCTGTGGTGGCATCCCACATAAAAAATAGAGGAAGATTGGCACAGACGTTAACTTGGTGACAATCTTCCTCACCACAAAAATAAACTTATTGAAAGAAAGGCCTGCAGAGAGACTGGAAGCCAGTTTACAGATGAGAAAACTAAGGCCCAACATCCTTGCTTCAATGTTGCCTTCTCAGAGGCCTATCCCTAAAACAGTTCACACACTCTGGTCCATCACCGTCTGCCCCTCACCTGCTTTATTTTCCTTCATTGCATTCACCCATGTTAAAAAGGTAAAATCATGACTTCCATCCAAATATATAGCAAATATCTGTGAAAGGTCTTATTTAACTCATGAATTAATAAAAAAAAAAAAAACAAAAACCCAGTAAGGTGTTAATACGGAATCCCAGGAGACCCCAAAGATGAATTCCTTTTCGGCAGTCAGGAATGCAGGAATGAAACTGTTCATAGACGCAAAACAGGTCCGTGTCCCCAGGGCGGCGTGAATGTTTGGAACCGTCTCTTCCGTAGGGTGGAAATCAATTGGATTTCCACTGGACAAAATTCATTTGCATCTCTCTGGGCAAGAATTATTTGCATTATTATCAGTTTTGTACAATTTGTAGAGTTGCAAAACAGTTCAGACAAAGAAAAGCATGGAATCCTGTAGAACAGACAACCTGGAGGGCTCCGCTAAGCCACAGCCAGCCTTCCAAACGACATCTGGTGGGTTTTTTGCCCACTTTGCAGTCTTTTACGATTTTTCCTGACACTACCAATATCATTTTAGAGATTGATTTATTTATTGTCTAGAATATGAGCTCCATGACGGCAGAGATTTTGTCTCACTGGTTCCCCACTGTATCCTTGGTGCCTAGAACAGCATCTGATAAATAAATAATAATAGGATAATGAGTATAAATAAATAATAGTTCAAAGAACAAATGGTTTGGAAATCAAGTCTCTTCATAGTTCATATAATGTTCCTTCCAATCCATTAATCTGTGTCCAGCTGCTTGTAAGTGGAAGAATTTCCTTTTCCATACCTCACTAGTATACCCTCTCTTCTCATCTACCTTCAAGACACGAACTGGAAATCCAAGGAAACTGAAGGAATGTTCGGTTAGTTGGGACTCTTTTAGTTCTTCATCACAGATAGCCAGTTCAAACTGACTAAGGCATAAAGGAGAGTTCTTTGGCTTATCCTTCAGTAATACAGATAAAGGACTGATTTCAGGTATGGCTGGATCCAGGAGCTCAGACAATGTCATTAGGAATCTGCCTTCTCCATCCCCTGGCCCTGGCTTCCTCTGTTTTGACTTCGCACTTGGGAAGAGTCTCTCCCCTTGGGAGCCCCTTGGAGCTCCAGCTTCATATTCATTTTGGTAACTGCTGCAAAGAGGGACTCCGTGCCAGTGGCTGCACCAAAGCCCAGGACTGAATCTCAACGGCTCCAATAGGCTCGATTTTGGTCATGGGCTCATCTCCTAAACCAGTCATCATGGTCAGAAAGACAGAATGTTCTGATTGGCCAGGCCTGGTCACATGCCCACTCCTAGAGCCAAAGACTGGGGTCAGCTCCTCCCAACTGCATGGATTGAGAGTGAAGAAGGGGCGTTTCTCCAGAGGAAAACCGGGGGGCTGCGGATTTGACACAGTCGTATTGCAGATGTGTCCACTCAGATTTCAGAATCAACGGCCGTCACCACGTCATCTTATGGAGCCCCTGCCAGGTGCCAGGCAGGCAACTGTTTTTGGTCCTGGGGGAAAGAATTGGATTTTCTAGAGTTCATTAACATATCCCCTCCCCTCTGCCCCTCCATCCGTACACACACACCACGGAGCAGAAACTGGAATTTTAGGAAAATGGAACGTCTATTAATACTATCACACCCTATACGGGGTCAAATATTGTCCCCCCAAACTAGCGTCCACCCAGAATCTCAGAAAGTGAACTTATAGGGTCTTTGCTGATGTAACCAACGTTAATGGAGAGAAAGAAAAATATCTTCTCACTCCATCCTTCTAATTTTTCAGCTGGGGCCCCTGTAATAAAACATAGATTAACAAGAGAAAAGCATACAAATTTATTTAATATAAGTTTTATGTGACATGGAAGCCTTTAGGAGGAAATAAAGACCCAAAGAATCAGTCAGACTTGAATACTTTTATACTGGGTTTGATGATGCCTAGACAGTCGTGGAACTATGATAGGCAAAAAGGGGAGGAGCTAAGAGTAGTCAACTAGGGGAATTTCCCACGGCCTGTTCATTCAGATTCCTCCTTCCTCAGACAGAAGGATGCTTCTTTCCTCCGGGTATAGGAGGGCACCTGTCACATGAGGGCCTTATGACCTGCTCCAGGGGAGGTCAGCAAATCCTTTCTGCACCTGCCGTTTCTCAAATCCCTTTCAGTTAAAATATTCACTATGCCAAAGGGCCGCATGTAGGGGTAGCATCTCTTGAGTCCCATTATGACGATGAGGTCACACTGGATTAGGGTGGGCCCTCCTCCAGTGACTGCTGTCCTTATAAGAGGAGAGGCACAGACACACAGGGAACGCCGCGTGATGAGGGAGGCAGAGACTGGAGAGATGCAGCTACGGGAGCCAAGGAACGCCAAGCATTGCTGGCCACCACCAGAAACTGGGCGAGAGGCAAGGAGTGGATTCTCCCTCGGAGGCTCCAGAAGAACCAGCCCTGCAGGCACCTAAATTTTGGGCTTTTCACCTCCAAAACAGTGACAGAATAAATTTCTGTTGGCTTTTTTTTTTTTTTTTTTGAGGAAGATTAGCCCTGAGCTAACTGCTGCCAATCCTCCTCTTTTTGCTGAGGAAGACTGGCCCAGAGCTCACATCCGTGCCCATCTTCTTCTACTTTGTACGTAGGACACCTACCACAGCATGGCGTGCCAAGTGGTGCCATGTCTGCACCCCCCATCTGAACCGGCGAACCCCCAGCCGATGAAGCGGAACGTGCGACCTTAACCGCTGTGCAACCGGGCCGGCCCCAATTTCTGCTGTTTTACGCTACCAAGTTTCTGGTGGGTATTTGTCACGGCCTCCACAGGGAAAATCGATACCCACCTGTTACAGTTTCTAAAGAGGGAGCAATGAATTCAGTCACCGTTTTTTTTTAAATTCAGGAAAATATATTTTCTTCCCAAAGCTTTCTTGAATCTGTTTTTTGAGTTTCAATTCAAATTGAAGTTGAGTCCAGATCAGTTACGGTTCTTTTAATGCTTGCTTTGGAAGCATCTTATCTCAACCAGCCACTATCATTGTGGTTTTCCTGCAGAATCCACCCCTCTCCGCTCTCTTGGCTTTGGTTAGAAAGATCATCTATAAAATATAAAATGGAATCTACCCTTCAGTGACAGTTACACAGCAATGACGTATTCATTCAGGCAGGGACAGGGTGGGGATTCGGGAAAAGGGAAATAAAATATAAATAGGGAAGTGGAACGTAGGTGTTGTTAAATGTTAACTGCGTGGTCAGCCTGGTGGTTGAGAGCAGGGACCTGGAGTCAGACACACCCGCGTTCAAATGACAGCGTCACAACGCACCAGTGTGACTTAACTTCTCTGAGCATCAGCTTCCTCCTCTGCAAACTGGTTTTTACCCCTGCTGCTCGGCATGAGACTTCAATTAGACGATAACATGAAACCTGGAACGTAACGTGATCAATCCCTTTTGGCTTTTAAATTTTTCTATTTAATTTTTTAACAGAAAATACATTCATAAGGTTCAAAAAGCAAAATGTTAAAAAAAGGAACACATTGAGGAAACTGACTTCCACCCATCCCTGTCCAGCCAGTTCCTCCCGGCCCCCTCGCCACGGGTAAACACTTTTGTTAGTTTCTTGTGAATACTTCCTGTATTTCTTTAAGCAAATATAAATATTTAGCCCTCTTATACAAAAGGTGGCATCCTATACAAATTTTTTCCGCATCTTGTTTTTTTCGTTGAACAGTATATCCTGGAGATCATGCCGTACCAGGAGAAAGAGAGCTTCCTCCTTCTGTCTTGATCACACATACTGTCTCATGTGTGGCTACCCCATTCTCCATAAATGGGAGCTTAGGTTGTTTCCACTCTTGCAATGACCAATAACGCTGCAAAGCAAACTTTGTACTCACTTTCTTCTGTGTGTAAGCAGGTCTATCTGCCAGATAAATATGGGAAGGTGGAATTGCTAGGTGAAAGGGAAAATGTCAGTGTACTTTTGATACAAGTTGGTAAATTATCCCCGTAGAGACTATCATTTTGTACTACCATGTAAGCCAGTGTCTGTCTTCCCACAGCCTCAGCAACACAGCATGTCCAAAAGATGGTTATTATTTTGGTTATTGTTGTTGCAATGTTGTTTGTGCAAAAAACTTTTTTTTTTTTTTGCCATATTTTGTGCATGGATACAAGCGTAGTCATCTCCAACTTTATTTAGAGAAGGCACCTCAGAACAAGAACAGGGGCTGGCCTGGTGGTATAGTGGTTAAGTTCATGTGCTCTGCTTCAGCAGCCGTGGGTTCACAGGTTTGGATCCCAGGCACGGACCTAGCACGGCTCCTCAAGCCACACTGTGGCAGCGTCCCACATAAAGTAGAGGAAGACTGGCACAGATGTTAGCTCAGTGACAATCTTCCTCAAGCAAAAAGAGGAGGATTGGCAACACATGTTACCTCAGGGCCAATCTTCCTCACAAATAAAATAGAATAAACATTGCTGAAGACCAAATTAGTGTTTGGGAATATCAGGGCAAGGAAATCCTTCGGAAAAGGAGCTAAAATTTTTAAGCAAAAAGTGCTTTAGGGGCCGGCCCGGTGGCCAAGTGGTAAGTTCACGTACTCTGCTTCAGCGGCCCAGGGTTTCACCAGTTTGAATCCTGGACGCGAACATGGCACCGCTCATCAGGCCACGCTGAGGCGGCACCCCACATGCCACAACTAGAAGGACCCACGACTAAAATAGATACAACTATGTAGTGGGGGGCTTTGGGCAGAAAAAGAAAAAATAAAATCTTTTAAAAAAAAAAAAGTGCTGTAAACCTACATTTCCATATCAAACAAGCATAACCCTTCTAACAAAAATGAATTCAAGACGTACGCCAGAAAAATGAAAATGGAAACCAAAAACAGGCAGTAGACCTGGTATCAAGAGATGGTGGAATTAACCTGAGAAAGCGTCAGGTATGAGCAGCAGGCCAGGAGGACGTAAGATCAAGGAACTAGAAAGTGAAGTCAGCAGGCTCTGTGAAAGATGCCAGAGAGGAGAAAGCAGATTTTTTTTTTCACACAAATTATATTTTTAAAGACCTAGAGCTTCCAAAAGCAAAAGATAAAGAAATGCATCTCTTCTGTCAACAAGTTTAGTGCCTTGTTAGTAAAGGCAGAAACTACTGTATTTAAAGTATTTATTTTTTATTACTATTTTAAAGTATTTAAAATACTCACGGTGGGAATTTGGTGCAGGGAATTAATTACATAATTGACGGAAGATGTGAACCGACAGGAGACCGACTGGCAGCCAGAGATTAGCAACAGCAGTAAGCAATGCTGGGCTGGTAAACGGTCAACAACCGGCTCTTGGAGAGAGAGCCCTGATTTGTCCCGTCTACAAATTTGGGGATGTAAATACTCCTACCGCGGCCAACTTCAAGCTAGCAACATGACATCACGGAGCACAGAGTGGGGAAGAGATGTGTGCAACAGTTTCTATGAGCTGGTACATGCCAGTTCCAGCACACCATTGACAGAAAGGTGCCACCACGCTTTGGGACAATGGGAGAAGAAGACGTTACCGGCGCACTGAGACCAGGGCCACGTGGTGGAAGATAGAACCGTAGAGGAAGCTCCGTTTCTCTTTCTGTTGGTCTGATAACCTCATTGTTCTGCAGTGGAAAGTATTTACATAATCATATTATTATAGACGCTGTAGGTTGCAGTTTTAGAATCTACAACCATCACAACATAATCTGAGTAAGCACCCTACCATGAGTCAGGCAGGCAACTATTCTAGGTACTAAAGATGCAGAAGTGAAGATAATAAAGTCCCTGCGTTAATATACCACAATTTGTTTATCTATTCACCAACTGATGGACATTTAGCTTGTTTCCAGTTTGGGGCTGTGATGAAAAGAGTTGCGACGAACATTGCTGTAGAAGCCGGTGTGGACATCTGCACTCGTTTATCTTGGGTACCTACTTAGGAGTGGAAGTGCTGTGTTACACGTTCGATGTATGTTTACCTTTACGAGAAATCACCAAAGAGTTTTCCAAAGTGGTTGTACCATTTTACACCTCCACCCACAATACAGGAAGATTCTAGTTTCTCCACATCCTCACCATCACTTGTTATTGTCAGTTGTTTTTGTTTCCTCGTTTGTTTTAAAGTCTTCAGGTTTATTTAGGTTTTACATATAGTAAAACGCATCCTTTTTCTTTTCTTCCTTTTTTTTTTTTTGCTTTGGAAGATTCGCTCTGAGCTAATATCTGTTGCCAATCTTCCTCTTTTTGCTTGAGGAACATTCGCCCTGGGCTAACATCTGTGCCAATCTTCCTCTGTTTTGTACGTGGATCTCCGCCACAGCATGGCCACTGACAAGCGGTACAGGGCCATGCCCAGGAACTGAACCCAGGCCACCAAAGTGGAGCGCGTTGAACTTAACCAGCAGGTCATGGGGCCGGCCCCAAAACTCACCCTTTTTAGTTTTATGAGTTTTGACGAATGTATATAGTCAGGTAACCACCATCACAATGCAGACACAGACTATCTAGGTAGGACGTTGAGTCACATGATAACCGTATGTTTCACTTCATAAGAAAACGCCAAACTCTCTTCCAAAGTGGCCGTATCATTTTGCATTCCCACCAGCAATGAATGAGAGTTCCAACTGCGCCACATCCTTGACCCCACTTAGTATTGTGCATTTTCTTAAAAGTCATTCTAACAGCTGTGTAACGGTCTCTACTTATGCTTTTAGTTTTCATTTCTCTGATGAGTAATGATGTTGAGTATCTTTTCATGTACTTATTGGACATTCATATTTCTTTTTCTGTGAAGTGCCTGCTCAAATCTTTTATCTAATTTTTTTTCGTTGGGTTTTTATCTTCGTGTTACGGGATTGCAAGAGTTCTTTATACATTCCAGACACAATTCGTTTGTCAGATATACGTATTATGAATATTTTCTCTAAGTCTGTGGCTTGCCTTTTCATTTTCTCTTTCTTTTTTTAAGTGATTCATTTTTTTTTAAACAAATGTATTATTTTCTGAATTTTTTTTTCTTTAAGATTTTATTTTTCCTTTTTCTCTCCCCAAAACCCCCTGGTACATAGTTGTATATTTTTAGTTGTGGATCCTTCCAGTTGTGGCATGTGGGGTGCCGCCTCAGCATGGCCTGACGAGTGGTGTCATGTCTGCAGCCAGAATCGGAACCAGTGAAACCCTGGGCCACCGAAGTGGAGTGTGCAAACTTAACCACTGGGCCCCAGGGCCGGCCCAAGCCTTTTCATTTCCTTAATGGTGAATTTTAAGGAGCAGAATTTAATTTTGATAAAGTCCAACTTATAAATTTTTCCTTTTACGGTTAGTGCTTATGGTGTCCTGTCTAAGAAATCCTTTCCCCTCCCCAGTGGGTCCTATATTTTCTTCTAGGAGCTTATAATTTTAGCTTTGATGTTTAGGCCTATGATCTGTCTTGAATATTTTCATGTATAGTGTGACATGGCAGTGGAGTTCATCTGTTTCAGTATGAACATCCAATTGTTTCAGCAATATTTGTTGAAAAACAAAAATTTTCTTTCCTGAGTTACCTTGGTGACTTTGTTGAAAATAAGTTGGCCAGGGGCCGGCCCCGTGGCCGAGTTGTTAAGTTCACGTGCTCCACTTTGGTGGCCCAGGGTTTTGCTGGTTCGGATCCTGGGTACAGACATGGCACCGCTCATCAAGCCATGCTGAGGCAGCGTCCTGCATGCCACAACTAGAAGGACCCACAACTAAGAATATACAATTACGTACCAGGGGCTTTGGGGAGAAAAAGGAAAAATAAAATCTTTAACAAAAAAAAAAAAAGAAAGAAAAGGAGTTGGCCGTATACGTGCCAGGGTAAACTGGTCACTCTGTTCCCTTCCATTGATCTATTTGTCTATTCTTACTTCTTTTACCTTTTGAAACCTGCCACTTGGCCCAGGGTCCTCTATCATACAAACTGAATAGGTCTCGTTCGTACAACACATGTTTTCTGTGTCGGTCACTGGGAATCTAATGGTGCTCAAGACCCAACAGCTTCCCTTCCCTCTTGGAGAGTGGGGTAGCGGACGTCTGCTGGTTTCACCTGGTCATCGTCCTCCCCCCTTCTTCCAGCAGAAGCTTCTCATGCCTCCACTGGGGAGCTGCTCCTCACCTCTCATGCCATGTGGCTCAGATGAGCTCACCTCAACATCCGCTTCCTAATGTGGACACATAACCCAGGCTTGGCCAATGGACATCAGCACTGAGACATTTTTCTAGAACTCCTGGGAAGATGTCGTTTTCTTTCCTCTGTGGTTTTTGAAGCTGGGGAGCTGGACAGGGCCACTATTGCCGGAGATTGATGCTAACGTGGAGGGCATCAGCATTTCTAAGTGGCGACTGACAGCTATCCATCATTTGAGCAACTGATTCCAGCTGTGCCTGAAGCTCATGGAACTCCTGAGCTTTCCAATTCTGTGAGTCATTAAATTCCTTTTTTTTTTTTACCTTAAGACCATTTGAGTTGAGCCCACTTCCCCCTGCTAAAAATAACGGACTTAAAACAGGCAATAAGGACAAAGGCAGCGTCAACGTGGGCATCTCAGGGATTTCCCTGGCGACCTTTTGACACAGTTCTTACTGAATCCCCTTCTCTTGGAGTCCTCTGTCCTGCCCTTCTCGCCAATCAATCAACAAGTCCCCGGAGAGCAGTATTTTTCACACTGAGGATTATGACCCACTCGTTAGTCATGAAGCACATTTAACGGGTTATGGCCAGCACTTTTTAAAAAATGAAATAGAATAGAGTCAAGGAATGGAAAATATCAAAGTGCATTGCACGTGTAAGGCTAATTTTGTTTTACAACCTTCCTTCTGTGTGTGCATGAGCGTAGCGTATGTAAAACGTATCTCTGACTGCGAGAAACACTCAAATAAGTTTGGAGCAATTGGGGGCAAACACGGTGAATCGCCTACCCGATAGTGACCGCCCTCCATTCTCCTTGCTAAGAGAACGCTGATTGTGATCAGGAAGTAAGCAGCCACGCATTTATAGGGAGGCTGAGCTGTGTGGAGTGAGGGGTGAGGGCCACGCCCCTTCACGGGCCAGAGAGTGGGTTCTGACCCATCTAAGCCAGTGGTTTTCAAAGTGTGCTCCAAGCGCCCCTGAGAATCCCGAGACCCTTCCAGGGGGTCCACAGGGCACTCCTTTTTGCAACAACGTATCTACTTGAGGCTGGAATTTCTTCATATATTTCAAGCAAAGCAACATATCACAATGGATGGAATGCAGGAGCTGAAATGAGAAGCCGGCTTCTTCTATTAAGCTGGATGTTAAAGAGATAAAGAAAAATGTAAAACAAAGCCACTCTCTTCACTAATTTTTTCTTGTTTTGGAAAATATAGCTATTTTTCATTAAAAACTTCTTTATGTTAATGTGTAAAGGGTAATTTTGAATGAACTAATGAAGACATAGATTTTAAATTTTCAGTTTTAACTTCTGATACAGTAAATATCAATCAATATAACCACATAAACCAAAGCTGTTTGAGGTCGCTAATCATTTTTAAGGATGTAAAAGGGTCCTGAAACAAGAGTTTGGGAACGACTGACCTAAGTCACTCATGGTTATTTCTTTCCCTTTACCAGTGATTTTATCAGAAATGTGATACAGGGGCCGGCCTGGTGGCACAGCAGTTAGGTGTGCGAGTTCTGCTTCAGCGGCCTAGGGTTTGCTGGTTCAGATCCCGGGTGCGGACATGGCACTGCTCGGCAAAAGCTATGCTGTGGTAGGCATCCCATGTATAAAATAGAGGAAGACGGCATGGATGTTAGCTCAGGGCCAGCCTTCCTCAGCAAAAAGAGGAGGATTGGCAGTGGTTAGCTCAGGGCTAATCTTTCTCAAAAAAAAAAGAAGAAGACGGAGAAGAAGAAGAGCTGCATGGGAGGAAACAGTCCCTGTTCTACTCCACTGGGTTAGTGTGCATGCAATGTGATGCCTGGAGCAGTGGCAGCCATCTTGCAACAGTTAGGTTACAAGACTGAGGAGAAAGTCTACACGCTGAAGAGGGCAGAGTGAAGAGAGGGAAAGAATATGGGTCCTGGAAGACAGTGTTGAATCTCTGTATCCACCAGCCCAAGACCACCTATCTCTGGATTTCTTGTTTTGTGAGATAATAAAAGTCTCTCCACTAGATTGGAAGAGCCATGAGTGCAGAGTTTTGTTTTTTTGGTTTGTTTTATTCACTGCCATATCACCAGCACCTAGAACAGTACCCTGAACGTCGTAGGCGATAGGTAAATGTTTGTTGAACAAATAAATGACTCCTTAAAGATAGTCCTTGTTGGGTTTTGTTGTTGTTACTTATAGCCAAAGCATCCTAATTCACTCAACTGTGCAACCCTACTCCAATTCCATCTGTGGGGATCCTTTTCAGAGATCCTCCTCAATAAGCCCTCCAGCAACTGGTGTCTCAGCCTACGCTCAGCATGCCCTAATTTACAGTACTCCACACCATATTGATACCGACCCTGATATCAGTTTCCCCACATTAAAACCAGCATATATGGGGTTAAAACCAAAACACTCATTCCCCGCTTACTCTCTGGCTTCCTGGCTCCAGAATCCACTACCCTCCATGGAGACAGACACCGTCAAGGACAAGCACCTGGATCATCTCCTCCCAGAAAGAGATACAGACTGCTGGGAAAGCTGCTGACCAGCAAGGCCATAGGCTCCACCTCCCCTACCTAAAACCCCAAATAAAAACCCTTCCTGTTAGCTTTTCGGGGAGTTTGGGATTTCAGCGTTAGCTGCCCTCTCTCCTTGCTCAGCGCTGTGCAAAAATAAAATTCCTACTTTCTTCCACCACACCCAGTGTCAGAGATTGGCTTGCTGCGCAACAGGTGAGCAAACTCACTTCAGGTTCGGTAACAATATGATTATCTCTACTTCAGCACTTGTCACTCTTTTTGTGTATGTGTGACTCTCTCTTTTGTCTCCTTCACTAGAAGCAGAGGTCAGAGACATTAGTTTGAGTACAATCTAGACTGCTGCAACAAAGAGATCTTCAGTTTATTAGCTCAAACAAAATCAAGTTTATTTCCCTCTCACTTAACAATCCAGACTTAGACGGTTCAAGGACAGTAGGGAGGCACTTACAACCTCAACACACCCTTTCAATATCTGGGTCCAAGGTAGCTGCTCCAGCTCCTGTCATCACATCTGCATCCCAGCCAGTGGGAAAAGGCAGGAGAAAAGGCAATGGGTAAACACATCCATTCCTTTTGATGGCATGACCTGGAAGGAGCATGCCTCATTTCTGCTCACATCTCACATGAACTCACAGGAAAATCTCAGAATTTAGTCCATAAACACTTAGATCTAATGGAGGCTCAGAAATGTAGTAATCATCAGGATCATCATGCGCCGCCTAGAACTCATGAGTTCTATCATTAAAGACAGAAGAGAAGAAGGGCTATTAGTGGTCAACCAGTTGTCTCTGCTGTAGCGCTTGATTTGATTTGTCTTTGTATCCTCAGAGCCTGAAGCAGGGCTTGGCACAGAGCAAATCTTGAGGAAATGTTTAACCAAAGAAAGAACAAATGGGAAGAAACAGAACCCAAGATTCCTGCCCTCGATGGATGTCCTATTGCTTGGAGAGACAAAGCGAACCCAGACGAAGCACTAATGTACCACAAACAATACTTGGTGATATGTTAGATCAATTAACGTTGACTCTTTTGTCTGGCTCCCCAGGATCCCTCAACCTCCTCATCTTCACAGGAGCTAACCCTCTGGATTCTGACCCATTCCGTGGGGCCCTTAAGATGGGAGGTTCTCAAAGTGTGGTCCACGGACCAGCAGTGTTAGCACTGTCTGGGTGCTTGTTATACATGTAAATTCTTGGGCTCCACCCAGTCCTAATCAATGGGACCCAGGTGATCCTTACGGATACTCAAGTTTAAGAAGCACCTGACTTGGGTCAGTGATTCTCAGCTTCAGAATCATCTTGGGAGTTTAGAAAAATCCGGATCCCCAGGCCACACCTCCGGCCAATTAAGTCAGAATCTGTGGTTGAATCGCTCAGGCTTGAGTATTACACAGCGAGGTTTGAAAGCTACCCGTCTCGGTCTTAGTCTTTCATTCTTCCTTGGTCCGAAGACTCTTTCCTAGAACCAGGAACTAATCAAACTCAAACTGGCTAAAGAAAAAAACGTTGGGGAGGAACTTTACGACTTGTAGGACTGAAATAAATGTCCATACTCGTTCTATCTTCCAACACTGATGGACCCAGGTGCTCAAAGATGCCATCAGAATCTTTTCCTCCTCTGCACTCTCCCCTTCTCTCTGTGGGCTCCACGCTCTCAACGTGGCAGCAAAGACACCTGTCCGCAGTTCCAAGAAAGCACTGTCTGTTTCCACAGTCTGGCGCAGGAAACGAGTCCTCTGATTGGTCCAGCTTGGGTCATGTGCCCAGCCCTGACCCAATCACAGTGACCAGGAGAATGGCATCCTCTGATTGGCTAGGCCTGGGGCCCATGTTCCTACCAGGAGCTGAGGGACCCAGATGTGAACTAGAGGAAGCGGATGGGACGGCGATGAAGGTGGGATCTTGCGCCAGGAATGCTCAGCAGGTGTGCATACAGACAGACGTCTCCTCCAGAGCTCGCTCTCCGTCTCCTCGTTCATCCTCCACATCTCAAGGGTCCCGGGGAACCACGAGTCAAGGCGGTCTCTGAGGGCCTCAGCTGCTGAGCGGGGCAAAGACTGATGCTCTTTTCTTTGGGGGCAGGGGTGCTATAACCACTCACATTAATTATTTAATCACATAAATTAATAGGGGGTTCTGGATATATTTTAGGGGAGATTCTGAATAATTCATATTTGAATTATAATGCATACATAGTCTAATGCCGGATAAGTGGAAATTTATACACCAGAAATATTGTTCATGCAAATATGCATCTTTACATGCTGCATAAAGAAGGCACCGAGGCTTACGTGATAATAATGAAGCCATTTTAATTTTAATTCTGTATTACATTCTATTTAATTCATTATAATCCATAAAAGTGAGATTATGAAATAAAGTTTTTATACGTATATGTACATGTATGTAATTTTATGTAAAATCATAAAGGTGACAATATCATATGTATATATTGGGGGGTATTCCTTTTCTAGTGAAATATTTTTGTTTTTTTCTTTCTTTTTTTTTGTGAGGAAGATCAGCCCTGAGATAACTACTGCCAATCCTCCTCTTTTTGCTGAGGAAGACTGGTCCTGAGCTAACATCCATGCCCATCTTCCTCTACTTTATACGTGGGACGCCTGCCACAGCATGGCTTTTGCCAAGCGGTGCCATGTCTGCACCCGGGATCCGAACCCTTGAACCCCAGGCTGCCGAGAATTGGAACGTGTGAACTTAACGCTGCGCCACTGGGCCGGCCCCTGGCAGAGAGGATTTTAATGGCTGTGGCATATTCCGTGCTGTGGCTCCACCATGATCTATCCAACCACTCCCTGTGGATGGATATTTTCTTTGCCATTTTGGCCACTACGAACAATACCGCATAAATCTTCTGCACACACATCGTCACTTATTGGCTCCCAAGAGTGGAACCTGTCCCATAGAAGTGTTAGAAGATATTGCTCAAAGGCGATAAAAATATCCAAAGGTACAAGGATTTTCTCCACGTGGCCACCAGCCATAACTGCTCCGGCTCTTGCTCTTTCTTTCCCTCCTCCTCCTCATTCTAAATTGTGGTGAAATTCACATAACATAAAATTGACCAGCAGTCGTATTTAGCAGTCGATGTTGTGTAACCATCACCTCTCTCTAGTTCTAAAACACTTTCATCACCCTAAAAGGAAGCCCCATACCCGTTAACAGTCACTCCGCCTTCCCCTTGCCCCAAATATGGATTTGCCTATTCTGGACATTTCATATCAATGGAATTACACAATATGTGGCCTCTCACGCTGGCTTCTTTCACTTAGCATGACTGTTTCCAAGCTTCGTGCGTGTTGTAATATGTGTCAGTACTTCATCCCTTTTTGTGGCTGGATAATACTCCAGTGTCTGGATGCAGCACGTTTTATTTATCCATTCATCAACTGATGGACATTTGGGTTGTTTCTTCTTTTTTGGCTTCTGTGAATAGTGCTGCTAAAAACATTCACGTACAAGTATTTGAATACCTATTTTCAATTATTTTGGGTATACACCTTGGAGTGGAGTTGCTCAGTCATAAGGTAATTTTAGGTGTAACTTTTGGAGAAACTGCCAGGCTGTTTCGGCAGTGGCTGCGCCGCTTTACCTGTTCCCGCCGCCAGCGCACAAGGGTCTGTTTTCTCTTCTTCTAAGCATTCTAGTCATTGGATTAGGACCTGCCCTAATCCAGGATGACCTCATCTGAATTTAATTACATCTGCAAGGAGCTTGTTTTGAAATAAGATCATATTTATAAATAAGGGGGTTAGGACTTGAACATATCTTTTTGGAAGCCACAATCGGACTCACAGTAGGGCGTGGTATCTTTTTTGTATACAGGAAATAGAAGGAGCTACTGAGAACCAAACCTAATTCAAGATAACACTGATTACAAAGTGTCTTTTCCTTAAATTGTGGGAATTTCAGCTATTTGTGCAAAGGCAAAGCCATCCAGCCTTGAGCAGCAGCCAGATGGACTTGGCAGAACACCAGCGTGGATCCTTTGCTAATTTTAGTCCATGAATAGCACATTTTAATAACCCTTAATAACTCATGTAGTAAATTACTGTTGAGTCTTCTGTGGATGTACGTAGACGTGAGAAATTACAGCAGTGCCCAGCATTCAGGTGCAAGAACTGAAGGAAGGACAAGAGATTTCGGTATTCCAAAACGCTGTGGCTCTCCTGATGTTTCTTGTGGCAGATAGAGCCGGTTGGCTGAGCCAGCGACTGTTCCCAACCTCTGAATCTTCTTCCTCGTATTTTAGAAGCTGGAAATCTCCTTTGCAGTTATGGTTGCCAACTATGCTGTTGGATTTCCAGGAATATGTTTGCTTTCCTGATAAAAGGGACAGACGCCTCTGGCTCCCGTCCTTCCCCTTCCTCTTCCTGCCTTGAACACGGATGTGATGCCCGGAGCTGCAGCAGCCATCTTGCTGCACCCTGAGGGAAAGGCCAAGATGTTCACAGAGTTGCTGGCTCACGTATCACTCAAGCAGCCATGGCAGCTCTACCTACGTCCAGATTCCTTGTTTTGGGAGAAAATGTAAGCCACTCATAATCAGATTTTCTGCTGTTTATAGCCCAAAATATTCCTAACTGATTCATTTCTTGTGCTACTTAGATGCACAGTACAATGCCGTAATTAAATTTTATGATTTCATTTTGTGTAGCAATTCAAAAGCCAGTTCCCCAAAGTCAAATCTTGATGGTCTCCTTGAGAGTTGGGACCCCAGGATTTCTTTTTTAATGAGCTGGAAATTCAAGGCTTAAAAATAGAAATAAAAACAAATCAGACCCCTCATCACAGAGGCTGATTTTTAAAGGGATCACCTGAGTGCCACAAGGGGCCAATTATTGTCTCACCCAGGTGGCTTTCTTCTACTCTCATCCAGACTATAAGGGACCCTGAATCCTGCAGGGGTTTGGAGAGCCCCACTATCCACTGCCAGATGCTTCTAACCCCTCTGACAAGGCTGCCAAGTATGCAAGAAGCCATCCACTGTTGGTTCAAAATCTTGTTCTTTATGCTCTTTTGGCACCCTTGGGATAACATAAATTCTTCTGGACTGTTGTTAGAAGCGTAGACTGAAACAATCTCTTGGAAGGAAATTTAGCAAGATTTCTCAAAATTACAAATCAAGAGACCCTTCTCTCTAGCACCTGGCCAGGTAGGCACAAGACCTGGGCAGTAAGGTGCTCCTGCCCAGGAGTGCCAGTTCTTGAGCCAATGAGGCCAAGACAAGTGTGCAGTGGGTATGGATTTCCCCTGCACGTGGCAGTCGGCGATCCACAGTTGGGAGCCCAGACAAGGCAGTGCCCTGCTATAGACGTATCTAGTGGTGGCAGCAGCATCCCCTGGGCAGAATTTTCCATGCTTAGCCTCCCTCATTTCCTGCCAGTTTTTATCCTTCCTGCTGACTCAGTAAGCTTCCAATAGATCTGTCTGCAGTTTAGGTTAGCCAGCACGGGTCTCCATCGCTTGCAGTCGCCACCTTGACTGATAGAGTTTGTATATGCAGAGACTCTCGAGAAAGTGACAGAGAAGCTGGTGATGTGGTTGCCACTGGAGACGGCAATTGGGATCTGGGTCGGAGGTCAAAGGACACTGGCCTGTCATACGTGCCCTTCTGTTCTGCTTGAACATTGGTCATTTAAAAATCAAGTACACATACTAATTTTTTATGAATTAAACATTCAAAAACCAAAAAAAAAATCAAATTTTATTTTTAGTTCAAATCATTGTCAGATGGATGGCACTGATGTGCTCACTCAGGAGCTCTCGGTACCTACGTAAGTGCACCTTTCATAAAAATAAGCACCAAGGGAGACATCCCTGGAAAGCTGCAGAAGAGCAAGTCCTGCGCCTGCTCGCCCGGTCTCTCTCCCTCTCGGGGGAACGTGGCTGGGTTTTAAGTTATCTTCCTGGGGTTGTTACCATCCTAATTTAATGACGGTCACCTGATTGTCTGAGAGCAAAAGCAACAAGACAGAACGGGAATGAATGGCGTTACATATGTCTTGTTTTGTTTTAGAATTCTTTTCTTTTTGAGGAAGATTAACCCTGAGCTAACATCTGCTGCCAATCCTCCTCTTTTTGCTGAGGAAGACTGGCCCTGAGCTAACTTCTGTGCCCATCTTCCTCTACTATATATGTGGGATGCCAGCACAGCATGGCCTGCCAAGTGGTGCCATGTCCGCACCCGGGATCCAAACCAGCAAACCCCGGGCCGCTGAAGCAGAACGTGCGAACTTAACCACTGCACCACCGGGCCGGCCATAGTTTTAGAATTTAAATGTAGCAAAAGGGATTTTTTTAAAGCCCGTTTTCTTATTTATGGGCCTTCCCAGAAGTACTACTTCATCTAAACTCTTGGAGAGCTCACTGGGCTATACATCCCATGTTTCTCGTGTCTCATTTATCCCCACACATGGACTCACTCATTCATTTGACAAACATTTGTCTTGTGACCTACTGTGTGCTTGGCAGCAGGATGGGTGGGGCAAGGGTTGTGAATTAGCCAGAATTCTTTTGGCTCTCAGTAACCTAAGCCCAACTCAAACTGGCTTCAGCAGAGAAGGAATTTATTGACTTATGTAACTGTAAGCTTCGGTGCACATCAGCTTCAGGCATGGTTGGTTCCAGGGGCACAAGTGACTACATCAGGATTTAGTCTTCCTCTCTCAGCTATGCTTGCTTCTGTGAAGGCTTTACCCTCAAGCAGCTTCTCCCTGAGACAGTAGCAAAGATGGCCTCTGGCAGCTCCAGACTGACCAGCTTAGCCACTCCCAGGGAAAGAGAGAGCCTTGTCCCCAGCAGTTCCAGTAAAAGTCCTACATTCACTCGAATTTGTCCCAGCTTGAGTCATGTGCCTTCTCTTGATTGAGATACAGGATGCTACATGGGCAGTGTCAGTCACATGGTCAAACCAGGAAGTGAGAGAGCAATCACATGGATTGAGAATGAGGGACGGGTAGTTCTGCAAAAGAAGACTAGGGTCCAGTGACCAGAAAAGGAAGCGAGGATATGGCTACGCCAAGACAACAGATAGCCAGCTACGGGCGTAACAAAGATGAAAAAGATACCTTTTGGAGACTATAGAAACCCCCATGGCTGCTGGCTGGAGTAAAGATGGGGAGCAGCTGTGCTGGAGAGCAACCTGGCCGTACTTGCCACTCATGTACCCTGTGACCTGGCATCTCCTCTCCTGGGAATCGATCCTACAGAACTGCTCACTCAGTCCACAGGGGACACACGCAAAGATGCCCATTGTAATGACAGCAGTGGATGCAGGGCAGTGGCGGTGGAGGCAGCACTGGGGCCCACGGCCAGGAGAGTGCATTGGTAAAATACTGTGGACGCACCGGGCACAGGAAGGCAATGAGAAGGAATGGACTGTGTTCACAGAGACATGAGTGAATCTTAAAAAAGAAGTGAAAAAAGAAAGCAAGTGAACTCTATAACACAAGACTGTTAACTGTAAAAAGCATGCCTACACCATTAGTAATCAGGATGGAGTGACCCTTGGATGTGACTAGAAGGAAGCACACGGCTGCCCAGTTAAAGATTACATTTCCCAGCTTTCCCTGCAGCTAGGCGTGGCCACATGACAAGGTTCTAGCCAATGGGATGGGAGTGGAAGTGATGTGTGCAACTTCCTGGACCAAGACCTTAACAGAAAAGGAGAGCGCTCTCCCTCTTCCCATTTGGGACCCAAAGCAGCCATCTTGGTCCATAAGGTGGAAGCTACATGCTGAGGATGTTGAGCAACAAGATAGAGCCCGGGGCTGAGCCTGATAACACAGAGCCGCTCAAACAGCCCATCTCCTTATATTTGGACCCTTAGAAAAATAAAAATCTATCCTGTTTAATCTCTCCTCCTTGGTCTTCGTACAACAATAGAACCTACATATAAATTAATACTGTGCTCAGTGCATTATTGATTTACTATTATCATTATTCTCACCTCAGTTATCATTATGATGATTATTATTTTATTGGCCTAAAGCATTTCTCAGGTATAGTTCAGCAAATTCTCTTGGTACCCTAGTAATGGAGGCTGTCACCCTTAGAATTCTTCAGTAACAAGTGATGGAAACCACCTCTGACTAAATTAGGCAAAAAGGGAATTCATGGGTAGGCTATGGGGTAGTTTATTGACTGAAAGGAAAGGCGGAGAAGGTGGGCTTCTGGAAGGCCGAGATCTGGGGCACGTCCCGGCATCCAGGTGCCCGGAACGAATGAGCATTGGAGCAGTGGAGATGAATTGTGGCCTGTGGGGCCAGGGGGCAGAGAGGCCAAGTTTGCAAGAAAACATCCAGGTGGGAGGCCACTTTAGAAGGGGCATCAAGGCAAGCCCCTCACGGAGTTGACATTTAAGCTGAGGATGAGGGTGAGAAGGAGCTGGCCCTGTGAAGATGCTGGAAGACACTATCTCTAGTACAATTCCTTTGGAAGGGCATCTTTGAGAGACACAGCGGGGCTGGCTAGACTGGTTGGAGAATAATGGAGGAGGCAGGGAATGGAGGAGGTGAGCAGAGGCAGGTTGAGGTCATGGAGGATCCTGGAGGCCATGGAAAAGAGTCTGGGTTTTATTCTGGTTGTTATGGGGAACCAATGGCGAATTTTAAGTAGGGGTCTGGCATGATTTGATTTCCTTTTTCAGATCTACTTGACTGCTGGGTGGAAAGCTGATTGCAGTGGGGCAAGGCTGGAGGGAGGGGGACCAGGAGATGGTGGGTGGTAGAGAAGGGGATGGGGGCCAGAGGCCACAGGGCTTCCCACTCCTGGATGTGGAGCAGGAGGGAAAAAGACAGCAAGGACCACTCCTCGCTTTTGCACTTATCAAAGCCGAATGGAAGGGGGCGGGTTTTGGTGGGGCAAGAGGCAATCTGGAATTCTGTCCTAGGGGCCGGCCCAGTGGTGCAGTGCAGTTTGCACGTTCCACTTCTCAGTGGCCCAGGGTTCGCCGGTTCGGATCCCAGGTGTGGACATGGCACTGCTTGGCAAGCCACGCTGTGGTAGGCATCCCACATATAAAGTAGAGGAAGATGGGCACGGATGTTAGCTCAGGGGCAGCCTTCCTCAGCAAAAAGAGGAGGATTGGCAGTAGTTAGCTCAGGGCTAATCTTCCTCAAAAACAAACAAACAAACAAAGAACCTAGTCTAAGTCCTCAAACGTGCCACATACTAGGCTCTCAAAAAATATCTGTTGAATGAATAAGTGAAAAAACAAATGGACCAGATCAGGAAGCTGGCACTGGCACTCAGGGGACACGCTGGACTTCTCTAACAACCCTAGGAGGTTTATCTTGGAAATTCCTCAGCAGGAGTCTTGGGGAAGGGCAAAAGTTCAAGTCCGGATTGTTCTGGGCCGTGGTTCACCATCTTTACCCTTTAACCCCGCCCCCGGAGATCCCCAGGGCCGGGTCCCCCGCCCTTCCTTGACATTCCTCGGCTCTGAAATCCCCACCCCCTTTCAACACCCTGAGCTCTGTCTGAGGACGGAATGGGCTGAGTAACGTTTTCCACGTTAGCAGCGGGGCCCGGGAATGCCGGATCCGCGTGGAACCAGAGCGCCCAGCCCGGGGAGCGGGACGCCGCCCTCCGAACCGCCACCAGGGGGCGCCGTCAGCCCGCGGAGCCCGCGGAGCCGCGGTTCGGGGCGCGAGCGCAGCGGGCGCTGGGGGAGCTGCTCTGATGCCAGGAGAAAGGTTGGTCGCACAGGTTCTCTCCTGCCTTTAGTCCGGAGACCAGGGTTCGAACCCAGGCCTTGGCGACTTCCTGGCTGTGTGACCCTGAACAAGGCCCTTCACAGCCGGGAGCTTAAGGGAATCTCCCCCATTAAACCGGGATAATGATGGGACCCCCTGCTGTGAGGCTGCGGCGGGGCGGGGTCGGGGGGGGGCACCTTGCGGGCACCAAGGATGCGTCTGAAATGGGACCTGAGGAATCTGAGCAGGGGTTCTTAACTATGGTAATCAGCTCACAGCAGGGGGTCTCAAAGGGGGTTCCCTGGACGGGCAGCAGCACCTGGGAACTTGCTGGACCTGCAGATTCTCAGTCCCACCCGGGACCTTTGGATTAAGCTCGCGGGTAGGTCCCTCCATCCGTGTTTAACAAACCCTTTAGGTGATTCCGCTGGTGCTCAAGGCGGCTTTGAGAGGTAAAAAGATTTCCCCTAAATCATAGCTGTGAAGAGTGGAGTTGAGATTGAAAAAAAGACCATCTTACTGACTGCAAAGCTACAACCGTGACCTCCTGGTGTGTGTTTGTGAGTGTGTGCATGCATGTGTGTGCATGTGTGAGCGCGTGACACCTGCCACCTGCGCACATGTGCACGCATCTCATTAGTGTCTGAAATTCAGAAATGCCCCAGCGAGTTCTCTTTGGAGCTAGTTGAAAGCTTTTAGTTCTCTACAGCAGTGGTTCTCAACCCTGGCTGCACGTTAGAATCAGCTGAGCTCTTTCAAAACTGTATCCATGGCTACTCCTGTCCCCAGACCAATTAATCCAGAATTTCTGGACACATCTGTGCTTAATTTAAAAGCTCCCAGGTGATACTGATGCCTGAGGGGGATGCACACCCCCCAGACTGGAAGCACCGTTTTGCTATTTATAGTAAAGTCCCCAGTGTTGGGGAGCGAGGGAGGGGCTGGGGTCAGAGAGACCTGGGCTCCCAGCCTGCCTCTGCTACTCCCCCAGCCTGGTTTCCTCCTCTGGAGCATCAGAATTGCAGCACAGGCTTCTCTGGCGTCTGCAGGAGGAAACCGCATGACCTACAGGAGGCGCCTGGCCTGGGGCGAAACGTAAACGGACAGTGAACAGTTAAGCATTTGCCGTTTGTCCTGCGCGCCTGTGCACAGTGCCCTTGACAAGCACAGCTCACCTAATCCTGCCCGAGATCCCCGCTTCATAGCTGAAGACCCGGAGACATTAAGCTGAAGACCTGGGACATTAAATGTCACGGGGCCTGGCCACCTCCTGGTCAGTCCCAGAGCCAAGACTCATCATCCTGGGCCAAAAAGCAGAGCCAGGACAGGGTAGGGCAAGGCAGAGGCCAGGACCAACATTTAAGGAGGCACTCACGCTCGGGGTGGTGCAAGCACAGAGCGGGCACCTGAGAGCAAGCGCCTCCTTAAATGTGGGGCCCTGGGCCTCGCTGGCCTCCCCAGGCCCAGCCTGTTCCAGGGGCTGCTTTCTGAGACCTAGGCAGGCCTGTTGAAAAGCCTACATTTTGTTACAGCAACAGAATTTTCACCCCCTTAAACAGAGAACAAATTAATATATAAAAATATAAATGCAAGCCAGGGAGGTGAGTGAATGATTAATAAGCAATTACAGTGACCTTGGAGCTTAGCCGCTGGAAGAAGTTTAAATTCTGGGGCTTCAAGGCGGACTTTTCAAAGTTTCCGCCTTATCGCCCCTAGAATGAATGAACACACAAAGGACCAGTTTACTAAGTACCTAGATGTGAGCTTCAGGGGACCAGGGAGAAGACAAAGGAACCAAAGCTGATGTCCACACCCAAGGAATGCGGAGCCTCTGGAAAGAATAGCAGATTATCTCAAGAACTCGCAAGCAGGTTGAGAGTCCTTATAGGGACAAAGTCGTGGATCCTTATTCCAAGTCCCTTTAATTTACTCAAACACGCAGATCTGCACGTTTGCAAAGAAACCTAAGTGTGTTAGATGTCATTTCATTTCTGAGTGGGTGTGTTTTCTTAACCGGGCAGTCCGTTTGCATAGTCCGAAATCAGAGGCTTCAAGGGGGCAAATAGTGAAGTTGCCCTTCTTCCCCTGAAACCCACACCCCGGCTCTCATCCCTAGACGCAGCCTCACTTGACAGTTTCCTGTACATCTTCCAGGAATATTCTGCCCATTTGACACTAATTTAAATTTTGTAGCTGAGTGTATCCACTAACCCACTTGAGCTTGCGGCTCTGAGGAAGGCAGCGATGTGCACTTGTCCCCATGGGTCCCTGGGTCAGCCTTGGTCCCAGTGTGCTTCTCCCAGGGCAGCTGTCTTTTGGGGTGACCATCTGTCCCGGTTTGCCTGGGACCAAGGGGTTCTCGCGATGCGAGATTTTCAGTTTTTAGAATCTTGGACAATCCCAGGCAAACCGGGGGGCACTGGTCACCCCAGTCCACTGTTTGTAGGAAGAATGACTGTATGGGGCCGGCCCAGTGGCACATGGTTAAGCTTACATGTTCCACTTTGGTGGCCCAGGATTTGCTGCTTCGGATCCTGGGTGTGGACCTACGCACTGCTTGTCAAGCCATGCTGTGGTAGGCATCCCACATATAAAGTAGAGGAAGATGGGCACAGATGTTAGCTCAGGGCTAGTCTTCCTCAGCAAGGAAAAAAAAAAAGAGTGACTGTAATAATTAAAGATGCATATAAATAAAGACACTGCTTCATTAGAGCTCAAAGAAACAAGGTTTTGTTCCAATGGAAGAAGGAGGGGGAGCTGGCCAGGTTGGACCAGCTGAGAAAGAGTGGGGATACTCTCTGTTCTGATGTCATGAAGGGGTTTTCCAAGGCAATTTTCAGTATGCGAGTTACGCTTAAAATGCCGACATCAGAATCAACTTGCCCATCTAAATTTCTCTCTACATCAGGCAGTGGATTCGTTAGATAAAAGCTAGATTGTGTAAAAGTGACTCCAGCGTCAGCTTTTGACTCCTCAAAACAGTCACCAGAAAGTCCTGCTGTTCCACGTTACGTATGTTGGGAGAGTCGCCGTATCTCGGAGCGGGGAGGTCGAGAGAGGACAGTGACAGGGTTTCGGGGCCTTGAACTGGTGATTTCAAGACAGGGCTTGCAAGTCAGGGAACTGGTTAGAATTGGCCCCGTTTGGGCCGGCCCCGTGGCTGAGTGGTTAAGTTCATGCACTCCGTTTCGGCAGCCCAGGGTTTCGCAGGTTGGGATCCTGGGCATGGACATGGCACCGCTCATCAGGCCATGCTGAGGCGGCATCCCACGTGCCACAACACGAGGGACCCACAACAAATATACAACTATGTACTGGGGGCACGTGGGGAGAAAAAGGGAAAAAAAAAAAAAAAAAAAGGGAATTGGCCCTGTTTGACATAATAGCTTTGCACTGGTGGGCACAACAAAGCAGGCGTCTTTTTTTTTTTTTGAGGAAGATTAGCCCTGAGCTAACTACTGCCAATCCTCCTCTTTTTGCTGAGGAAGACTGGCCCTGAGCTAACATCCGTGCCCATCTTCCTCTACTTTATATGTGGGATGCCTGCCACAGCATGGGTTTTGCCAAGCGGTGCCATGTCCGCACCGGGATCTGAACTGATGAACCCCGGGCCGCCGAGAAGCGGAACGTGCTAACTTCATGGCTATGCCACCATGCCGGCCCCCAGAGCAGGGGTCTTGAAGTGAGTCTTGACCAGCAACTCCTCAATTCTGATAAGGAAACTCTTTGCATTGGCTCACAGTCTTAACGTTCCGGGAGCAAGTCTTTCCTGGAGCAGGGGGCTCGCTCCCAGACTTGTTTAGCACAGAAACAGGAAGCCATGCTGGTTTCAGTCTAGTCTGGCAGGCAGCTCTGCTGCCCGTCCTCGTTCGGGACCCTCAGCTCCTTCCCCCTTCTTGCTGCGCCATCCCCACGGTGCTGAGCTTGTCTGCCCAGTGGGCACCAGGCCAGCCCCTAGTCCTCATTCCAGCCTGGTTACACTCAGGCAGGAGAGCGCCTTGATGCCTAGAAGGGAGCCAAGCAGGGTCTCTCCTACCTCACTCAGGAAAGAAGCTGGCGATCAGACAGCCCTGGATTCAAACCCAGCTCTGCCACCCTCTGGTGGTGTGACCTGAGGCCACTCACTTCCTTTCTGAGCCCAGTGGCCGCACTTTAGTCACATGGCCACACCTAGCTGCACATGTGCCATGTGCAAGACCTGTGCCAGGCCAGGGGTGCCCCGAAAAAAGATGTGCAGAAAGGGCAGTGCACTTCAGAGGTGACAGTCTGGGACAGGGAGACTGACATCCCACTGATGCTCCCCCATCAGTCTGTTCTCACAAGTGGCGGTGAGCCCTGAGGAGCTGCAGGGAGATTGATAACCGGAGGGCAGGGGCCGGCCCAGTGGCACAGTGGTTAAGTTCGCAGGCTCTTCTTTGGCGGCTCAGGGTTCGCCGGTTTGGATTGTGGGTGCAGACATGGCACCGCTTGGCAAAAGCCATGCTGTGGTAGGTGGCCCACAAATAAAGTGGAGGAAGTTGGGCATGGATGTTAGCTCAGGGCCAGTCTTCCTCAGCAAAAAAGAGGGGGATTGGCAGTGGATATTAGCTCAGGGCTAATCTTCCTCAAAAAAAAAAAAAGAAAAGAAAAAGGAAACGGGAAGGCAAGTGCTGACTTAGTTGGAGGCCAAGGGGAGGATCACAGAAGACTTTTCCAGAAAAATAATATTGAGAAATAGATGAGTCAGCGATGGCCAAGCTCAAAGGGAGGCAAAGTGGGGCAGTGTTCAGAGCAGAGGAAAGAGCCAGAAGGCCAGGCAGAAGGAAGAAGCCTGGGCTCAGTTTTAGGAACCAAAACTAAAACCACCCAACTGAGTTGCTAGAGCCCAGCAGTGGCCCCGAGGTCAGGAAAGACAGTTCATGGCCTGGAGACAGCCGGTGGAGCAGCCAGGCAGATTTTCGCCTGTTCCATGTTTTTACAAAGGGACTGAATTGTAGTTATTTTTTAAAAAGTGATTTTCCATAAAAATCTGGATTTCCAGACTTTCTTTAAAAATCATAAGATCTGGCCATATTGGGCTCACATTTCTGAGTAGCAACTAACAACTGGAGCTGAGGAGGGCTGTGGATTTAGTTTTAACTTCTGAAGTGCAGCTTGAGTCGCTCATTGGCCCTAACCTATAGGGCCCCTGTGAGATCTTGACCCCAGGCTGGGCGTTGTCGGGAGTGTCAAGAATTCGGGAAGAGACCCCCCAAGTGCAATGAGAAGGCGTGGCAGGGTTTGCAGATGAGGAGAAACACGGTCCTTGGGTCGCTCTGAAGATGGAGAAGGCAGCGAGGCTGGGGCCTGAGCGTGAAGTGAGTGGACCAGGAAGGAAGCCGTACGTGGGAGCCCCAGTGTGAGATGCTGGTGGCCCTGGTCCAGGGTGGAGGCTGCCGGGATTGGGGAGAGGCTCACTGAGTGTCCTCAGCACGCAGATTCCTCACACAGACTTGGTTGCTTTGGGTTTTGTTTGGCTTTAAAACAACAGAAACATATTCTCTCACGGCTCTGGAATCCAGAAGTCCAAAGTCAGTGTCCCTGGGTGGAAATCAAGATGTCAGCAGCGCTGGGCTCCCTCTGGAGGCTCGAGGAGAGATCTGTTCCTTGCCTCTCCCAGCTTCTGATGGCTGCCGGCTTTCCTGGGCTTGTGACCACATCCCTCCAGTCTTTGCCTCTGTGGTCACATTGCCTTCTTCTCTTCTGTCCTCAACTCTCCACGGCCTTTCTCTTATAAGGAAGGACACACGTGATGGCACTCGGGGCCCCCCCCGCTAATCCAGGATCATCTCCCCATCTCAGAATCCTTCATCACATCTGCAATGTCTAACCCTTAACTCACAGCACCCCTACCCCACCCTCCACTCCAACAGAACACTCGCTCACTCTCCCAGAAATACAGCGGCCGCAAGCGTTCTTTCGTGCCTTCCCGGAAATGTGTCATCCCTCGGTAACCTGCCAGGCCTGTCCAAGGTCCTGGGCACACAGCATGATCAACACAGAGAGAAACCCCGGATGCTCGTGGAGCTGGCCTTGCAGGGGTGCTGGAGCAGGCGAGGAGACAGCAAACAAATGGGCACAGAGTGGGACCCATGGCGCTAAGTGGTGGCTCTCTGCTCAGGCTGCCATAATGACGTGCCACAGACCGGATGGCTTAAACCACAGACATTTATTGTCGCACATTCTGCGGACGAGAAGTCTAAAATCAATGTCAGCAGCGTTGGTTCGTTCTGAGCGCTGGGAGGCAAGGATTTGTGCCAGGCCGCTCTCCGTAGCCTGTGGGTGGCTGTCTTCTCCCTGCGTCTTTTCACGTCCTGTCCCCTCTGCGTGTTTCAGTTTCTGTGCCTAGACCTCCTCTTCTTATAAGGACACCGGACACACTGGATTAGGACCTGCCCCATCACCTCATTTTAACTTGATTACCTCTGGAAGACCCTAACTCCAAATGGGGCCCCATTCACAGGTTCTGGGGTTAGGACTCCAGCATAGGAATTGTGTCTGTGTGTGTCCCTGGGAGGAAGATGGTCCCTGACATAACACCTGTGCCAATTTTCCTCTGTTTTGTACGTGGGATGCCACCACAACATGGCTTGATGAGCAGTGTGTAGGTCCGTGCCTGGGATCCGAACCCGCGAACCCTGGGCTGCTGAAGTGAAACACGCAAGCTTAACCACTACACCACTGGTCTGGCCCCCCAACATATGAATATTTGGGAGACACAATCCAGCCATAACTGTAAGTGTATGAAGAACAACAAAGCAGGGCGAGAGAGCAGAAGAACTTGGGGTGGAGGTGGGGCTGCTATTTTAGACAGGGGTCAAGGAGGTGCCCCTTGCTCAGAGACTTAAATGAAGTGAGAGAAGGTACCAAGAAGTATGTGAGGGAAGAGCATACCAAGGAGAGCAAATGACAAGTGCAAAGGCCCTGAGGCCTCAAGGGTTGCAATGTGAAGAAAGAACAGATGGAGGTGCCTGTGGTGGGAGTGGGGTGAACCAGGGGAGGTGGGATGGAGATGAGATGAGAGAGTGGGGTTTCGGGCACAGATTGTGGGGCCAGGCTAAAGGCGTTTTGACTCTTAAAACAAACTTCATTCTTGAGGGGGTTTTACTGTCTGGTTCTCTTTGGAGTTACAAGTTCAGTGACTCCCCTTTTACACTGCAGAATCATCTTAGTATCTTATTTGGACTGCAGCCAGCTTTCAAAAACTTTTCATAAATAATTTATTGAGGTGAAATTCACTTTGCGTAACATTAGCCCTTTTAAAGTGAACGATTCGGGGGCGTGTAGGACGTTCACCCCTCTAATTAGTCCTCAGGCATTTCTGTCACTCCGAAGTCATGGTAAAGATGCCAGGGGCCAGCCCGGGGGGGCAGGGGTTAAGTTCACACGCTCTGCTTTGGTGGCCTGGGGTTTGCAGGTTTGGATCCCAGGTGAGGACCTACACACCGCTCATCACGCCATGCTGTGGCGGAGTCCCACATACAAAATAGAGGAAGACCGGCACAGATGTTAGCTCAAGGTCAAGCTTCCTCACCCCACCCCACCCCCCCCAAAAAATCTAACTTTACTCTGAGTGAGGTGGGAGCCCCAGGAGGATTCTGTGCAAAGGAGGGATGGTCACCCTGTCAAAGGTGTGAAGAAGAGAGCATGGCCTGACCAGGGGCAAGTCCATCGAGGACACTGGTACAGTCAGCCAGGCAGGCAGGAGAGGGCGATGGCTGGCCTTCTGCCCCCGTGGGCAGTGGGGAGAGTGCTGAGGAGATGCTGGATTCAAGGGGTTTTTTTTTAAGATTTTTTTTTCCTTTTTCTCCCCAAAGACCCCTGGTACATAGTTGTATATTTTTAGTTGTGGGTCCTTCTGGCCCTGGCACGTGGGACGCCACCTCAGCACAGCCTGATGAGTGGTGCCATGTCTGCGCCCAGGATCCGAACGGGCAAAATCCTGGGCCGCTGAAGCAGAGCGCACGAACTCAACCACTCGGCCACGGGGCCGGCCCCCTGGACTCATGTATTTTGGGGTGAAGGCCTTCGAATCTGCTGTTGGGTTCTGTGTGTACCCACACATGCAAGCCAGCAGGCAAGGATGCCTCTCAGCATTTTTTAAAATTGTGGTAAAATATTCATAACATAAAAGTTAACATTTTAACTTTGAAATGGATGCTTCGGTGGCATGAAGTGTCTTCCCTTTGCTGTGCAACCATCACCACCATCCTTCTCCAGAAGTTTTTCATCTTCCCGGAGGGCAACTCCACACCCATTCAACATTAACTTCCCATTCCCCCTTCCTCCAGGCTTGGTAACCACCTTCCACCTCCCGTCTCTGTGAATCTGCCAGTCGAGGCCCCTCCTATAAGTGGGATCCTACAGCACTTGTCCTTCTGTGTCTGGCTCATTTCTCTTAGTATAAGGTCTTCAAGGTTCATCCGGGGAGCACGCCAACTCTCAGCCACTGGGCTGGGAGACGCTTCCACCTCTTGGAGTCCTTCCCTGGCAGTGGCCTCCTGGTACTTGATGAGTTTCTAAGTCTGATCTGTCCTTCCCAGCTCAAGCTGGACCCATTCCAGGAAGCTCTTCCTGGGCACAGAGTGGTGTATTTCAAGGGGGCCTTGGTATCAGAAAGAACGGCGTCACATCCTGATTCTTCTGTTTACTTGCTGGGCGACACTGGATGAGCCTCTCTGAGCCTCAGTTTCCCCACGTTTAGGTGGAGAAACAGTCGCTCCAATCTTGGGGGATCATTCTGACATTTACATGCGATGACACTCCTTAACCCAGCGCCTGGTGCTACTGGAGAATTGAACAAAGGTTATCTGTTACTCTGAGCGTGGACATGCGAGCTCACCCAGTATCTCGTCAAACAACAGGATCCTACATCTGCGGCCCCCGAGGTAGCAGATACACATACTGGCATCCGTATTGCTCTCTAGCTCCGTAATTTAATTCTCACATTGACATTTGACTTCATCTCCTCCCAGTAGACCCTAGGTCTTTTTTTTTTTTTAAAGATTTTATTTTTTCCTTTTTCTCCCCAAAGCCCCCCCGTACATAGTTGTGTATTCTTCGTTGTGGGCTCTTCTAGTTGTGGCATGTGGGACGCTGCCTCAGCGTGGTCTGACGAGCAGTGCCATGTCCGCGCCCAGGATTCGAACCAACGAAACACTGGGCCGCCTGCAGTGCAGCGCACGAACTTAACCACTCGGCCACGGGACCAGCCCCTGACCCTAGGTCTTTTGAGGGCTGTTTCTTTGCATGTCCTAAGGGCTGAGCACTGAGCTAATAGCGCATGGGTTTGATGAATGTCTATTCTGCTAAAAAATGGTTAAATCCTGTGCCTCCTGCTGTCTTCCTGGCAGGCTGGTCTCAGCTCTAAGAGGGGGAGGAGCATCTCTTCCTTAGAATGTGCAGCCCCAGGTTGGAGACTGCCTCCCCGAGGGTCCAGCCGGCTCAAGTCTCAGGAACTGTCACCCCAAGTCTGTCCTCACCCCAACACACACAAAACGAAGCTCCTAAAAAGCTGCCTTCGCGTACCTTCTCCCACACGCAGTTGAGAAGCATGCACGTTGGTAACGTGGCAATAACATCACATTTTAAATACGCACACACCTTTGTGTATGTTTACACGAAAGCTGAAATACACCGAAACCCATTGACCCAGCCATTCCACTTCTAGGAATTTTTCCTGTGGATAACCCTTGCCCAAGTCAGACAAATAAGGATATTTATTGTCAATTGTTTGCGATAGCGAAAGACTGGAAGCCACCCAAATGTCCGTCAATAGGAGATGGTTAAATAAATTATGATACAGCCACGTAATAGATACTACTCCACACCCATTTAAAAAGAGTAAAACAGGTCTATGTGTATTGATAGGGAGGAATTCTCCACAATAGACCGATGAGTGCAAAAAGCAAGGGGCAGAGTGGTGGCGGTGGCATACCTCAATTTGTGTCAATAAAAAGGAGGGGACGGGATCGTGCTTGTGTGTGCACAGGCTCTTTCTGCTCACTGGTAGTAGTAATTGCCTCTGGGGAGGGTACCAAAGGGTCATGGATGGAAGTGAGACTGAGCTTTTCCCTGGATAAATGTCCATATTGTCTTAATCTTTTAAATGTACAAGCATTTCCTGTTCAAAATACTCGTTAAATTAATATAACTTAGGCATTATATCTTTGTCAGGAAGCAGCAGGTTTTGGACCTCACACTAACAGGATGCCCCATCCTTGAAAGGTTGAGAATTCTTGGTCTGATCTCTGCTGAATGACGTCAGCAGGAGCCGGGTGACCTTGAGAGTTGGTTTCAGTGGTGGTGTCTTTACATAAGTGCCCAGTTGGCAGGGATCACCCCTGGCCCTCGTGAGGCACTTCACAGTTTACAAGGCTGAGAAGAGCCTCTTTACTTTTCATGAGCTCATCTACCCTGACGATGTTGGGGAGGAATTGTGGCCGGTAAGAACTTGTCCAAGGTCACACCATTAGACAATGCCTGAATCACACGCACAACTACACTATACAACGATGTACTGGGGGGCTTTGGGAAGGAAAAAAAAGAAGATTGGCAACAGTTGTTAGCTCAGGTGCCAATCTTTAAAAAAAAAAAGAAAATGCCTGAGCCAGACTCGAACCCACATCTCTTTCTCTGCTCCTCTCACATGGCTTGAAGCGGCAGTCTTTGGAGGTCCTCTGAGACATCCCATCAACAAAGATTTATCCAGCACTTCTGCATGCCAGTCACCTGGGACCACCATGGTGCTAAGTCCAGGGGTCAATTCTCAGGCCTCATCCAGCTTGACTGGTCAGGAGCATTTGACAAGGTGGTCGCTCCTTTCTGTTTCAACTACTTCTTCCCTTGGGGCTGGCCTGGTTGCGCAGTGGTTAAGTTGGCATGTTCTACTTTGGTGGCCTGGGGTTCACCGGTTAGGATCCCAGGTGCAGACATGGCATTGCTTGGCAAGCCGTGCTGTGGCAGGCGTCCCATGTATAAAGTAGAGGAAGATGGGCAAGGATGTTAGCTCAGGGCCAGTCTTCCTCGGGGAAAAAAAAAAAAAAAAAGAGGCAGACTGGCAGCAAATGTTAGCTCAAGGCTAATCTTCCTCAAAAAACAAAAACCCAAATACTTCTTCCCTAGGATTCTAGGAAACCCCTCTGTCCCTGTCCTCCCACCTCACTGGAAACTTCTTGTCATCTTTGTTGGCTCACTGCCGTGGAGAGCCCCCGGGATCAGCCCCTGGACCTCTTTCTCTAGAACCCCCAGTTCTAGGTGATTTCATCCCCTGTCCTGGCTTTAAATACCATTTATTTAAATACCATATTTAAACGGTGCCTCCTGAATTTGGGCCTCCAACCCAAACGTCCCCCTGTGCTCCCTGACCCAGCTGCCCCCTTGACATCTCCTCCGGATGACTCACCGTTCCTTATCTCCTCCCACGTCCTCCCCATCTCAGCCACGCCACCTCCGTCCTCCCAGCTGCTCAGGCTGCTGAGACCTTGAAGTCATCCAGGCCCCCCCCTCCCCACACAGGCCCTGTCAGTGGGGCTTTCCAAGCAGATGCAGAGTCTCATCTCCCCTCTCAGCCTCCAGTCTCCACGCTGGGCCGAGCCACCTTCGCCTCAGGCCTGGAATATTCCAACAGCCTCCCCCCTCGTCTCCCTGCTTCTGCCCTTGTCCCCTTCAGTCTATTTTCAACCCCACGGCCAGAGTTAGCCTCTTAGAATATGTCAGTTGGTGTCTCTTCCCTCCTGAAAAGCCCCCAGTGATTTCCTGTTTCCTGTAGAGTAAAAACTGAGCCCCTTAAAATGGTCTGAAAGGGCTTCCTCTTCCTCCCTTCTTTGGTGCCGTCTGACCTCATCCACCACTGTGTCCTCGCAGGGCGCAGAACCTTCCAGCACTGTGAGCTCCCTGCTGTTCCTCCAACACCCAGGGCAGGCAGGGCACCGTCAGGGCGGGGCTGGCTCTCTCCCCTCCCTTTGGGCTTCTCAGCCTGGTGCCATGGGCTGGACTGGGGGCTGGATCGTCCTTTGTTGTGGGGCTGTCCTGTGCGTTGTAGGATGGCCAGCAGCATTCCTGGCCTCTGCCCACTACATGCCAGGAGCATCTCCATGTCTCTAGAAGTTGCCAAAGGTCCCTTGGGGGAGAAAATCACTCAGGCTGGGAGCCGCTGCCCTATGTGTGATGTGCTCCCCAGACTTCCCCGTGCCTCCCGCCTCCTCTCCTTCAGGTGTCCACTCAGCCTCAGCTTGTTGTGGCCTCTGTCCCCACTGATCATCACTGTCGCTGGCCCCAAACTCCCCGTCTCCCTTCCTGCTCTATTTTTCTCCGGAGCACTTACCCCAAAGAACACACTACTTGTTTCAATTGTTCTGTTTATCATCTGTCTCTTCTTAGTGGAATGGAAGCTTCAAAAAGCCGAGGATTGGGGCCGGCCCAGTGGCTCAGCGGTTAAGTGGGCACGTGCTGCTTTGGTGGGCTGGGGTTCGCCAGTTCAGATCCCGGGTGCGGACATGGCACCGCTTGGCAAAAGCCAGGCTGTGGCAGGCATCCAACGTATAAAGTAGAGGAAGATGGGCACAGATGTTAGCTCAGGGCCAGGCTTCCTCAGCAAAAAAGAAGAGGACTGGCAGTAGTTAGCTGAGGGCTAATCTTCGTCAAAAAAAAAAAAAAAGCGGAGGATTTTTGTCTGTCGATTCACTGCTGCGTCCCCAGCACTCACAGCGGGGCTTAGCACACGGTAGGCACTCGATCAATACGTCTCCAAGGAACAAATAAATGCCAGGCCTTGTAACAGAGGCATGATTTCGAGACCTTGGGCTTGAGAGACGGGCATTCCAGGGTGGGTGCTGGGAGTAAACAGATGAGTAAATAGATGCAACGGCAGGTGGCGATCAGAGCGAGGACGAAAACGAAGCAGGTGCGTTGGTTTCCTAGGACCCGTAACCAAGTACTGCAGATGGGCTGGCCCCAAACAGCAGCGCTTTATTGTCTTACGGTTCTGGAGGCCGGAAGTCTGCAATCAAGGTGTGGGCAGCGACCTGCTCTCCTGAAACCCGGGGGGAGGGTCCTTCTGTGCCTCTTCCAGCTCCTGGTGGCTTGCTGGACGTCTTTGGCGTTCCTTGGCTTGTAGAGGCCTCGTTCCAGCCCTCCGTCTCCACGGCGTCTTCCCTCCCAGCGCATCTGTCTCTGTGTCTAAATTTCCCCTTTAACATAAGGACACCAGACATGGTGGATTAGGTCCCACGCTCACGACCCTGTTTGAACCTAATTACCTCTGTCAAGATCCTATTTCCCAAAAGGTCACATTCTGAGCTACTGGGGGTCCCACAGTTCAACCCCTGACAGCAGGGTCTGCAATTAAAGGGTGCTGCTTCAAGGAGGGGGTCAGGGAAGGCCCCTGAGTTGGTGACATTTGAGCAGAGACTTGAACAAAGAGAGGGGTGAGCCCTGTGGCTATCTAGGGGAAGAGCATTCCAGGCAGAGGGAACGGCAAGTGCAAAGTGGCATGATCAAGGGACCCACCTCACAATGCTGGGAGGGGTCAGTGACTTATCATATGAAAAAAGCTAAGAGGCCTGCCTGGCCCATAGTTACCAGGCAGTTAATATGAGTCATTATTATTATGGTTATTATTATTCATCCTTTTAACAGGCTCTGACTTGGTGCCTACTGTGGGCCTGGCAGCCTTCTGGGGCTGGGGGTCCAGAATAATCTAGCCAGACAGCACCCTGTCTTCATGGCGCTGACGGCCTAGTTGGGGAAGACTAAGAGACCAACAAACGGAGAACAGCACGTGGTATGACTGTGGATAGCCACGTGCTCAATACCACAGGGTGACATCACGGAGGGTGGCTGCTGGGCAGGGCTGGGGCGGCTCCTGTAGATAATCTAGATAAGGCAATCAAGGAGGGCCTCTCTGAGGAAGTGACCTTCGAGCTGAAGGATGTTTCCAGATGAGCATGTTGTTAGGGGAAGTCTACGGAGACAGGTCCACTGGTTAGGTCGAGATCCGTGACCTGGCTGGCACTGGCCTTTTGGGAGGTGCCCTAAAGGGGAGAACACAATGAATCTGATAACACCTGCAAATCACTTCTGCTGAATTAGAAAGAGCATGGATCCTGATCAAATTGGTGTCAACCTCCAGACTTCCTTTACCACCCACCACGGCCATCCCATTCCTACGCCGAATAAAGAAAACATGAGAAATAGAAAATAGCTCCCTAAGTCAGACCCCAGTGTTCACGTCTGAATCTTGGTCCAGGTGGGAGCAATTAAGAACAGGTGCCACGGGGCCAGGCCAGTGGTGTAGCTGTAAGTTCGAGTGCTCCACTTTGTGGCCTGGGGTTTGCAGGTTCGGATCCCAGGCACAGACCTACACACCACTTATCAAGCCATGCTGTGGTGGCATCCCACGTATGAAACAGAAGAAGATGGGCACTGATGTTAGCTCAGGGCCAGTCTTCCTCAGCAAAAAGAGGAGGATTGGCAGCAGATGTTAGCTCGGGGCTGATCTTCCTCAAAAACAAGTAAATAAATAAATAAGAACAGGTGCCATGGATGCCCCTGTTTACTTTGGAAGGGTGGTCAGCACGTTCCTTGGGTGGCTCCGTAATTTCAGAGGGTACACTGGGTTGGATTCAACACATCTCCTCAAATACCCTAGAAAATCCTTTTCTCTAAGGAAACTCATCCCCCTCCCCCATGTTTAGGGCAGCTGGGAACGGATGGTAGGTGTTTCACGAACGCTGAGCACAAACGTGTTGAGTTGCGTCCTCTGAAGTCCCTTCCCAGCCGGTGGACACCCAGGGCGGCTGATGGACATTCCCCCGGTCAGGTTTCCTCCCTTTTGAAGCTACATTTTGTCGTTTTGCTTCATTTCAGGAGAAAAACCAGAAATCTGACAAACTTAATTTCCCCCCACGTAGTTGGGGGTACGGAGAAAGCACAGGAAGACACCCCTGGGGTCAGGACCCAGAACATGGGTGAGAGAGAGGGAGGGAGAGAGGGAGCACTCTCTTATCATGACTTGAAGACCCTGGTGAGTTTGTGTTCTCAACCTACAGAAACAGAAACCAGTTTAAGACACAAAGCATTTATTTGAGATCAAAGAATTGCCATTCGGGGAGCACAGATACAGGCAGAAACCTGAATAGTGTCCCGATTACAGGAGAGGGGCTCAGGGTTCTTATGGGGCAAAGGGAGGAGGAGGCGGCGAGCAGTACTAAGGAAGAGTTCATTGGTGCTGGAGGAGGCAAGGCTGGGCTTGTACCTCTCTGATTGCTTAGCGATCTGGTCATCAGCAAAGTCCAGCTTCATCAGTCCTACAAACAGGATGTTCTTGTCCTTACTGACTTCTTGGAAGTGTGGCAGTTTGATCCAGTTTGGAACATAAAGAAAACAAGTTGTACAAAGCAATTCCTCTGACATGGCTGCACCGGCTCTATTTTAATGTGGCTCCACTCGTGTCGTCTTTCATAATATTCGCTCATCTACAAATATTTACGGAGCCAGGCACTGTGCTGGGCTCCACGAGTCCAGCATCGTAACCAGAGTCAGGTCCCTGCTCTGCGTCGTGCACGGTTTACTGCGCATTGACATCTCATCGAGGTTGAAGATGAGCTTTGGCAGGACAGTCCCAAAGACCGGACACTGCTTCTTGGCCCTCCCATTGAATAGCCATCCTCAGTTTTCCTTCTCTGTAAAATGGGTTGAGCCGTCCTTGCTGCATAGTTCAGCCGGGTTTGTGGAGAGGCCTCCAGGAGATGGCATCCAGAACGGAGTCGGAGGATGGCCGTCCTGATTGCTCTAAGGATGTCTGCATTGGGTGCTAAGAACTGGGTGGGTCATTTTCTTTGAGTCCCGACCCCACCTTACGTGGCTGGTGCTAGCTCCCTCACCCAGAGGCAGAAGCAGGTCAGAGGGGCTGGAGTCACTCTCCCAGGGAGCCTCAGGACTCCAAGACAGAACGGTCACTGAGAGAAGACACTGCTGGGGAGAGTGTGATGAGACCAGAGAGTTAGGATGCGCTTAGACTTAGAGACTGTTCGTTGGTTATCTGAAATTCAAATCGAACTGGGTGTCCCGTGTTTTTATTTGTTAAACCTGGCCACCCCACACAGGTTCTCAGGTAGGGCTGGCGGAGGCCTGGGGCAGAGCTGACAAAGGAGGGCCTGGGGCAGGCACCATCCAGGGGGCTGGCGGGCTAGGTGGTGGGCAAGAGCCCTGAGGAGGGCAGGGATGGGAAGACCCAGAATCTCGGCGATTTCCGCGGCCTCCTGGCCCAGGGCAGCCCATCACTTCTGCCCGGGGGGCCTTCAGCCTCAGACAGTCCGGCCTCAGCTCCTCAGCTGCTCCTTTGTTCGAGCTGCTCCTTGGGAACATCAAGCCGTCAACACCCCGAGCACCGCCCTGTGGCCGCTCCTCTGGGCCCCTCCCACCATGATTTACATACAAATCCCGGTGGCTTCCTCTTGTGACCCGCCTACCCCCAGCCGGCTTCAGTTTTCCTGCATTCTCATGAAAACTCGACTTTCCTAATTCTCTGACCTGAAAGTTGGGCATTCGGGGGTCATTGCATTTGAGTTGTTCAGCCATTCCCTGTTCAACACTCACCAAATTATTTTTGGGCCCCTACTATGTGCCAGGGAGATACAGAATTGAACAAAAGAGACACCAAAGAAGAAATCAATCACTGGAATTGATACTCAGTTATTAAACATGTGTTACATATTAAATTACGATTGCCATAAGCACCATATAGCTGGGGGATCCGATTTATTGGGAAGTGGGTCCAGGATGGCTACACTGAAGAAATGAATTTTGTGTTGGGTTTTGAAGGATGTGTAGGAGTTACCTGATAACAACAGTGATAACTAAGTGGTGCCAGACACAGTGCTAAATAATGACTCCCTACCGGAACTAGTTTAATCCTGATGACACTCTGGGAGGCGTTATTACCTGAATTTCACAGGCCCAGAGAGGTTAAATTACTTGCACAAGGTCACACAGCGAATGAATGGCAGCATCAGGATTTGAACCCAGCCATGCTGGCTTCACAGCCTTCCAAGCTGGCTGGGGTCTGGCTGGAGCTCAGAACCGAGCTAAAGTTGGAGAAAGAGAATCAATCCTGCAGGCCCCCCAAAGGCTCAGGGAAGAATTTGAGACTTTGGCCTGAGCACAATGGGAAACCTCTGAAGGGTCTTAGAGGTGGGGGGCGGGAGATGGGGGTGTGTCCTGGTCCAAATTGAAATTTCAAAAGATCCCTCTGGCTGCTGAGGGTGGGGGATGGGAACTGACTGGGGCCTGGGGGCTGGTGGGAGGCTGTTCCCTTCCTGCCCAGAGAGCAGATAATGGTGGCTCGGGAGCGGCCACCAGCTCTGCAGAATGGAGCTACGCGGCCGGAATCGCCCGTGGAAGACGCTCAGAAGGTAATTCCCACCGGGATCCGGGATGGGAGGCGGGAGAGGAGAGGTCAAGGGTGACGTCCAGGTCCGGGGCTTGCAGAACCGGATGGGGAACACTGCGAGGGAGCTGGGTGGCCTGAGAGCCCCTGAGAGTTGAGTTTTAACCACATGGCTCCATGTCTGGGATTTCTTTTCTGCCTTTGGTGTTTTTTGTTGTTGTTGTTGCTAAATTGGTTCCTGATCGCCTTTGAGTGTTTCCTGTCTGTTCTGGTTCCCTTTCTCCATAGTGTGTGTTTGTTGGCATTTCAGGGCTGAGAAGGCTTAGGCTGCATTTTTGTTGTGAAGGTCTTCCTTTCTCAGATGGGTCAGTTCATCTCTCTGCGCCTCAGTTTTCTCATCAGTCAAATGAGGGTAATAATGGTACCTGGTTCACAGAGTTATTGGCAGGATTACATTAATTAATACCAAAAATGTGCTTAGAACAGCGCCTGGCACGTGCTGAACCTCAGTAAGTGCAGGGCGCTCTCAAAAGGTGGAGATGATAATGCGGATGCTGCTGAGGTTGTCATGACAACGAGGAAGGCGGTGGAGGCAGGGCTGGCTGTTGGAGGCTAAAGCCCAGAGAAGTCACTCCAGTTACTTAGCAAGTACATATTAAGCATCTTTTTGTACCCAGTAACAAGCAAACTGTTTACAAAGTGTGTACCGACGCTCACGGAATTTACGTACCCTCAAATCAGCTTGGAGAGACTCCCAAGTGCCAGACCTGCCCTAGACCCTGGGTGACAACAGTGTGTGTGAAAATGACAAGTCTCCTGCCTGGAAAAGCAAATATGACAACACAATTTTAGAATAAGCTACGTGCTGGGAAGAAAATAAAACCGCTGTTGTTACATGAGGTGATCCCAGGGGGCCCCCTGGAGGAGGTGACATTTGGTCCTGGATTTGAAGCAGAAGGAGCAAGTGCAGAGGTCCGTCAGCGGTGGGATCTAACTTGGCAGGAGACAGCTGGCACATCTGAGGACCCCAAAGTAGGTCCAGGTAGCTGGAATGCAGTAAACAGCGGAAGGGGGAGAATTCGTTGATTTATATTTCTACATATCACCATGGATGAAATTACTGGTATTCGACTTTTATGCAAATTGTGACTTAATACACTTAATACTAATAGATTGTGCAAGAAGTTACACAATCCAGAGTGGGGCCATAGTTGATCTACTGGAGATCTTTGCGTAGATAGCTCAGGTAAGAAGAAAAGGCCACTCACTGGACAAATATTTATGGAGAAACTACTATGCCCCAGGCCTGTGCTGGCCCGGGGAACACTGGGGAACAGAGACACAAAGTCCCTGCCTTGGTACAGAGACAAAAAATGAGTAAACAGGGGCTGGCCCGGTGGCGCAGCAGTTGGGTTCACAGGTTCCGATTCTCGGCGGCTCAGGGTGCGCTGGTTCGGATCCAGGGTGTGGACATGGCACTGCTTGGCACGCCGTGCTGTGGTAGGCGTCCCACATATGAAGTAGAGGAAGATGGGCACGGATGTGAGCTCAGGGCCAGTCTTCCTCAGCAAAAAGAGGAGGATTGGCAGCAGTTAGCTCAGAGCTAATCTTCCTCAAAAAAAAAAAAAAGTATACAGAGAAATAAGGTGCCTGGATGTTGTGCGAAGTCCTGGGAAGGAAAGAACAGAGTGAGTCCCGGAAAATAAAGGGAGTCGGCATCAGCTGGGTGGTGAGGGAAGGGCTCTTGGGAGAGGTGACATTTGCAGTGGGACCTGAGTCATGAGAAGGAGCCACCAGGTGAATGAAGGCGTTCCAGGGGGAGGAGACGGCGGGTGTGCAGGATCAGAGGTGGACGCAGCCTGGAGAGGCTCGGATGGAGGCCCGTGCTGCCCACGGAGAGGCCAGGCCGGGGCGTCGTCCGAGGTGATCAGGGGGGACCAGCCGCGAGAGAGCTCCGCAGGCTCAGAGCAACAGGACTGGCGAAGGGCTTCTGTAAAGGACCAGAGGGTAACTTTTGGGCGTCGAGGGCCGCATATGGTCTCTGTTGCAGCGATTCAGTCCTGCCATTGTCGCACAAAAGCAGCGTGCACAACGCACTAATGAGCGTCCGCGGCTGTGTGCCAATAAAACTTTACTGATGGACCCTGAAATGTGCACTTCATATAATTCACGCAGGCCACCAATTAGCTTTATTTTTTATTTTCTTCAACCATTTTAAAATGTAAAAAAACCCGTTTTTAGCTAGAGGGCCAGACAAAAGCAGGTGGTGGGCGGGATGTGGCCTGGGGGGGCCATAGTTTGCAGACTCCTGTTCTGAAGGCATGGGAAGCCACTGGAGGGTTCTGAGCAGGGGAAGGAAAGGATGCGATTTATGACCAGAAGGGATGAAGACATGGCTCAGGGCCAGAAAGTAGATGTAAGCCTGGACAATTGAGCAATCGTTTAGTCAGTCATTCAACAAACACTGAGTTCCTGTAATAGTCCTGGTGCTGTTGGAACGGCCCCAGGATCTGTAAAACACAGTTCTACACTCACAGAGTGTATAACATAGCAGGGAAGGTCAAGAGTCAGATACAAATACTTACAAATTTCAACGTCAAAAGAGAGACACAAAAATGGAAGAGTTGCACTGAGAAATAGCAAGGTGGCAGATGGAGGTGGCTGGAGTGGAGTGAGCGGGGGAAACTGGTAGGAGTTGAGGGGAAGACATGCTGAGGAACTGAGACTTTATCCCACGTGAGATGGGAGGCCATGGAAGCCTTTTTTTAAAAAAATTTTTATTGAGATTATGATAGTTTACAACCCTGTGAAATTTCAGTTGTACATTATTGCCTGTCAGTCATGTTGTAGGCGCACTCCTTCACCATTTGTGCCCACCTCCCATCCCCCTTTCCCCTGGAAGCCACTAATCTGTTCTCTTTGTCCACATGTTTAACTTCCACATGTGAGTGGAGTTGTACAGAGATTGTCTTTCTCTATCTAGCTTATTTCACTTAACATAATACCCTCAAGGTCCATCCATGTTGTTGTGAATGAGACGATTTTATTCTTTTTTATGGCTGAGTAGTATTCCATTATATATATATATACCATATCTTCTTTATCCAGTCATCAGTTGATGGGCACTTAGGTTGCATGGAAACCTTTTTTAATTGTGATAAAATACACATAATGTAAAATTTACCATTTCACCCATTTTAACGTGTACAATCCAGTGGCATTAATTACATTCACAGTGTTGTGCAAACACCACTATCTAGTTCCAGAACTTTCATCTCCCCAAAAGGAAAAACCCTGTACCCATTAATAAGTACATTTGCCCTTCCCCAGCCCTGGCAACCATCAGTCTACTTTCTGTCTCTCTGGATTTGCCTGTTCTGGACATTTCATATAAATGGAATCATACAGTATATGGCGTTCTGTGCCTGGCTTTTTTCACTTAGCATAACGTCTCCAAGGTTCATCCGTGGTGCATGCATCAGTTCCCATTCCTTTTGATGGCTGAGTAATATTCCATTGTGTGCATAGGCCACATCTTGTTTCTCCATTCATCTGTTGATGGACAACTGGGTCATTTCCACCTTTTGACTATTCTGCCTAGTGCTACCCAGGGAGGATTTTGAGCAGGCAGGTGACATCTTGTTAGCAGGATCCCTCTGGCTGCTGTGTGGGGAGGAGCCCAGAGCGGGCAGGAGGGGAGGCTGGAGACCAGTTAGATTCTTAGCCTTTAGGGTACAGTGCGATCCCCTGGGGGTAAAACGTGGTCCAGCAGAACCAGAGCAGAAGCCCCAGGGGATTCAGCGTGAAGGGGGATGGAGGACTGGGAGCCACTGGGGCTGTGGGTGAGCAGGGGCGGTGTGCGGGTCGAAGGGATTGGGTGACGAGCCAGGTCCAGAATACACCGAGGACCAAGCCCTGGCTCGTGGATGGACGGGATGGGCCTGAGCGACAAGGGGCTGTCGAGGGTGGAGGTTTGCAGGAATCCTTGAAGGGCGATGCTCTGACCAGGACCAGGGAAGCCTGCGCAGGAGCTGGTTTAAGGGGAGTTGAGAAGTTGGGGTTCCTTTGCTCAGGGAGAGGTCCCAGTAGCCCCCCCCAGGCTGAGCAGTGACCCAGGCAGGGGCATGAGCTCTGTGGGGACGGCAGCTCAGGAGCCAAGCAGGCTCCCAGGTGACAAGTCAGAAGGAAACTCTGGACATGAGGGGGGCCCCTGGGATTTGAAGGGGGGGTGTCATTCCAACAAGGGACACAGGGAGAGCCGCCATGGTGGGTCATACCTGGGACATACTTTCCAGCTTCACTGAGAAATAGGGGAAGGTGAGGCGGGAAAGTCAGGTGTAGAGTCGGACACGGGGTCCTGATGGGGGAGTCAGGGCTGCGTTTAATTAGTGGGGAATTGCTGAAGGTTTTTTGAAAACAGCGGTGAAAGTGATTTTAGGCAGCGCTTGTTCTGAATGCTCTATTTATGGCAGGTGTTTTCATGTCCGTAATTCATTTAATCTTCAGTGCGACCTTATGAGACAGGACGTGCTAGTCCTGTTTTACGGGTGGAGAACAAGGCGTAGAGACTTAGGGAAATCATTTGGGGTTCTGCAGCGAGGCAGCGGCAGACATAGTCCCAAGGAGCTCCGATCCTGAGTGCACATGCACTTAATTATCTTTCCATGGGGCTCTCGTTTGGGGTAGAATTGGAGATGGTGTGGACTAGATGTGTGTTAGGGGGTGGACAGGTAAAGAACATTCTGGAATAGTTTGAGTCTGAGTAATGGAAGGATGGCAGAGGGAATAGTGATCATGTCTCTGACTTCTCTCCATGCTCAGGTCCTCTGCTCCAGATTCACCACAGCCACCCTTGGCCTTTTTTTTTGTTCTGCTGAAACATCAAGCTACCAAACTCAGGCCTGCCACAGGGCCTTTGTACTTACTGGTCCCTCCACCTGGAAGCCTCCATTGCCTTCAGCTTCAATGTCACTGCCTCATTGGAACCCTTCCCCATCCTGTCGTTCCCCTATAGGCTCACCCTGTTTTGTTTTTCTTCATAGCATTTGTCTCAATTTGATATTTTATCTTATTCATGTATTTAATTGTTCATTGCCTCCTCTGCTCAGTCAGCAGCTCCTCGAAAGCAGGAGCAACAGACGATAAGTTTGGCGCTTAGACGTGGAGGAAGCGCTGCATACATTTGTGGACAGGCTGGACCAGCAGCAAGAAAATGCCCGCCCGGTGGTTAGAAACGTAGATCCAGGGTTCAGGGGAGAGCTTGGCCCTGGGTAGTTAGACCTGGAATCTGCTGTGGTGGTGGATGGAAACATTGCAGGGAAAGAGAACATCCCGCGTTTCTTGAGCAGGTGCTCTGCGCCTGTGTCAGGTAACCCCCAGTGTCTCCGGGGTAAGGACTATAATCCCCACTACACAGAGCTGGAAATTGAAGGGACCCCCTCCCCAACAGGCTGGCTCCAGGGCCCAGATGAGGGACACCAGTGGCCGGAAGGACAGAGCAGTCTGGAGGGAGAGGTTTAGGGCCCTTAGGGTCGGAGTGGCCGTGTGGAAACTCAGAGTGCCCAGCACCAAACATTAAAAGAACTCAAGAACCCAACCCAACCGGACCCAAGACGAACCAGCCTGTCGAAGCTGGTCCTTGGAGGTCAGCGAGGACTTCTTTTTCTTCTAAAAAAATTACTGTTCAAAAATAATTTATTTTAAACAGCTATATACAAATATAAAGTGAACCCATTGGAGATTTTATGTAACTCGTTATTAATGAGCGCATTTGTAAGATGTTAGGACTGATTCAAAGTCCCGCACAGAGAAGGAACGGGGACCTGAATCTACAAAACTGGCAGAGCTCCTCCGGGTCCACACGGTGACAATGAGCTGCGTCCAGGGGACTGACTGCGTTTCCACGGACAAGAGTCATTTGCGTGACTCTTAGCTTTCTACAAGTTACAGAGTTGTAAAATAGCTCCAAAGACAGTGAAAGGCCCTGTGACCCAACGGGTAAGCTACACGGGTCACACGCTCATCTTATTTTCCCATTTCATAGTCTTTCACAGTTTTCCTAATGTGACCTTCATTAATTTATTTTTGAAGAAGTAATACATTCACATGTTGATTGAAATTCAAAAGATACAGGGCTGGCCCGGTGGCGAAGCAGTTAGGTGCACATGTTCCACTTCAGCAGTCTGGGGTTCGCCGGTTCGGATCCCGGGTGCGGACATGGCACCGCTTGGCAAGCCATGCTGGGGCAGGCGTCCCACATATAAAGTGGAGGAAGATAGGCATTGATGTTAGCTCAGGGCCAGTCTTCCTCAGCAAAAAGAGGAGGATTGGCAGCAGATGTTGGCTCAGGGCTGATCTTCCTCAAAAAAAAAAAAAAAAAAGATACAAAAAGGTATAATGAAAATCTCCTTCCCACCCCGACGCCCGGCCACCCAGTACCCCTTGGAATGCAACCAGTTTTAGCAATTTCTTAAGTATTAACAAGCCTGTTAAGAAAAAGATACACACACACATACAGAGAGTCTTGACTATTTTTTTAAAAAAAGACATTATATTCCACATACTGGTTGTTTTTTTAACTCAACAATATGTCTTAGAGATTGTTCCGTATCAGTAATAAAAGTTCCCAGATTCCTTTTTCACAGCTGCATAGTATTCTATTGTGCAGCGGGACCACGTCTATTTAACTGTCCCTTACTGATGACAGGGTGACTGAGTAACTACCTGATTGAAAGGCATTAAGGAGTCATGAGCAGTGGGGCAGAGGAGACTGCAGGAGAAGCTTTCTTAGTAGACTGGGACTCTTAACAGTTCCTACCTCAGTTTCCTCCTCTAGGAAATGGGGTTGAGGATTCCAATGGTGCCCACCTCCTAGGGCCGTGAGGGTAAATGGGTTGGTTCATGTAAATTGCTTAGAACAGTACCTGACACACGGCTTGGAATCAGAATTGATCATTATCCTCCTTTGGAAAGTCTGATGGGAAAGGAAGGAAGGAAACTGGGTTGGAAGCATCCAGAAAAGACCTTTCTAAGAGTAAGCAGAGAGCGAATAGTAACAGCAACTAGATGAGTGCTGTGTTGTTACCAGTGCTTGACAGGACTGAGCCCTGGAATGTTTCCAGGTGGACATGGTTGCTCCCATTGTACAGATGAGGAAATCAAGGCACGGAGGATTTCGTACCTCAGGCCAGACTGCCCAGCTGGCAGGTGGTGGCTGGAGTCACGGCCAGGCAGTCTGATGCCAGCAGCCACACCCTCAACCACTGCATGGTTCTGCCGCGGATCTGGGGAAGAAAGGGAAAAGGTGACAGGGACTCCGATGGGAAGGCATGGGCCAGAGCGGGTAGGGGGAGGAGATGCTGGGGTGTTGGTCTGGGGAATCCTCCTTTCTGAAGCAGGCCACGGGCAGGAAGGAAGATGCAGCCACACTGAGGCCAGAGGAGGGAACTGGCTTGGGTGAGGAGGTTTGGGGAAGTGGGGACACGGGCTGAGTGGAAGGTCAAGTGCAAAGGCCCAGGGGAGTGAGGGAACAGTGAGGTGGTGGGAAGAGCAGAGGGACCAGCAGAGCGGCTGCAGCAGAGTGAGCTGTGGGAGCTGGGAAGGACATGACCGAAGTCAGGGATCCAGGAGGAGGCGCTGGTCCTGGAGGGACTTTCAGCCCGGGGGCTTTTACTGAGTGAGATGGGAGCGAGCACAGGAGGGACAAGATCTGACTTGTTTGAAAAGGCTCACTGGCTGCCTGCGTATGTGTGTAAATCCTGTTTTCTTCCCAGTCCAGTCCTCCCCTCCCCCACTGCAAGGGCAGAAGGAGAAGGGCTCAGGTGGGCAACTCCTGCAACCGTCCAGGTGGGAGACGATGTTTTATTGATCCCTAGTACGTGTGGAGCACAGTGTTAGACCCCGAAGGCCCACTGATGAAGGATTCAGCCAAGGACTTTGCCTTGTGAAAGCTCAGACTAGTGCAGGATCTCTCAACCTCTGTGGCATTAGTGACATTTGCGGCTGGCTCCTTTTCTGTTGTGGGGGCTCTCCTGTGCATTGGAGGGTGTTCAGCAGCATTCTGGTCTCTAACCTTTAGATGCCAGCAGCATCCCCCTCCTCCAGATGTGACAACCCCAAAAGTCTCCAGACATTGCCACTGGTCTAGTGGGAAAGAGAAATAAACGGATAGAGCAAATAAGCATGTGTCCTTCTTTCCATAACGGCCATTGCTCGGGAGTGAAAAGAGCAGAAAAGGGGAAGTCTTGCACGTTCTTCCTTTTGCTTTTCACTTTGTTCCTGCATCCCTTACAGCTCCCCACCTGCACTGCGGCCATCGGCCTGACGCTCATGGACCATCCCCCCTGCTCTTTCCACTTGCCCTTCCTTCCTTGCTCCGTTTGCCTAATCCTGCCAGTCCCTCCTAGAAAGAACTATTTTAAAAAAAAAAGGACCTTCCAGAGGACACTGCTTCTCCAAGGTAGGGACAAGCCCTAATTGCCTCTTTGTGGCTGTAACATGACTCGGGCAGCTCCGTGCTCGGAAGGTGAGCCCTTCTGTCACCATGCCCGAAGTTAGCCTCCGTTCCAATTGGCCAAAAAGGAACAAAACAAAACAAGATATTTAAAACACTTCCCTGCCTGGCTCCTGGCCGTTTCTCATAACGGACAGAAAGGCCTGCTGCTGGCTGGAGGCAGATAACTCCAAGGGCGCTTGTTTTCATAGTCGGCCCAACAGGCTATCTCGGGATGCAGCTTGCTGAGGCCGCTTCTGTCGCTGCTCGCTGGCGGCAGGCCAGCCGGCGTGAGCGCCATGTCACTGAGGCCAGGCCGCGGCTAGTGAGGAGCCTGGGCAAGGGAGCGCGGGTCAGCCCTTCCTGTCCTTTGAGGCCAGTTTTCTCACGGAGACATGCTGCCTGGCTTCCCTCAGCCTGATTCTGTCCCCTGATTCCCTCTGTCCCCTGGGAATATTGAGAGACACGTTTTCATCTATTTTTATTAGCTCATTGCTTATTAATAATCACCATGGAACCTGCTTGTGGAGGCCGGTGCTGCCTTTTCTATCCAAGGCCAGAATGGTTGGATTTGTTTCTTTCATTTCATTTAAGCCAAGGTTTCTCCACCTCGGCACTTTGGATCGCGTAACTCCTTGTGGTGGGGGCCGCCCTGGGCTCTGTAGGATGTTTAGCAGCCTCCCTGGTCTCCACCCACTAGATGCCAGGAGCACCTCTTCCCTCAAGTTGTGAGAGCCCAAAGGTCTCCAGACATTGCCATGTATCCGCTGGGGGGGCGTGAAACCACCCCCAGTTGAGAACCACTGATTTCAAGGAATAGAAAAGCCCGATTTTAGAGATGGCAAATTATTCCCCTTGACCTCTTGCTGGAAGTTTGTAGGGAAGAGGAGCTTTCTCTGGGCCTCGGAATGAGTCTGGTCTAAAGGTCTCCCAGCTCCATCATTCAGAACTTAAAACTCATTCTCGAAGGAGTTGACCTCCGAAAAGAAAACACAGATCATGCAGTTGCCGTTGGTAGATTTTAGCCTTGTTTCTGCTCTGCCTAGTTCGGCTTCTCTCCTTCTTTTCTTTAGAGACAGGTGAAGGTATAGGGTGTAGGGACGTGGAGTCATAACGGGGTTGGAAGTCTGGTCTCCGGCACTTGCCTGCTGTGTGACCTTGGGCAGCTCACTTTACCTCTCTGGGCTCGGTTCCAGTCCCTAACAGTGCTCCCTACCGCATGGAGTCAGTCTGTGTAAAGTGCTGATTTAGCACAGTGCCTGGCCCAGGACGAGCGTGTAGTAACTGCAGAGGGGTTTGAGAGAGGCCCTGAATGATCTCTAGATTGAGGCCAGCAGCATTTGGTTTCTTTATTTCTTGCTTATGAGCCACATTGCATAAAGCCCAGGATTGGCCCCTTAGTAGGCCTGCCCTGGGCTTCCTTTGCAATCTGTGTCCCTCCAGGATTCCATCTGCCACCATACCTTTGTCTCTGTCCCCAGCCGAATTGCTGTTTTCCAGATAACCTCAGACCTACACGAATGCCAACAGCATTCCTCTAACAGAGCTGAGCTGCCAGAATAAGCCGGCAGCTTCCTGCTCTTTGCCCCAGAAAACATTTCAAGTGATCAAGTGATCAGAGGGAGGGAGGGAGAGGGGAGGGGAGATGCTGCCGCTGCTTATGCAACAAGCTTTAATCCCGGGTTACCATCCGCCACGCGCGCCAGTGGCATATTTCATTTCCTCACTGGGTCGTGAAGTTGGTTGCACAGGAGATGTGCCATTAACTCGCAGTCCTGTTTGTTCTCCCAAAAGCAGCAAACACTGAGCAAAGAGACAAACGGGATTCCCGATGGGATGATGGTGGAGGGCAGCTGCCCACAGCGAGGAGGGAGAGCAGAGGCCGATTAACTCCGGCCTTCACCTCTTGTCCCCCGTTTGGTCTCCCTGCACACGGTCCCCCCCCCCCCCCCGGAAAAGGAGGTCCCTCCCTTCTGGTGAGGCCCAGGCCTGCTGTCCTGAGTCCTGGACCTTTGTCAGGCCGGCTGGTGGTGGAGGTGTCCCTCCCTGCATCTTGGCCTCTTCAGCCTAAAATACAACAGCAGCAGCAACAAACCCCCTCCGTTGTCATAGAGGCTGGGCCCTGCCCGGGCCGGGTGGTGTGTTTGGATTCCTGGCCCTTCCCGTTCGATATGAGGTTCCCAGCCAGGAAGACTGGATGTAAACACGGTGGGCATCTGTTGTCCATGTGGGGGGGCGGGGGCAGGGAACGCAGGCCACCAGCTCTGGGTTTTCTTTGTGGGAACGAATGCTGGGGGACGAGAAAGCCCACACGTCCTAGTTTCAGGAGGCGAGGGGAGACTTTCTCGGGCCATCGTTTTACGTCCTGGTATATCGCTGTGTCTCCTGGAAGCGTTCTCCAGCCTCGAAAGAATGATGTTTATTTAGCTTCTGTTCCTCCAGCTGGCTGTTTTAAAAAAATCTTGTTAGCGAAGCACCTTGTCTTAAAAAAAAAAAAAAAAACAGCAAGCACGCATGGACATTTTAAGAGCCTTTTGGATTTGCCTTTTCTTTCTCAGAGTACCAACCACAAAGGCAGCTTCAGGGAGGAAACAGGCAAAGACCTGATACTATAGAAAGAGGTGGCATTATACGCAGCTCTGAAAAACCAGTTAATATTTTACTGGGGAGCAGTGCCAGAGGTGGGGGTGGGGGTGGGGCTGCCAAGTGTAGGGCTGTGTGTGAGGCAGCTCCTCCATCTGCCTTTGGGGACGGAAAGAAGCCGCTCTCTGGAAATAAATTTCAGCCAGAATCCTCATAAGGCTCATGGGATTTGTCTGCCCGCTGAGGGCCCAGTTCCCCAAGAACGCACATACAGGGACGACCGTGACAGGAAGGGCCGAGCAGTGGGTGGAGGCCTGACTAAGAATGGGGGTTCTTGTTCCCTCGCTGAGTTTGACATCTTTCTTTCTCCCTCTGGATTTAAATGGCTTCTCAGACCGAGAGGCACTGCCTGTGGCCTGGATTCAGAAGGTACACGCCTCCTTGGGAAGAAGCGAAGGCGAGAGACAGCGGCTCCCTCTCTCCCTCTCTCTCTCTCTCTCTGCATCTGCCGGGAGAGCTGCAGCTGGTACTTTTCCACAGGCCTTTGCTGCGATCTCAGGGCCTAGTTCTCCTGGCCAGGCCTGGAGTCCGAGAGAGGGTTAATAGGCAGGAAGCTGCAGGCCTCGCAGACTAATACGGAAGTCAGATTTTTGTGTAACTGACAGGTTTAGCAGGCCTCGGCGGTGGGGGAGGGGGCGGGAGGGGAAGGGAACTTTGTAGATCTAGGCATGTGGCCTGCTAGGAGCGCCTTTGGCTTTTCTTAGGGTAAGGACCGGGGGGGGGGGGGGGCCCCCTTGGCATCCTGGCAGGGAGGCAGGAACCCAGGATGGTTTTCCTCGGAGTGGGGACGGAGAGGGGCGAGCGGTTAGCCTCTGGGCCCGGCAAAGGGCTCTCTGGCCTGCTTTTCCAGGAGGCATTTTGACAATGACTATGCAAACTTGACCACTCTGCTCCCCTCCTCCCCACAGCAGCCCGGCTCCTCTGTCCCGAGAAGCCACGGCTGCTCTTTCGCAATTTCCTGGGGGTCCCCTGTGCTGGCTGTTTGCCCCCAGCTCTCAGAGGCCTGCATCCAGCCCCTTTCTCTTGCCCCCTTGGCTGTTTCTCTGGGGTCCCCCACTCCTCAGCTGCATTTCCCCCCCAGGCGGGGGGGACCATTCTGCTGGACCCTTCTAGAAAAGGGCCGTGGCCTTGGGGGCAGGTGAGGGTGAGCCCTTTCAGCTCACCCCAAAAACTCCCTTCCTAGGGCCCCCCAGGCCTCAGGCTCTGCTGGAGCAGGTCAGGCTGGCTGCCCTGGTTTGCCCGTGCCAGGAAATCTAGCCAGGGGGTGGGAGAAGTGCGTCTGGGGGCCCCTTCCCCAAGTTTTCCTTGCTGCAAAAGGCCTAGCTTAGCCTGTCTTTTTCTGTGCACAGGATGGCTCTTGCTCACCAGAGCCTCACAAAGATAATCGCTCAGGAAGTGTTTCAGCCAATCCCGGGCCGCCTTACACTCCGATTTGCCGGGGCAGCCAATCGGGGATGAGCTTTTATTAGGCGGCCAGATCATCAAGCCGAAGTGCCAAACCCTTTTTCTGTGAGAACTAGGAGCCTGTCCTCCATGTTTTATAAGTATTGACATTACACAGTGTTAACAATGCATCCACAGAGGTAAGCTCGACTTTTTAACCATCTTTTTCTCCCCCTCCCTCTGAGACATCCGAATTGTGGGCGAGCAGTGTGATTTCTCTGTGGCTGGCCGTGCCACACTCACCCCCACAGCACTTAGGTTAACTTGGAACTGTTTAGAGAGAATTTTTTTTTGCTTTCTTGGGTCACATGGCTAAGGAGCCATTAGCCATAGCTTGATTTTGCAAACTGGCAAGGGCCTGGCACACTTTTGCTTCCACCAGGACTTGGTGTTTCTGGAATAATTTGAAGCTAGATCCTGGTATGCCAAAAAAGAAGCTTTTTTTTTTTTTTTTCTCTCTCTTTCTCTCTCTCTCTCTCTGAGCAGTTTCCCCCCCTGCACTATTGTCTTCTCTTGTGTCACATGCCTGCTGGGGGAAGAAATGGAAGGTAAGACGCAGGCTCCTCTCCAAGGAGAGCTCATGGCAGACAGCAAAGCAGGCAAGTTTACCTCTCCAAAGAGGTTCTGGGAAGGCTGGACTAACTTCTGACAAGAGAGGACGCGTGTTTTAAAAAGAACCAAGCCCTGAGCAGCACAGCAGTGCTCAGGAGAGGTCTTAGCTCCTGGGGCCTAGGTGGGTGGTGGTGTTTCTACATAGTCTTTTCTCTCCCTACAGGGTTTCTCCACTTGAAACTACATTGTTCAGCCTTTTTTCCTGACTTCTGTTGATACAGAGTGTTCTTCTGCAAGCCAGCCTACAGCCAGCAAATGTTTCTGAAAGTGTTTTCTAGGCTTTGGAGGAAGTTTTTGGAGAAGGGATGGGGATGAGGGGGGTTGGGGGGGGGGAGAGATGTTGGACAACATCCTGCAATAAATCTGTGAGGACTCTTTTTGAATCCCTTAGCTTTCTATTCTTGCATGATTTTCAATGAACTAATGTATCTTTTATCCTTGTTTTCATTTTCTTTTCCCCTTTTCACATTGTATCATCCTCTGTCTCCTGTGTGATAGAGTGCAGAGGAAATAAAATCATGTCTGTGGCTCATGACAGCATTCCATAGTCAGTTGTTGGGTTGTGGTGGTGTTGTGTGTGTGTGTGTTTTTAATAATCCCATGTAACTGTTTAAAAAAATTTCCTTTTTGATCAAGTCCCCAATCTGCCAGCCTGTTCTCTCTTCTTAACTGTGGAAAAATGAGACGGTTGCTTGAACATTGGTTGGGTAAGTAGAGAAATCCATTTCCTCTGTGACCATCTATAAAGAGTTTGGCGAACATTTGGGGTCTGTTTGTAACAGGGGGTCTTGGCTCCAGCAGTTGGGGGCTTTTCATTAGCAGGAATCAATTAAGGGCTTTTTAATAGTGTCTTGATTTTAGGTGACTGTTTGAATCCACTGTTTTTCCCGATAACCTGCAGCTAGGATTGCAGCTTACACTTCCTGTTTACCCTCAGACAGGAGAGAAATGTTCAGTTCATTGTGACTTGCCTGGAGACCTTTCATTAGGTCTGTTTGGATATTAGAACTCTGGGTAGGTGATCTGCTTGTGAAATGTAACGAAAGTGCTAGTTCTTAGCGTTCCAGAGCCTTAAGCATTGGTGGGGCAGGAGCTGGTGGTGGTGGTGGTGGTGGTGGTGGTGGTGTGTGTGGGGGTGGTGGTGTCAGGACCTAATGTATTAGGATACTTACATGTTGTGCAAAATCCCATCCACCACCAAACTTGGTCCTTTTTCCAAGCCTGACCCACACATTGGTATGCACGCTTGCCTTTACTTAGGATTTATTTCTCACTTTTTACATTTCCCCTGATCTCTTCATGCTGTGGTTAGAATTTAAGAGTGAAAAAAATAGACTCGTGTTTAGCGTTAGCCTCAGAATTTCCCAGAAGTTCACTACATAAATTTCCAGCCTGGAGACCCATCCAGCATGAATGTAAATGCTGGAAATATATTCAACTGCTGTGTTATGCCAACTTTATGGAGTCCATAATCTTTTTTTTTCTTTTAAATTAGTGTCCAGCTACCCACCTTTTAGTACCAATTGGGAGAAGGCTTATTTAATAATGAGAACTGTACCAAATTCTAAGTTAAGAAAAGTGTGTGTAAGGCCAGCTTCTTAGAGTAAAAAGTGCAGGCAGTTAATGATGTTATGTCCTTAAAACTGAGCAGTGTGACTGCCCCACACAAGTCGAAGTAAGTTCAGACACTTAGCTATTTTCTTTGTTCTTATCTCCTGGCTGTAAATGGAAATTACTTGTTGAAGTTCTTGTGGCCTTCCTAGGAGAAATGTCTAATCACAAGACTCCTGGTTTGGAGCCTTCAAAGTTTGCATAATGGCGTGTTTGTTAGACTGCAAGGGGAACTCAGGGCGAGGCATTTGTCCTGTAAAAGCTTGCATTAAAAAGGCTCCCACAGGTTTGCAAGGCCAAGAGCTGTTTTCAAATGTGCAGCCCCACCGAGTTCTCAGCCCTGGACCAAGCTAGCCACTTTTGCTCTGGTGCGGTGGCCACCATCAAGCGTGAGTCTGTAAGAAGCTAATTGCTTTCCAAATAGCATTATTTTCCAGTTTCACTAAGGGGGAAAAATAAATGTCTGCATTGCAGCAGGACTAGGTAGGGACAGCAGTGCTGGCTCACGGAGCAGCCCAATGGGGTTCCTCTCTCCAGCGTTTGAACCAATAGACTTGGAGGAAAGGTTACAGATTGACAATTGCAGTGGCCGGACTGAGAACGGGCCTTCTGGAAATTTCTACCATCTTTGTTCCTTTTAGGAAAAGCAGATCCGCCAAGCTGAAGAGTCTCCTACATTCCATTCCTAGGGCATCTCCCCCCCTCCTCCCCTTCTTTTTTACATCAAGGTAGAATGTTCTCTCTGCCACAATTGTAAATTGCAGAGGGAGGAACAGAATGTTGGGCTGTTTTCCTTTTTCCCTCTGCCTCCTCAGTCCCCAAAGAGGATGCACAGCTGCAAGGAGCAAACACAGACACACTGGAGCTTTGGATTCCTCTCTCTCTTTTTCCTTCAAGACCCTCCAGGATGGACTCACTTTCTGCTTTGGGAAATTAAGTGGCATTCACGTGGGGGAGGGGAAGGAGAAACTGCTTTTATTAGCTCCAGAAAATGGTCAGTGTTCCATCTGTAACTAGGAATTAATTATATATAATCACTCAGTAAACTTTCTACAGAGTTTTTCTAATTGCTGTGCATGAACATAGCCTGTTGGAGCCCAGTCCAGTTACTTTTATAATTAACAGCTCAAAGATTTGAGTCAGAAAGAGAGAAACAATGGGGCCTCTTGGATTATAAATTAGGGATGAAAACAATAGCTTTTTTTTCTTTCTTTCTTTCTTTCTTGTAACCCTTTTTCTTTTAAACAAAACATTCCCCCTTTTCTTTCCCTGGGAGAGCACTGGGGAGACTGCTTCAGGTCTTAAATAGGAAAGGGGGGAAAATGAGTCATTCTTTAAAAAGCAGGGTGACAGTAACCCAGAAAACCCTGAAGGCAAAGGTAGGTTTTTTTTTAAAAGTCCAACCACTTCAAATGTGTGATCTCTTTGTTTCTTTTGCCTTCATTCCCCTTCTCTCTCCTGTGGCAGAGGCAGCAAACATTTGTCAGCTGAGAAGCCCTAGATCTGGGTTTGCCTCTGGTTGACCCTGAAAAGAAAGATACATGCAAAGAGCCTTCGCCACCCCACGCAGAGATAGAGGGAGGGGATCTGTTTAGAAGCCCTGTCTTGCTCTTAAACGCAACAACAAGTAAGGATTCACCCTTGGCTTCGGGTTGCTAAGGCCATGGCTGCCCTTCCCCCTTCTCCCCACTCTCCTTACAGATAAACAAGCAGGCAGGCGGGAGCCATTTCTGCCCTGCAGCTTGCTCGCTGCCAGGCTGTCCGTCCTCATCAAGATTACCTACCTACCGGCCGGCGAGGAGCCAGCCAGTCGCTCGTCCTCGCCCTGGCACAGCCTTGGGCACCATGCCCTCCTTTCTCCCCTGGAGCTAAAAAGCAGTCACCTTGACACTCCCCACTCCCAGCACCAGAAGAGTTCTGAGGCCAATTCTCAGACCTGTAACCGTAAATTACACCATCCACTATGAGGCTGTTCCTTCGGCCTCTGAAAGCCGGTTTTGCAAAACCCATTGTTAATTTTCAGGGCTCGTTGGGGGTGGACAAAAATCTAATTTGTGAGTATCCTGTGCATTGGCTAAGGGGAGTGTTTTCCTGTTGTTTCTCCTCTGCAGACGTGGACTGTCTTTCCTGGATGTTAACTGTCTTAGGACTGGCTGGGTGTTTGGTGGCCGTTTTCAGGCTTGGAAGCAGCCTTTTTATTTTACCCTGGCCTCCCCCTGGGATGCCTGTTGTCCTCGAAGCACTTTCGTTTTACCTAGCTCCTTTTGGGTCTGGCTGCAAAGCTGGTTTTGCTATACCAAGAAGGGGGAATGGGCCGCCTCCCCCGCCCCAGCCTGCTCCCTTTTAACATTTTTTCTGTTTGCACAGACACCTGTCTGTCTGCAGTTTATGCCACCAGGCTGCATAATTCCTAACCCTCCACCCACCTAATTCGAGGGCAAGGGGGCCTCCTCTCAGAGCCTCCTGTTGAAGGCTCAGGATCTAAAAGGGAAGGGTTTTTCCTTAGGAACCTGTGACTTCACAAACTCCCCGTCACTGCAGATTTTTTTTTTAAGCTTCTAAACGTTGGGTTGTTGGTGTCCTTTAGTTGAGCTTCTCCTAGTTCTGATATTTAGGAAGGTGGCTTTGAAACTAGCAGAGCTGCTCCCACCAGCGCTGCAGCTATGGAACAAACTGCTACCATTTTAGCTTCAATACAGGAATGAGGCAGTGTTGCCAGACGCCATTTTAAGAATCCTGCATAAATAGCTTAGCTCCCGATGACTGTGCCTGTTTTAGGTGAGTGCTTATATAAAGCTGCTGTGGTAACCATTCCCTTCCCCCCAGGTTTTTTAAAAAAAATTAATTGCAGATTGAAGGAAGCATGGTTTTTTATTTTGATGTTCACTGCTTTGTGTTCTAGAAGAGGAGGATGTTGTGTCTTGGGGATTAAGTATTTCTTACAGCCTGGACCAGTTTGGTATTTTGAATGAAAGTAAAAAGCTGAAGGAAAAGTCCTTTCAAATGATGCATGATTCTTGAATTGCTGTGCGAGCGATGAGCCTTCTCTGTAGACCCAGAGCCTGCGCATGCTGGTTATATATTCTAGATGGCTTAGATATTCTTGGTTAAAAGTCAAAGAGTAGGGGCACTTGGGGAACAGAAATATCTGGGCATTGTGTATCCAGGCATTTTTCTGTCCAGACTAGATGTTTTTCTCTTTTCTTTCTCTCTCTCTTTTGGAAGTGGTGAGGGGACGAGATTCCTGGGAATTACGGACCAGCCTTGAGTCCTCAGAATTAATAATCAGAAGGCTTAAAACATCCTGGAGGTGCACCAGTTCATCTGCAACTTTTAATTGCTCTTTTTCAGTGCATGCAGGTTCAGAAGTAAGCCTAGGTTTTCTTGTTCAGGCAGTGGGGGAGAAATCTTATTCTTTCTGGGACGGGCTGCGATGGTCTTGGTTGTATTTGCAGGTGTGTTATTTCTTCTCTAATTGCCTGAAATGTCTCAGTTTGTGAAATCCAGAGGCAAGTGACTTAGGGTGAAAAATGTGAGTGCAAGAGGTGGTGGTGGTGGGAACATACAATGTATACAACTAGTTGATGGTGTATTTTCCTTTTGGGGTGAGAGGGTGTTGTTTGGTTTTTCAGCTAATTTTACCCTTTTCTTTAGCGGGCCCCCAGCCTCCCCAACAGACCTAAAAAAAAGAAAGTAATGTCAGTTTGAAACAAGGGCTTGTTGTTCCATTGTCTTTGATTTAAATAATCCGGGTTGCTGGAACGTTGCAGGTATGGAAGGAAAGATGCTGTGTATTTTCTAAGACTTTAATGTGTTAATGACAAGAGTTCAAAGTCTTTTCTCCAGATGCAGCTGCTTTTCCTTTTTAACAATTATTGTTATTTGACTGTTTTTTTCCTCCCAATGACTGAACAGTTCTTAACCTAAATTGACCAAGATGTGTGGGGGCATTCAGACAGGTACAAATCTTTTCTCACCACCACTTTTGATGTAATATTCGTAGTTTTTTCCTCATAACATACTGGTACTTGACACTAAACCAAAAAAAAAATGAGATCAGTGGTGTAGAAAAAAAGGAAGTCCCTTTAGATGTGGCTATTCAAAATGACTAATTTTGCATTCTGGTCTTTGCTTTTGTAAATGAAGTCTTTTTTTTTCCCCCCCTTTTAATGCATAGACACTGCAGTTTCCTTTAGTCAAATACAAGTTATTGTGTGTGTGTGTGTGCATGTGCTTGCACAGGTTCCCTTTGAAAGGATGGCTTGCTGATCTGTGAAAAAGATGGTTTTCTGAAATTCTTGTGTTTGAAATCCTTGGCTAAAGCTGGTGGTGCTATTGCTAAAGTTAAGTGATTATGGTGCCCACTTGTAATGTACTTGGAAAGATAAAACAGCTTAACTTTTTTCCCCCCTCTTTGCTGCTCCAGAATTGATTATCTTAAACTCAGCAGCAAATAGCCACCACATAACTAGTTTGCATTTTTTTAACCTCTCAGCAGCATTCCTGCCTGGAGTATTCAGCTCCTCCAGGCTGTTACAAGTCAAATAATTGTTCTCTTGAATGCAGCCCTCCTCCATGATCAATACACCTTTGAATGTTTTCATGGCTGCAGAAATCCTTCACGTGGGTTTGCTGGGCTGTGTTATGCATAATTGTTTCTTTCACGACCTTACCTTTTGGTTGGATCACAGATTAATGTTTTCTCCATCACTCAAAATATGGGATCGGTTTCAAGAAGTTTAGGATTTCACATACTTCAGGCTACAGAAGGAAACAGAATTCTAGTTGCTGGAAAGATCAAGGTTGCTATTTGTTCTTTTGAAGTTGCCCATCTACCCATCTCTGAATGCCGCATGGGGCTCTTTGTTAAAATTTATTTCCAGTCACTCCAAGCGAGAAACCATCAGCAGTGTCCATTTGGGCAGCCTGTGTATGTTGCAGGCAGAGTGTGTTTCTGAGTTGACAATATTTGCCTCTTAAGTTGGAGTAAAAAGCATTAGTGCTAAAATCACCTTCCACAAATCACCTTTGTATTATTGCATGTTAGCGACGTGTTTAAGTTGAAGAGGCTGCTTTTTTTTTTTTTTTTTTTTTTTTTAAAGATTTTATTTTTCCCTTTTTCTCCCCAAAGCCCCCCAGTACATAGTTGCATATTCTTCGTTGTGGGTCCTTCTAGTTGTAGCATGTGGGATGCTGCCTCAGCGTGGTTTGATGAGCAGTGCCATGTCCGTGCCCAGGATTCGAACCAACGAAACACTGGGCCACCTGCAGCGGAGCGCACAGACTTAACCACTCGGCCACGGGGCCAGCCCCTTGAAGAGGCTGCTTTTATCTGATGACAACCATTTGTGACAACATGTCAGTTGTTTCTTTGCTGGTTTGTGTCACAGGCTTTCTCTCCAGATGCAGTGTAAATGAAATTGTTAATGGGGTTCAGTATCAGAGAGCTAAATGTGTTAATATTCTGATTTGAAACTTGACTGCCTTTCTTTCTTCTTTCTGCGGGCACTAGTTAAATTTGAGGATTCCAAGTTCTCCTAATTTAATTCTGAGCTGTCATCTCTTCCTGTCTATCTAATTCCCGTCCTGAATCCTCTTCCCCCAATAGTCAGGGAATACATCTCCAACTGACCCTCAGGTTCCAGGCCCGTTTGGACTCATCTTTTGTCTTGTCACTGTCCCAGACCATGGAACACAGAAGGGACATTCTAATCCTTTCTCTCTTGCCCAGCCTCCCTCCCGTCCTGGCCTTGAGTCTTCCAAATGGAAAATTCCAGCAGTATCAGTTGGTGATGCACCCATTTCTTGTTGAACCATAGTCTGATGGAATTGCATCTAAAGTAAATGGTCCGATTCTTATCTCTTCATTGTCAGCCCAAATTCTTGGGAAGTTCCAATACCTCATAGAGTTCGCACCTATAAAAAGCAGGACTTGACTGGCTTGGCTTGGGAGGGTTGTGTGTGGGGAAGATAGGCAATGGCCTGCACCGCATTCATCGAGAGTTCCAGCAGAGAGAGGGAGAGAAGATTCTGGCGGACCTGCCCAGCAAAGGGGCCCGCTTTCCCCGCTTCTCTCCCCAACCCCCAGCTCTCAGCCTGTCTTTTAAATAATCCTTCCTCATTCCACTTTTGTGCTGGGGGATAATTAGTCACAGCTCAAAAGAGGGCTCAATGCTTTCTCTAAGCCATGCCTGCTATAGAGAGGAAACCTCCAGGGGTGGGGAGCGTGGAGACCCCCATCCTAATTCCTCGGATAAATGCTGGCGGTTTGAATGTTTGAGACCAGGCCTTTTGCTTCTAGCCTGGGTGTATTTTTCAACTTTGTAATGTAACCTGTATATTTTTTCATGTTCCTCTCTCATCGGGAAATTGTAAGATTTAGGGGAGGGGTCTGGGAAGTGCTGTGCCTTGCAGAATTCAGAGATCAGAGCTCTGGGTACCCTGCGGGCCACCTCCAACCTGACCCTGTGTTAATAATAAGAAACTTGTTTACTTGAAGCCTGGGCTCTGGTGGGCCCACGGGTGTAGATTGTAATTGTGTGTCTAAAAAAATGCTTTTTTGTATCCCCCAGTAGCATGACAACTAGAATAGTAATTTGACTTAAAAAAAAGAACAACCTAGTGTTTTCAAAAACTCCTTTAGGCGTGGTAACACTTTGAAATCAGGTGTGGGGTTCTTTCCCCCCACCCCTGCGTAAGGATGAGGGATTGTCGTAAAGGTGGGTGTGTTGTTAGCACTTCTAAGCTGCTGCCCCCATGGGGCAAGTTCTCAGTCTACCTAAACGTGAACGTAATTTGCTCTGTTTCAGCTTGGCTGAAGAGGAAATAAAAACAGAACAGGAGGTGGTAGAGGGCATGGATATCTCTACTCGTTCCAAAGGTGAGTCAAAATCTTGTATTATCTATTCGAGAGCAGAGGAGGAAATTGGAATTTCTTTTTCTTGTTGTTGTGGTGCAGTGGAGTGTGGCTGTGTGAGCCAAGGTTGTAACACTCCTCCGATTTGGAGGTGTGGAACCTTTGATGGATAAACCTAATTTATGGAGAAATCGCCTCCCTTCAATTTTCCTTCCCTTGCGTGTCTGTGTAGGTGTACCGACCTGTCGGGGATTGTCCCGACAGTAAATTTTCCGCATGTATCGTGACTGAGAGCAGCTGGCTACCTCCCTGCGGGGTAACTTTGAGGAATCAGAATTTAAATAAAGCATGTTCTAGAAGCAACCAGAGGCTCTAGCTGCCGCTTGTTTTCTGATTTTAATAACAGGTCTCTTTGGAATCTCCGGACTGGAATGAAGTTGGCCCACTTCATTGGAAAACGGTGGTCTTGGTTAGAGAAAAAAAAGGAAATGTAGAACTTTCTGGAATGCTGGGGCCAGCGTTTGCATTTAGGACAAAATTTAGCAAATCAGAGCAAACACGGTCTATGTTTTTATTTAGAATCCTGTGTCAGACTTCCTCACAATGTTCTAATTGCAAGATTGGTACTTTTTGTTGGGTCTGCGTGAGCTTTTACGAGGCTTCCCAAAAGGAGGCACTTGCTCCCTTCTGCCTTCAGGGTGCCTTTAGAAAGGAGCTGCTGGAGCGGTTTTTGTATCTTTGGTTGATGGAAATGCTCATCTCCAAACTTAATGGTTGTACCAAGAGGTTGTTATTCCTTCTGCAATCACTGAGTGCCTGGGCTGAGCACACGGCCAGCCTGTGGGTCAGGCCTGTGGGTCACGGGGAAGGGCTGGAGAGGGGGTTGTTACAGACTGCCAGAAAGATGCCTATCTCGCCAGAGGGTGTGTCACAGAAAGTGGCTCCCTAAAGGCATCTGAGGCCACGAAGCCTTCTGAGGATTTTTACAAGACTGCTGTCATTTTGGGTAAATGTAGGGATCCGATAGTGAAGACTGGGAGCTGGCTGGTGAGGGCCTGGCATGGCGCAGAGAGGAGGGGGAGGCCCCTCAGGTGAAGGCCAGCTTGCCCGGCTTGGGGGTCCATGGAGGGAGCCGCAGGGAGAGTAGCGGGGCTGAGTCATTGGCCTCTGCCCCCCTTCATCCCAGCCCCCACCCAGCCCATGTGGGGCTATCACCCCTGTAAGTAATGGTGAGGAGAGCCACGGGGAGTTTTGAGCAAGGAAAGAACCTTCTGGAAAGGGTGTTTTGAGACGTTGCTGATGAGGGAGTGGGTCCCAGCCCCATGGTTGTGGTGAGAGTCGGATGTGGACAGAGAGGCCAGGGCCCCCGGGAGCTGCGACGGGCTTCCTTCTCACTCCACCGCTCGCTCTCCCCCGGGCCTGGGGCACCTTCTGTCTCTGTCCTTCCCTTTTCTTATGTGTAAAATGAGGTGTTGAGTTAGAGTCCAGGATCCCTTCCCCCTTGGGCCTTGCTTGCATAGACAGTACTGCCTGACAGTCTCTGTGAAGGCAGTGCTTGTACCTGCAGCTTTTCCTTACTGGCTTCCATCGATCCCCTTGTGAGGTGGGTGGTGGTTCCTGCTGTGCAGACAAGGAAACAGGCTCTGAATGGTGGTCTCACAGCTAGTACGTGCGGAATGGGCCTGAACGAGCCTCTGTCCCCAGGAGGTGCTTCCTTCGTGGGCGCTGGAGCCCTGTGGCCATTGTGGGGAGTCTCCAAAGTGATCGTCCCCTGGGGCGGGAGCCTGCTCTACTCAGACCCCGGTGTGTGGAGACCCCCTCCCCTTCCCCTTGGTGTGGGGACCTCTCTTCTCGTTGTCTTTCAGACCCCCTGGATGCTCCTAACCCTTCACCAGGTGGCATTTCCCTCTGTGCCGCCCGAAGCGTGACGCTGCTGGGGTCGTCCTTGTCCCTCTTTCTCGTCTGCCCCACTCCAGTCCTCTCCCTCCAGCAGCCAGGGCCATCTTGAAAAACAGATCGGAGCCGGCCCTTCTTGCTCACTCCTTCCGCTGCCCTTCCAGTGCCCTTGGGCTCCAGCCTGACATCGCTCTGGCCTACCCACCTGGGCCTGCCTGCCTGGTCGCCAAGACCTGCCACCCGCTCGGCTTCCTTCCCCTTCGTTGCCCTCGTGACCTTCTGTTCACCTTGGATCATTTCCCCCCCTGACTCCCCTCGAGCCTCCCGGCCTCCTTCCCCTCCTTCCCTCCTGGGGCCTGTGTGTCCTGTGCCCTTTGCGGGGAACATGCTGCCCTGGGCCCTGCTGCCTCTTTGTCATCCCTCACAGTCATCTCAGACGTCATCTCCTCCAAGAGGCCTTCGGCAGCCACCCAGTCCAAAGGAGCCGTTGCGTCATATTCTGTTATATTTTTAAAAATGAACTTCTAATTTTAGAGCAGTTTTAGATTTCCGGATAAGTTGTGAAGATAGTACAGTGTTCCCGTGTCACCTCCCTGACCCCACACAGGCGTGCGCGCGCACACGTACACAGATGCGCGCTCACACACTGTGGTACATTTGCCACAATTAATGAGTTGATAGTGGAATGTTATTACCAACTGAAGTCCACGCTTTGTTCCGATTTCCTTAGTTTTCCCACCAAAGTCCCTTTTCTGTCCCCATCCAGGACACTGCATTCCATTTAGTTCTCATGTCTCCTTAGACTTAGACTCTCGGCTGTGACCGTTTGTCAGACTTTCCTTGGTTTTGAGGACCTTGATGGTTTTGAGCAGTGCCGGTCAGGTGTTTTGTGGGATGCCCCTTGCTTAGGAGTTTTTTGGTGTCTTTCTCATGATTGGGTGGGGGTGGACTGCGACTGTGGGTTTGTGGGAGGAAGGCCACGGAGTGGAGCGCTGTTTTCATCGCATCATGTCGAGGATGCATATCATCATCGTGATTTGTCGCTGGTGATGTTGACCTCGGTCACCTGACAGGTGGTGTCTGTCAGGTCTCTTCCCTTCCGTACTGTGCTCTTTGGGAGAAAGTCACAGCGCCCAGCCCACGCGTACCGAGTGGGGGGTTATGCTCCCCCTCCTTGAGGCCAGAGTGTCTACAGAAATTATTGGAATGTATGAGAGATTTGTCTCTTCTCTCCTGCTTGCTTATGCAAGCATTTATTGGTATCAGCATGGACTCAATTACTTTAAACTTGAGGTAATAGTCCAGTGCTGCTTATTTTATTGCTCAAGTTGTCCTAGCTTTGGCCATTGGGAGCACTTTCAGTTGGCTCCTGTGTCCCTCTGACATTATTGTGGGGTTCGTTGATTGAACACTTTCTTTTCTTTTTTTTTTGAGGAAGATTAGCCCTGAGCTAACATCTGTTGCCAATCCTCCTCTTTTTGCTGAGGAAGACTGGCCCTGAGCTAACATCCGTGCCCATCTTCCTCTACTTTATATGTGGGATTCCTGCCACAGCATGGCTTGCCAACTGGTGCCATGTCCATACCTGGGATCCAAACTGGTGAACCCTGGGCCTCTGAAGCGGAACGTTGGCACTTAACTGCTGTGCCCCCGGGCCAGCCCCATCTAGTACGTTTTTTTTTTTTTAAAGATTTTATTTTTTCCTTTTTCTCCCCAAAGCCCCCCGGTACATAGTTGTATATTCTTCGTTGTGGGTTCTTCTAGTTGCGGCATGTGGGACGCTGCCTCAGCGTGGTCTGATGAGCAGTGCCATGTCCGCGCCCAGGATTCGAACTAACGAAACACTGGGCCGCCTGCAGCGGAGCGTGCGAACTTAACCACTCGGCCACGGGGCCAGCCCCCCATCTAGTACATTTTTAATCTTATCTTCACTGTGCAGCTTGATGAACTTTAACACGTGTATACACTTGTGGGACCACAACCCACATCAAGATAATAGAACATTTGCAGCTTTCCAGAAGCTTCCTCAAGATCACTCTAGATTTTCTCCAGCCCTTGTCTGTGACCTTGTACTTCTTATTTGTTGGTTTGTTGATGGTGTCCCCTGCTAGAATTTGGGCTCCCTCTCTCCCCAGGCCCTAGACCAGCATGCTCAGCCCCACTTCCATTCGAGAGGCAGGGTGGCATGGAGGTCTAAAAAAACCTGGCTTCTAGAACTAGGCTCCCTGGGTTCACATTCTGGCTTGCCCCCGCCTAGCTGGGTTATTCTTTGTGACTCGGTTTCCACTTATATGTGGGGCTGATAAAGATAGAGGGTTATGATGAAGACACAATTTGTTCACACGTGCGCGGTGCTCAGAATTGGGACGTGGTGAGTGCTCGAAAATGTCGGCCGTGGTTAGAGTTGGCGTGAAGCCGGTGAGCGTGTATGGAGAAGGCTTTCACCCCGTTCTCCTTCCCTGACTTACAGCCTCTAGGAAGACGGCACGCAGGCAGACAGGGAAGCCAAGCCCAGAGAGTCCAGAGTTGTGGAGGGTTACCCAGCAGGCGGGCTCTGGACGGGCTTCCTGTCCTGTTGGCCTCTGTGACGTCTCAGGAAAGCCGCTCTGCAGCTGTTTGGACCAGTTTCCCCGGGGCCTTTGGAGCCCCTGTTCTGGTGGGGAATCTGTGAGGGGAGAGGGTCATCTGGTTCTGAGGGAGACCTTTGTCTCTCCCCAGGGACTGCCTTGGATGGCTTTCTTTGTGTGGAACTCAGCTCCCCTCTTCCAGGTGGCTCAGGTGGCAGGTGACTGACCGCTTCTGTGTCTGGGGAACCCTTCTGACAGAGCATCTTGGGTCAGGTGAGGAAGTTGGATACACAGAGGCCTGGAGTTGAGAGTGGGTTTCTGAGGGCGGAAGTCAGCAAGGTCAAAATGCGCCGCCTGCAAAGGCTCACTGGCAGGAAGGCTGACCCCTCCTTCAGTGCCGATCGTCTCAGGATCCACAGTGTGATGTTGTGGGCTCACTGAACACACTTACTCCTCTAGCCTGCTTTTCTTGTGGTTTGGGAAATTCATGGCTTTGCTCCCCACGCGCCACCATCCCTGTCAGGGATCTCTGGTTGTGAGCAAGGGCAGCCAGCTCTGGTTAATTAGAGCAGGAAGGGGATGAACTGGAGGGAAGTCTGTGGGCTCCTGGCGTCGGCGGGAAGGCTGGAGGTCCAGGGCTGCTCGGGGGAGCGGAGCCGGTGTACAGCGTCCTGAGGATCAGCAGAGCAAAGTCCCTAGGGAGAGTCCCTCACCTAGTGTCATGTGCCTGCCCTTTGGCCAGGGAGGGGCTGGTGGTTGGACACCTGGACCCACCAACACTGTCCCCATCGTCGGGGAAGAGACAATTCCTCAAAAATCGGTGAGGTGATGCTCAGGCATCTTGGGAGGGTGGCAACGTTATTCTCTGCTTGTGGGTCGAGAACAGGCCCTGAACCTCACTGTCCCTGGGAAACTTAGAAACTCTGACAATAATGAGCTCAGAATTCTTTAATCCCATTCCTACATCTAGTCCGTATGACCTTTCAGGTTCTCTAACTACATTTCCATTTGTGCGCCCTCTTTTCCCTAACACGTACTCACTTATTAACTGAGTAATTCCCAAGCCCGTCATTGCCATTAGGCCAGCCTTGGCATTTACTGGAGCATTTTAGTTCTCGGGAGACAAAGCTTTCGAGCTTTCAAGATGTCCTGTTGACATTTGTGTCCAAGGGTAATATCTGCTGAAAGATGCTCAAGCATAAATCGAAAGTACTATTAGATGCAGGTGTGTTTGCCTAACTAATATTTCCTGAGTCCTTATTAGGTGCCAGGTATTAACATGCAAATTACTTTATTTGATTCTCATCATAATGCTGTGATACAGACGTGGTGTTACTCCCATTTTACAGTTAAGGAAACTGAGGCTCGGAGGCATTGAAGAAGTGGCAAAGTGGAGAACTGGGGTCAGGTTTTACCTTTGATTTTAAACCTTTGTACTTAGTCATGAGCTCTCCCCCAAGGGTTCCAAATCAGATGTCTGCAGGGGCCAGCAGGTGCACCAGCGATTGCAGCTGGCATCTAGGCTCCCGGGGCCTTTGGAGAGTAGGAGATGCCTGCATGGAGTGGGGAGGTTGCCTCCGTCTGATCGCTGACCAGCAGGAATATGGCTCACCCAGTGTTGCCAGGAGTTTTTTTCCTCCCTGTAAAGATGCCTGATTTAGAAATTTGGTCTGTGCAGCCCAGTTTCTGAAAGACCACGCACGAACCCAATAAAACGTATCTCCAGGTCAGAAGCGGCTAAGGGCTGTCAGTTTGCATTCTCTGCATGAGACTGGTGATGGCACAGTTCATTGCAGGATTTTGGCTACACTCTGCATGAGTCAGAACAAGCCCTTCCAAGGCCAGGGACTTGAAGTCTGAAAAATGATGGACTCTGCAAGTTGGTGTCTCCATACAGAGGCTCTCCTGTTGGGGCTGCCTGCGTCTTGATCCTGCCATGTGTGCATTTTGTGGTAATGATTGTGGTGTGCGGATGCCAGGCTGCCAAAGCTGAAAGCGTTTTTAAAAATGTCTGTGTAATGTCTCCCGCACGAGGGAACAAGCCACTTGGAAACCATGCACAGATGCAGCGGAAGCCCGAGATATTAAAATCTTGAACAGTATCATTCTTGCTGAGATTTGCCTGAGTATGGATTTGTTTTCCGAGACAGGATGCTAGAGAATATACAATTATAGCAATTTGCTAGCCAGCTCCAGACCTTAATTAGTTCAGGATCCTCGTTCTCACTGTTGTATGTAAATTGAGACTGTTTCACAAAGGGATTGTTTATGAGGACGGCTCTGAGATAGAGATTCTGTCATTTTTTTTTTTTTTTAAGAAAACTCTTGAAGAAAATATAGCCATAAACACCACTCAAATGACAGGGCGATGCAGAGGTGCTGAGAATTTTTCTTTTAAAAAATGAGCGTCAGTATTTTTAACTCCCATTTTGGCTCTCCTCCATCTCGTACAGCCCGAGAAGTGCCGTCCATGTGCTGTGCAATGGGAAGAATTTATTTGCAAGTTAGGTAGCCACCAGGTTGTTTCTCTCCCAAGGTCGGAGATGCCCCGGAAGACTGAAGATGTCGGACAACGGCTTTCCAAATGAGAAATCTACCTTCTCTCGGCCAGTGTAGCATCCACCGTGCATCTGTTCGTGGAGTCCTGTCGGCACCATCTGTGCCATTTAGCGTTGTGGTTCACTTGTGGAAGGCCTTGTGTTTGCCCCGGGTTTGAAGCCTGACCCACGTTAATATGATTTTGTGACTATTATTCTAGAAGACTATGATCTAAAATTGACTCTTTCAGCCTTCGGTTAAAAAGAACTGTTTCTCCTTTTTCCTCCTCCAAATGCCTGTAGAATTAACCTTCTAGGTCTGAGGCCTTTTAGAGGTCCTGGCATGTTTTTGGCTAAAAGTTTCAAATAATAGTTACTTCATTTTGCTCCGTCGACGGTGGATCCTTGACTGTTGACTTGAGGGGAATGAGTCTGGAAAGTCCGCGTGTCACGGTCAGAGTGGGTGCAATTACAAGGCCCTCCCAGCACGTCACCCTGCTGCCCCATGTTCCTCTCACCCACCCCCCACTTTCCTGGGAACCTAGAGATCTAGCATGTCACAGACTTTTGTTCTTTACAGCTTTATTGAAATATAATTCACATAGTGTACAATTCTCCGTTTTAAAGTGTACGCTTCAGCGCTTTTTAATATTTTCACAGAGTTGTGCAACCATCACCACAGTCAATTTTAGAACACTTTCAGCGTCCCAATAAGAAACCCCATACCTGGGGCCAGCCCCAGTGGCCTAGTGGTTAAGTTCGGCGAGCTCCTCTTCGGCGGCCCAGGTTCGGTGTCGGTGTCGGTGCCTGGACCTACACCACTCGTCAGCTGGCTACGCTCTGATGGCAATCTGCGTACACAATAGAGGAAGATTGGCACAGATGTTAACTCAGGGTGAATCTTCCTCAGGAGAAAAACCAAAAAACCCCACCCCGTACCCATTAGCAATCACTCCTCATTCACTGCCTCTTTACCCAGCCCCTGACAACCACTAATCTACTTTCTTTCTCTGTGGATTTGCTTACTTTGGACATTTCATATAAATGGAATCATATAGAATGCGACCCTTTGTGTCTGACTTTTCCCTTAGAATGATGTTTTCAAGGCTCATCCACGTTGTAGCCCGTATCGGTCCTTCGTTCCTTTTGATGGCCCAGTGATGCTCTGTTGTGGCTGCATCACATTTTGTTTATCCGTTCATCCGTTGATAGACATTGCGTTGTTTCTGCTTTTCGGCTATTGTGCATAATGCTGATGTGAATATTGGTGTATGAGTTCGTGTGTGGATGTCTGTTTCGTTTCTCTTGGTAATAGACCTTGGAGTGGCGTCGTGGGGTCATCGGGTCATAGGGCAGCTCTGTTTACCCTTTGGATGAGCACAGACTTTGGAACACACTCCAGCCTCTTCCACGTCTCCTCTCTTGATGCTGCGTCTTTCCTACCAGCAAGTCTTCCTGTTTCTGGCCTCTTCTTCAAAGCCAGCCTTCTTAGAAGTGTCTGTACTCACGTCTTGCCTTCTTCACCTCCTACTTTGTCCTGTCAGCTGCATGGTGGCTTCCGCCGGTCCTGCCGGAGGAGCTGGTTTTGCTGAGCTTCCTGCAGACTCCACGTGGCTTTGTCGGGGGGAGGTTTCCAGCGCTCGTCCACCTTGCTCTAACAGAGGTATTGGACACTGCCAGTCGTTCTTCTCCTGGAAACCGTCTCTTCCTTTGGCTTTGGTGCCACCACGGTCCTGGTTTTCCTCCTGTTTCCTTGGCACCTCGTCTTCTCTCCGGCCGTTGAGTGTTGGCGTCACTGGAAGCTTGGCCCTGTCCTCGTCTCTCCCAGCCCGTTCTTTCCCTGGGTGATCTTGCCCACATCTGTGGCTTTGACTCACAGACTTTTTATGTCCAACCTCGGTTTTTCCTGAGTCATCATGCAGAGGGCCAGCCGCCTCTCTGACCTCCCTACCTGTTGTTTGTGGGTGTCTCAGACTCAGCGTGTCCCAGACCGATTTCTCCTCTCAGCCTTCCCTCCTGCTCTCCCCACCCCAACAAAGCACCTGCTTCTCCACCATGAGGAACAAGCCAGTCCTCTGCCACTTGGCTCGGCCAGAGATATGGGACTCATCCTCAAATCTTCTGTCCTTTTGCCTTTTGTGTCATTTTCTTACAATGTTATATTCTAAATGTCACCTGTTTTCAGCTTATCACCATTGAATTGCAGTAGTCTTGTAACAGGTCTCACTGTCTGTTCCCCCTAATCCTTTGGAAAGGGGCATCTCTTCTGGCTGCCACCTCCTACCTTAAACTCCTCAGGGCCTTCTCCTTGGTTTTAAGATGAAAGTCAAAATCCTAGAATCTTCATGGGCTGGCTCCGGCCCACCTTTCCAGCCTCGTCTCTCCATGTTCCTCTTTTCTCTCCACTTCAGCCGCGCTGATCTTCTAGATTCTAGAATGAGCCACATCTGGCTATGGGGCCTTTGCTCATCCCTGGAAGATCCTCTCCTCTCTTTTCTCCTGACCTGCCACCCGCCTCGATTCTCAGGTTCCAGGTGAGGGCGGTCCTGCCTTTTGTTTTTGCTCGTCTCGTTTCACCTGGTGCCCGTTTTATTACCTGTGTGCCGTGAATGTTTATTTTGAATGAATGAGTGAATTACTTGATTTTGTCTGTCACACGGATAGAACTTTTATCCTGGAGAATGAAGTAAGAGCAGCCTTTCAGCTAGAGAGGATGGCTTCGTTTCCAGCATAATCTGTGGCTGGAAATAATTACCCAAGCTCACATGTCTGCTCTGTGAAACCTTGGTGGCCTCTTTCTTTCTTTCCCCCCAGGGACACAGCGCTCTTTGAAATGGCCCCTCTTCCCTCTGATTTCTTTCCTTCCCTTTGTGTTGCTGCCACTTCTAGGAGCCCCTTTCCAAAACACAAGCCCAGTTGTCCTGCTCCCGGCTCTAAATTCCCGCTGGCTCCCAAGGACCACGGTCTTGAGCGGAGATTCAAGGCCCAGCCCTGTCTGTCCTTTCTGGGCTCTGGTCAGCACTCCTGCAGGACCTGGCCCTCCTATGCAGCCTGCCGTTTCCCGGGTTGGTCCCGTGATGGATGTGCCAGATTCCCTCCTGCTCCTCGAGAAGTCACACCTGAGTCGATCCTTCCAGACAGCTCTTCCTGGGCACCGCCTTTTCCTCACCTTCGCTACCTCCTTGGGGATCCAGGCCCCCCTCTTTCTGAGCCTTCATTTACATCTCCTTTGGTGGAGTCCTTTGGCTTCCAAGGTCAAAGTCACCCTGGAACGTCCCTTCGATTGCCCTTGGAAGGACAGTAATCAGCTCTGGCCACACATTCTTAGGCATACTAAAGGTGTGAGAATTTCCCACAAGCCAGGCTAAAGGAGCAATCCAAGCAAGGCAAGTCCACATACACATTTCTAGGCATCACATCATTATGCCTCGGCAGCAACTACCGAATCCCTCAGACAGGGACGGTGGAGGATTCTCGTGTGTCCTGCTCGTCTGCTAGGCTTGCTCCTTTGTTAAATGTTGAGTGTCCACAGCCGTGCTGTCTGATAAGGTAGCCACTGGTGTATGTGGCTGTTTAAATTTACATTCGTCAACATTTAAAAATTCCTTCCTCAATGGCACTAACCACATCTCAGATACCCCATAGCCGCACGTGGCTAGAGGCCGCCGTGTTAGCACAGATATGGAACATTACCATCATTCTAGAAAGTTCTATTGGACAGCACTGCTGTACAACTTTAATCAATGAACGCATATATTGTGCTTTATGCTGTAGGTGAAAATACCTAGCCAGGGACTGGCACAACATAGAACATGTCAATCAATAATTATTATATTGGAGTCTTAAGTTTTGCTTGATCAGTTTGTTACTGCACAGAGATGGGGTTCTCTTCCCGATACGCATAAAAAGCCAATTGTTACGGCATCAGCTTTTGAGAAGAGAAAAAGCTTGATTGTGAGGTCGACCAGCAAGGAGACAGAAGGCAGAAGCTCAGAAATCTGTCCTCCCATTCAGGGCTTGGGGTGAAATTTATGGGATGAAAGGCAGGGTGGTCTGACGTGTGGAGATAGGTGATTGGAGGTGAGGAGAGGTGAGGTCATTGAGGACCTGTGTAAGCGTAGTCCAGTCTCATGCCTCTTCGCAGGACACGTGTTCACCAAATGGTGGCGTTAGCATGATCTGAGGGTGGAGTTTTCGGCCCCTTGAAGTCAAAAGGGTCACCTATCTGTCCGGCATTTGCACAGGCCTAATTGATGGGTTGGTGATCTTAACCGGCCTGAACTAGGCAAGGGACCGACTCTCAGTTCCTGAAAAGCAGCTCCTACTCTGTTGATAAGGTGGGATCAGTGGAACTGGTCCTAGTGGTCCTGTGGTGACAAACCCCTCCTTGGCCTGCTCTTTTTTGAAAAGTTCCGCAAAGAGAGAAGATGGCTATCTTCCTGTCTTCCCAAGTTGCAATTCCTATCCAGGCCCCACTGAACTGTTTTTCTGCCAGGCCCTTTGGCATCTTGGCATACTGGCTGGGGGAGAAATAAACACCACAGGGTATGCTGGGCCACCCTCTCCCCACCCTGCAAATTACTCTGTTGTAGAATTCCTTTACCTGTGTGTCTCCTCTCCTAGACTGATGTGGAGACCAGGTCTTTCTCACCTCTTCAGCACAGGGCTAGTGATTTTATAGTGGCTGCTCAATAAATGCTTTTTTAAACAAAGACTCTGGGGCCTGTCTGGTGGTGCAGCGGTTAAGTGCACACGTTCCGCTTCGGTGGCCCCGGGGTTCGCTGGTTCGGATCCTGGGTGCGGATGTGGCACTGCTTGGCACACCATGCTGTGGCAGGCGTCCCACATATAACGTGGAGGAAGATGGGCACAGATGTTAGCTCAGGGCCAGTCTCCCTCAGCAAAAAGAGGAGGATTGGCAACAGATGTTAGCTCAGGGCTAATCTTCCTCAAAAAAAAAAAAAAAAAAGAATCTGTTCCCAGAAATATAAACTAATTAACTTTAAGAAAAATGTTTTATTAGATTTTCTTTTCAAATGATAAGATCAGTGTGTATCTGCCTGCAACAAGCCAAAGAATACAGAGAAAAAGCTAGAAAGCCTCTCCCTCCAGGTAACCAATGTTAAGTTGGGTATGTTTTCATCTCTACTTTTCCCCCCTCTCTTATAAAAATAAAAACAAACTTATACCCTGATGTGGTTGAACTATCTAGAACTCGGCCATCCCAGCAAAGCTTTATCGCTTGTCTCTTATCCCTCTATTTAACTTCTTGCCCTTCTCTGCTTTACTTTGCCTTTAAGGGATCTTCAAGGTTTGACAGTTAAGAATAATGGTGACCTTGGCAAACGGAATTTCCTGTTGCCTCTTAAGGCGGGGCAGGCTGGAGGACTGTTCCATGTGGAAATGGCAACCCAGTGTGGCTTCTGGTGTTTTTTTTTTTTAGTGAGAAGCTAGTAATCTGGATTTCTAAGTGCAATTTCTCCCAATTTTTAAATACTGACAGCTAACTTAAAATTTAAAAGTATGATGCAGCTGTCGGTGGACTGGATTCAGCCTGTGGTCCTTCAGTGGCCACCGTAGCCCAGCCCTTGGCCGTAGGTTCCTCTAGACTCATTTCCTGGCGATCGCTGCCCTTCTAGCTCGCTGGTTCATGTCATCAGCTGTCACCAGGGCCCTCTTCCTAGTAAGGCTGACCTGGTTTTGTCCTTTACCTCCTTTCCCACTCCAGGAACTCCGCCTCCCCACACGGGAGTTTGAGGACTGTCTTTCAAACCAGGCTGCTGTTTCTTGGGTTGGCACGAGAGATAGACTGGTAGTTGGTGAGCATTGTTTGACAAATATGAGTCTTTAAAATCTAGTCTCCTCTCAAGCCTGGTGAGATGCTGACAGTCTGAGAAGCCCGAGGAATCTAAGATGGACACAGGAAAGAGCAGTTTTAATTTCTCTTGATTCGCGCCTATTGAGTTAGGTGGAGGGAAGATGAACTTGGAGAAAATAATCTTTTGCTTTCCCTTTTTGGGGCCATTCCCATATTGCTGAGTCCACATAGGGAAATGCTTGGGCCGTTGTTTCACGTTTCAGGAGCAGAATTGGAGAATGCAGGCGAGGATTAAGGGAGGTGTTGAAAAGAGAGCCTCAGACTTGAAAGGGTCCGAAAAGGAAAAGGGCAAATAATCCGAACTAAGAAATCTGGCTAACCGGTCATCCCAGTGAGGGGTCTCCCAGCGGGGAGTGTGTTTTCCCTGGAGAAAGTCATTCCTCTTCTTTAACCTAAATGATTCTGAAACAATAGCTCTCCCCAAGAAGAATGGAGAGAGTGGGCATGGGTGGCCTGAGAAAACCTCATGAGTTCTTCCCCTTTGGTTTTCAGTAATTGTGTTTAGCTGCATGGCCCCATCACGTGCGGGATATAAATCCTTACTTAATCCCCTACTTTTGGGGAAATGGGCTCTTTAACAAAGAAAGAGGAAGAGCTAAGTACCTGTTGAAAAAGGAGTTTCCTGCCCCAGTTTCTCTCCTTTGGACCCTGAAATGGCCAGGCTGCCTTTTGTGGGGAGCCTGTTAACTTCACAATGCTCCTGCCTTCCTAGTTTGCCGGGAGACATTCTTAGACTGGGGAAGAGAAACTGGAGTTTCCTGTGCGTCAGGTCTGCTGTCGCAGCTTTGTTAACCTTCTCCTCTCGCGCATCTAGCTGGTCTCATAGGTGTTCCTGGGGCCCCTCTGAGCCAGGCCGTGTGCCAGGCCCTGGGTTGCAGCCAAGAGAGACAGAAAAACTGAGATTGAGCTCATGTTCTGGAGGAGACACAAGAAAGAACTGAACCAGCAAAAGAAGAAAATAATTTTCGATAAATTTTAGCTCGAGGCGACTGCGATGAAAGGAAAAAACACTTCAGGATGATATAATAAGGGGGCTGGAGGCTGGGGTGGTCAGAAAAGGCTGGGGAGGTGACATTTGGGTCAAAAGCTGAAGTTGCCAAACAAGGGAAAATTAGGCATAGAACATTCTAGAAGGAAGGGCCAGCAACTGCAAAGAAGCTTGGCTTGTTGGAGGCCACTGTGGTTAGGGGTGAGTGAATGGAGGAGACAAGGTGAGCAGAGCCGATCGCTGGGGGCATGGTAGGTCTTGATTAGATGCTGGGCGTCTGCAGGAAGCGCCCTGGAGGGTTTCTAGCACAGGACTGCTTATCTCATGGGGGTTTGAAAGAGGCTGCTCCAGAGGGCAAGGGAATAGCCCTGGGGCGTGGATCCGGCTGGTAGCTGTGAAGGCTGAACTGAACCTGAAGAGGCAGAAGTGAGGATGGGCAGGGAAGGAGCAACCCTTTGCAGGGCGCTGACCTGCCAGGCACCCCTTGGGCGTTCCCGCTGACCCCGGGAGGTTTGGCATTCTCCATGCTTTGTGCAGAGCACTAGGATTCTGAGGCCAGTGCCCTCCCAGGCTTGATGACCCTCATTTGAGTAGGAGGAGAGTGCCTTTGGGGGCGTCCGGGGAGGAAGGTCCATCGGAAAGAGGGGGGAAGGGACTGTGGGCCACCTGGCGCCTTCTGCTTTAATCTGGGGAGAAATCCTGAGCCCTGAAGGGATTTCGAGCCCGCTTGGTTGAACCTGTGCCAGCCTGAGAGGACTGACTGTGGAAGTTTGTGTTTCTCATCAGTGAAACTTCTTCGGAAACAAGTTGGGAAGACCTAGTCTGGTGCAAATCATGGTGAAGATACAAAAAAGTTTGGGGAGGCAGGTTTGAGATTTCTGGGTTAATGTCTGTTTTCTGAGCTGGATCCTCTTCCCCCTTCAGGGAAATAGTAATAGTAACTGGTGGTGCTTCGACTCTGTTCACTTTTCAGGCATTGTCTCATTTAATCCTAACAACCCTTTTAGGAAGAGCCTAACAGTCACAGCTGAATTGACTGAGGCACAGAGAGGCTCAGCCACTTGCCGAAGGACACACAGCTGTCAGGTGATGGGGCTTGGATTCAGACGTAGTGGTATGGCTCCAGAGCCCAGACACTGAACAACAGTGCTCTGTTGATGTTGGTCCGTGCCAGGCATGCCCTTAGTGATGGAGGATTAGCAGGTGGCACGCACAGCCCTGGGGAAGGTGGCTGCCTGGCGCAGGTGAGGGTGTTAGAGTGGAACGCAGCTGTGGTGGACGATGGAGTCCCCAGCGCATGCTGCTTTCACCTTTGTGCCTCGAGCACAGATGACGTTGCTTCTCTGAGCCTCAGCTATAAAATGGGCACAACACCACCATCCCTACCTCCTGGGATTCCTGAGAGGATTCGTCAACTAGCCTCTCAATAAACAGCAGCTGTGAATCCCGTGAGCCCATTTGGAGAAGGAAACAGCAGCCTTTCCCTGGCCACACCCTCGCCCCCAGGATATGTGCACCAATGCCTGCTCTTTCTCCGGCTCAGCTTTGTGTCCATCTGTAATCGGTTTTTTTTTTTTTTTGGAGGAAGATCAACCCTGAGCTAACATCTGCTGCTAATCCTCTTCTTTTTGCTCAGGAAGACTGGCCCTGAGCTAACATCCATGCCCATCTTCCTCTACTTTATATGTAGGATGCCTACCATAGCATGGCATGCCAAGCAGTGCCATGTCCGCACCTGGGATCCGAACCGGCGCACCCCGGGCCGCTGAAGCAGAATGTGCGAACTTAACCACTGCGCCACCGGGCTGGCCCTCTGTAATCGGTTTCTTACTCCATATTTCTATACTGAATATATTCTACATTCATTCTATATTTCCTAGCCACATCATCAGGGGCCTTTTTTGCTCTAGGCCTCAGTTTCTCCATCAATAAAATGGGGGTTCTCGGCACCTACCGCCTTGCTAGAACTGTGGTGAGGAGTAAATAGGTTGGTAATTGTCTTTAAGACCGTGCCTTGCAGACAAGTGGTCAAGAAACGGCAGCTGTTACTGTGACTCTGTTTCTGGCTGTCTTCTCCCAGGACAGGAGTCTTCCCAGGGAGCCCAGAAGTCTGGTCGTTGCTCAGTGACTGTTATTGACCGACTGGTCCCTTTGTTTTGTTCCCTTTGAAACCTGAAGTCAGGGTTGCCAGGTGAAACATTAGGCGTCGTTTTCCTTCTCAGAGGTTGCACTTGCCTCCGTGGGCGGTGTATTTACACAAGGTTAGACCTGCTTGGCAGCTCCCGACGTTTCTCTACACCAGGGTTTCTCCCCATCGGCACTGTGGATGCTTTAGGCCTGGTCTTCACTGGTGCGGGGATCCCCCTGTGCACTGTGGGGTGTTTAGCAGCATCCCTGGCCTCTGCCCACTCGATGCCAGTAGCGCCTGCTCTTTGCCTCGTTGTGACAACCAGAAAGACTCTAGACACTGCCAAGTGTCCTGGGGGGACCTGGTTGAGAACCTCTGCTTTACACTGTTCTCAACACCTGAGCCCCTTAACAGTGGCACCTGATTAATTCTGGGGCGTGTTCTGAGCTGCTCCTGGGTGCCCGGTGCTGGGGATGCAGACGCGGTCTCTGGCTAGGGCAGTGCCTGGCCCCTGGTGAGGGTTATATAAATATTGTTTTCATCCCTTTCCCCTGTAGCCACTTAGAAATGTCTTAGGTAGTTAAATATATGACCGTGATCAGAAAGAATTCCCGCGCCCGCCTTTCTTTCACCCAGGTTCTATTTCTGGCCCTTTTCGCTTGGGTTTTGTTCCATGCGTGTCCATGAAGATGTGCTTCCTTTTTTATTCCGTCTTGCGGCTGCATCACGAGGTTTTGCACCTCAGTCCCCTATTGATGACACTGAAGTTGCTTCCCATCTTGGGTTCCATGAGGTGTGCTGTGATGCCACGCACGTCCATCTTCCTAACACTCCTGAGCCTGCAGGCCGCAGGGCACATTTTTAGAATCGCCCCACCGAGATCCGGGTGATGTTCAGCATCCTTTTGACCAGGGTAATTTGGGTCCGAAATCTGCTTCCCCAAAGGCACGTGATGAGGCGGCTGTAGAGGCCTCCCCGTCTTCTCTGGTGTGTTAGAGAATTTTCTTGTCTTCATTCAGGTGGCTTTTAGAGAGGCCAGACCCTGCCCAGGGCATGTGGGCAGGTTGCCTGGCTCCCAGCAGCCCTCTTCCTTCATGTACCCCCTTCCCGAAGCCTCTTTCTTTCCCCTTTTCTTCTTCCAGCCCACTTCCCGGCTTCAGCTGCTGTTGGTGGAGTCCTCTTTTTGTTTCTGAGTTGGCCCTTGGATGCTGCAATTCCCCATTGCAATTTGAAAGCCCCCTGCCAGCACCTTCACTTTCTAGCCTGAGCTGGGCCGGGGGGTGGGGGTGGGGCCCACCACGCCGAATCCCTGCAGCCTCTATAAATAATGCAGACGGGCTTCAGCTGCCAGAACCAGGTCCTGCGAACCCTCTGCTCAGCCATCAGCCAGCTATGACGTAAAGGCCCAAGGCAACCGGTTACTCCACATTTCATTCGTGGTGGTTTGGCAGAGTTCTAAGGGCCTTGAATATGTACACACGTCGGACACGGCCTTCTGGGCCTGGACCTGCTGAGGGGGTGGGTGGGGTGCTGTGGTTTCTTGTACGGAGCTGGGCCCTGCCTCCCCCTCTTTGTTAAAAATGGAAAGAGCTTGGCATTCTTGAACCAGGAAATTCCTGTTGAGAGGTTGTCGTTTTTCCAGAAGGCCTCATCCCGGCTGAGCGGGGGAGAAAGGGCTGCCGGGTTGCTGTGGCCTCTAGTAGTTGAGGGCTAACCAGTGAATTCATTTGTAAATCAGCCTCTTTTCCCTAGATTGGAGCAATTTCTGTCCTGCCAGGAGAGTTTGGAAGTTCACCTTTTACATATGAATGTGCCCTTTAATCACCCCTTTTTGCATTATTGGCAGAGACAGAGAGAGAGTGAAAGAGAGACACACACACGTGCACACACAGTATAATGGGAAGATGGTTTTCTCATTTCTGGGAGAGGCACGTCAGACCTAAAGATAATTTGAAACAGTTATTAAAAAACTTAAAACACCTTCCAAATGCAAACCACCACAAACCCTCTTGATAGTCACTCCAGCCAGCAGAAGAACAGCAATTTGCTGTGTTTATTCACATCCGGTGAAATAAATGGCTCTTCGGTGCAGTGCACTGAAAAATTTCAGCTTCGCCGAGCTGCTGTCTGTCGAGGGTGATAAATTAGAGCTCAAAGCCCGGGGACATGAAGGCAGTCGCCCTGCCACACGCTGCCTGACTGCAGGGAGGCGAGGGCGTCCTTGCCCCGCTGGACAGCCTCGTGCGTACAAGACCGGGGCTGGCCTGGTAAGTGGTGACTCTTAGCCTGTCCTCTTGGCTTCTTCCTCCTCCCCCTGGGAGAGGCCGCTGAGGATCCGGAAGCAGGAATGTCTGCCGTGTGTGAGCCTCTGTTCTCTTTAAAAAAGAGAGGCTAGGCCCTCTGAGCAGCAGAGTTTCTCAATGGCAGGTAAGCCCCTCTTCCCAGGGTCTCCTGCCCCTCACTTGCTTTGCCTCCGATGTACCTGGCATTTCTGGTACAAGGACAGTTTCCCCAAGTTGAGGATGACCCTTTGTTCCACTGCCTCTTTCCACTTTGCCCCTCTTTCCTGGTCTGGTAAGAAGTTCACAGTCCCAGGCAGGAGACCTTCTAGAAGTCTGGCTTAGGCCCATGCAGCCCTTCTGGAGGAGGCTGGGGCAGGCCCAAGCCGGCCAGGCTGTAGCTTTGTCTCCCAGATCTGTGGGTCTGGGAGATGTTCACCGTGGGAGCAGACTCTTCGCTGGAGAGCTGTTTTGGGCCGCGTTCCTGGGGCTCGGGCATTCTCTGCTGGAAGAGAAGTGCTGCCCCTTCCCCATCCCCCATTCTTTTCTCAGTTCTGCTCTGGGCCGGGAGGAAATTCCGGGCTTTTGTTTCATTATGATGTAACTCCTGGCTGGAGAGGGCCCGAAGATTCCTGGGGAGGGGGGCCTGTGTGCGTACCTGCTCCGCGTCTTTGGGAGGAAACGCTTTGAAATGATTAACCGTGCTCAGCTCAGGCGTTCGCTGCTTCTGGGAGAGCAGCGTGTGGCCGCGTTTGAAGTAGGCCATGGAGAGGGCTGGCAATTAGGCCGAGTGCTGTCTGCAGCGCGCCCGCCCCGGCCGGCACAGGCCTCTGCTTCTGAGCCTGCCTGCAGTCGTCCGAGGAAACCGGACTTCTCACATCTGATCAAGATGGAGAAAGCCTGTCCCGGGCTGATTCTGGTCCCCGCTTTATATAGGCTGGCGTTTCCATAACTTTGAACTCGTGGCATGGACCTGTGCTCCTCCGAGAAGCCAGCTCTGGTTTCGGAGCAGAGCGGTGGTGGGAGGAGGAGGAAGAAGAGAAGGAGGGACGATTGTGGGTTTAAAAAAAGAGCCACCGTTTATCCCGTGCTTACTTTTTGCCAGGTATAATGCTAAGAGCTTCACGTGAATTAAGTCAGTCCTTCGATAACTCTACAAGACACCGTGATCTCTATCTTACCGAGGAATGAGCACAGAGAGGTTAAGTAGCTTCTTTAATGCCACACTGCTGGGTAGCAGAAGAGCTGGGTCCTGACCACTGTGGCACCCTGCCTGTGTTGTCTGTGACCCGGCCTGTCAGAGCAAGCAGCCCTGACTTCTGTGTAGGGTGACCAGCTTGTCCTGGTTTGTGCGAGACTGTCCATCTCCGGCCAGCCGACGGTTGGTCACCTTGCTTCTGTGGCCTGCTGTGCCTGTGTCAGCCTGTTGACCGAGGCTGCTTCTCATTCAGCGTCCAGCAGGCTCACCGGCGAGCGACATCCTTAGGGAAGTTTAACACCCACAGAAACCCATCACGGGGCTGGTCCTCGTGAGGAGGTGGCCAGCCTCTCTGCTGGGGCCCTTTCCCTCCCCGGAGCAGACGGTGCCCTGTCATGGTATGTCATTTCCTAGACTCTGCAGAGGGTGAGTGCTGTGACTCAGGCGCTGGGTGTGTGTAGGGGAGGCTGCCCGTGTGGCTTGGGCGGTGGGGCACTGGATGAGTTGGACAAGTGTTTGGGAGAGGAGATGGCCGCTGGGCCCCGCTCAGCCTATTTTGTGGTTCTGGTTCTGGCGCCACCATTGGAAGATTGGGAGGTGAACACGCGTCGTGGGGACTGCCTTTGAGAGCACGGCTTGCGTCATCAGCGAGTGACACAAACGATTTCCACCTTTCTCCCGATTCCCAGAGCTCCTGTTGAATTCCCCTACCACCACTGCGGTTGAGAAAGAAAACGGCAAAATGAGAGTGTCCTCTTGAAACGGAGACCCTGGATTAGGAAGTCATCTTGCTACAGAGCTGAGACAAGCCTCTCCCTGGCGTGAGGCCACTGGTGGGCCTGGGTTCGAATCCCAGCCCTGCCACTTGTGTGATCTTGGGCAGGTGACCCAGAGGGAAGGACTCAGAGGCATTTTGAAAGGGCCTGGTACACTGTATGTAATAAAAGAAAGTCTTCGCGGTTAATACCCATGGCTACGGAAAGCTCAGAGGCCAGGTTATCTTGAAGTAAGGTGTCCCTTAAGTCAAGGGACATCTAGGAAGGGCTGAACGGGATGATTTCCGGTGGTTCACAAGACCGAGCAAGGATGTCGTCACCTGCTTGCTTCCTAGTACCCAGCAGACTTTCCCATATTCAGATTTCAGTGAAATGTCACAAGGAGGGGAGAATGCTGCCACTTCCTGCTCCATGCCAAGCTGTTTTCCTGAGTCATTGCTCTGTCCCTTTCCTCTAGGCAGCCCCTCCCTCGCCCACGTTAACTCCTTCAGAACCAGACTTATTTTGAGGGGTAGGGGTGGGAGGCTAAGGATCACTGGTGGGCCAACCCAGAACTGCGGGTCCTGCTGCCTCGCACGGAGGTCTTTTCAGATCACGGGTGAACCGTTTTTTGGGTGATTGTCTAGGGTGGCTGTTTGTCATGATTCCAAGTTTATAGATGAAATGCATTTAGCAATACGTCCTCGTCAGAATTAAGTCGTTAAAGAAGAAGAAAAAAAATCTTTGACTCAGCTTTCTGGAAAAGATCCTCAAGGCGGCTTTGTTACCATGGCTACAGCAAGCTCCACACCCACCGTTCTATCACCACCAGTGGCCTAGCCCCCACTGGGGTGGGTAGGTTTTTAAGTCAGCATGCTGGCCCGCTATCTCGTCCCTCCGAAGTAGGCTGGATCCAGCCAGCATTTCCCAATTCTTCTCCCTAGGAGCCTTCATTGGAAGCCTCTGCTCTTGACAGCTGTGTCTCTTGTTCGGAACCTATTAAATTTCTACTCCTTGTGTCCGGCTGCTGAACTCTCCCCGACTCTGGAGGGGGAGTCGGTGTGTTTGTAACCGGGAACAGAATTGGGGTTTATGTTTCACTGAGACTAGAAGGGTTGGAATCCTCTCGGTTTGGGGCAGCCTTGGGCTGGACCCCTCCTCTCGCCGAGCAGGACCCTGCTTCCCTCCTCTTTCCTGCTGGGTTTGGGCAGAACGCCCTCCCCAGCTGTCTCAGTTGCTTATGAGTGTATTCATTTCTAGTGACTTTTCCCCCTCTGTCCCATGAATTAAAGAATTTTAAAGTTAAAAGGGATTTCTTAAGATCCTCTGGCCCTGTGGGTGTTGATTTTTAGAGTTGTTGACACCGAGGAGAGGGTGAGGTGGGCTATGCCCCGTCTTCCCAGGAGATTGTATCCACGCACGGAAACCGCGCCCTGTGGATCGTGCGTCCCTGAAGCGCTTTCCTGGACTCCAGGTAAGAACTTGGGGTCTGGTTCCTTTCTCTGCCTCGCTTCCCATGTCACACATGTGGCCTTGAGGCTCTGAGCAGTAGGAGACCTCCTTGGGGTCCTCTCCTCTTTGGCTGTCTTCATTCTCTCACGTTGCCTCCATGCTTGGCTTCTGTGTCCTCAGTCTTGAGCCTGCCCCCCAGGTGGCCGTGAGGAAGCAGAGGAGACTGGCTCCCCAGGGTGGAGCAGGATTCTCCAGGCTTGAGAACTCGATTCCACGCCCCCCCCACCCCCGACCCCCACACATGCACCCTGTAGCACCTCAAACCAGTGTGCGTCTGAGTCCCCTGGAGCACTTGTCAAACCATAGGTCACCGGGCCCTGCTCTGGAGCTTCTGATTCTGTAGCTCCGACGTGGAGCCTGAGGATGTGCATTTCTAGCAAATTCCTGGGTGATGCTGTTGCTGCTCGTAGCGGGGACCACACTTTGGGAGCCACTGTCCTGGCGGATCTCAGCCACGGGCGGATAGCTTAGACGGCCCAAGGAGGGGCTGGTGCCCTTTCTGGCCCGTGGGTGACTGGGTGTGGGCTGGCTGTGCCCTTCATCCCCCGTGCGCCATGTTCCAGCTCAGTGGTTCTTCGGAGGCTGGTACCACTCCTCTGGGAGCGTTTGGGAAATACGTGGGGGCGCTTTTTGTTGTGACTGTTTGAGAGTACTGATGGCGTTGGGTGGGAGGGTGCCGAGGTTGTCCTTGTGTTGAGGAGGAGCTGTCCTTTGCAGAAATCCGTAGCTTTCCCCTGAGAAGCATTAAAACGCGCTACTTGTTTTCTCCCGAACGTGCCCCCAACTTTCCCTTGGCGTGTCTTTGCACATCTCCTTTGTTCTTCCAAAATCTACCCACAGACTGAGCAAAACATACAAAATCAAAACCTTTGCCCAATTGCTTTGAATTTTTGCCTGACCAGGACGCCATTTCTTCCAGGACGCAGCAGCCCCTTGCAGCCCCCAAAACCCTGTTCTTAAACACCTGTCCTCTGATTCTTTGAGCAGAGTTGCTTGGGTTTAGCAGATCGACATGCACCAAACCCCAAACTCCCTGCTGCGCTCACAAGCCCACGGTGATCAGCCCCAGCTTGTTTGTCTGGTGACATTTTTTATCCCTCATTTGCTCATTACTGGCTTTCATTTGCACCTGCTGCTTTTCTATGTGAAACGGAACCTCTTAAATACCTCGTTTTAAAATTTTCTTTGGGCCTGGCCTAGTGGCGCAGTGGTTAAGTTCCCACATTCCGCTTCGGTGGCCCGGGATTCGCCGGTTCGGATCCTGGGTGTGGACATGGCATTGCTTGGCAAGCCATGCTGTGGTAGGCGTCCCACATATAAAGTAGAGGAAGATGGGCACGGATGTGAGCTCAGGGCCAGTCTTCCTGAGCAAAAAGAGGAAGATTGGCAGCAGTTAACTCAGGGCTAATCTTCCTCAAAAATAAAAAACAAATTTCTTTATTTCAATAAAGTAGTACAGACATGTGAATGTACACAAGGGTACACAGTGAAAACTAATGCCCCCAGGTTCCCTTCCCAGAGGCAGCCACCAGTCCCCCTTTTGAGCTCTGCTGTATTTTTGTGCTCATCCAGGAATATGTTAGGCTTATGTGAACATGGATATATATAAAAAACATCCTTTTTTGGGGGAGTATGGTGGTCTGTTCGTGGTGCTAGCCGTGTGTTTCTTTTTTAACCTGATACGGAAGCTTGGGGAGCGTCACTTCGTGTGGAGGTGTCTCCTCGTTCTTAGTGACTGCAGAATATTCCACAGGATGGCTGTCGTGTGTTGTCAGACCCGTCCTCTCTCTGTGGGCATTGAAGTCGTTTCCAGTCTTAGGTACAGCATGCAGGGAGCAGATGAGTCATCTGGCATGTGCTTTGCTCCCCTGTGACTGTGTATTTAGAATGTGTTTCTAGGAGGAGGTTTCGGGGTTAGAGACCGTGTGGAGAAAGCCAGGGTTTTCGCGTGTGATGGCCGCGTGGAGCATCCCTGTGGGAATGAGAGGAGGCGCTCTCCGGGGTACATGTCAGTCCCACGCCGCGGCTTTCTCTAGTGGCTTTGCCCACTAACCAGCTGTCGTGTGCCTCTGGGCCAACCCTTTGGGCTCTCTGGGCCTCCGTTTTGATGGCTGTGGGATGTTCCCCCGAACTCTGGGGTCTGTTCTCCCTCAAGGTGCCTGTGGTTAGCATTTAATTGCCTCTCAGGGCCGTGTGTCAGGGTTTTCCTGCCCAGGGAGACTGGAGAGTTCCATGGTGTGGAGTGGATTTTGCAAAAGCAGCTCATTGTCCTCCTTTGTGAGCGTGCTGGAAGATGCCCCGCCTTTCGGTCAACAGTCCACCACTGGGAGGCCTTGCGTGCGGCCCTATTGGACCCTGTTAATCTGCCCTGGTGGCTCTTGTCCGGACGCACAAGGATGGTGACACATGGTGCAGCCCGCGTGCTGGGACCTGCCTGAGAGTTAACCCTGGAGGAGGAACGTCGTCAGGCTATCTGGGAGATAGTCACCTTTCTGGATTCCTCACCCCATCCCATCACCTGTGCTGGCCCCTCTTCTGGTGCTTGTAGCTTTTGTTTCTCCGGATGTAAGTGCGCCAGGCCGAGCCATGACATCCCTAAGCTAACCAGACAGCCGTCGAGCATGGAATGGAATCAAGTCCTGGCAGTTGAAGATTGGATGGTGGGGGAAGTAGATATGTGTTTAAATGAGATGCTGAGAGAATTAAAATAGAAAGGAGTGGATGGGCAAGAGTGGGGTAGGCGTACAAATGAGAATCAGTGAGAATGTAATTTGCGTGGAATTCTTTGAAGGAGAGTTGCAAGTACGATGAGTACCGGTGACGGGGCCACGAGCACTTTCTGGTGGGTGGGTACATTCTTCTTACATCGTTACACTTTGTTAGCCTGACAAACGCGAATAAATATTACTGTGTTCCACAAAGAAGTGTGTTTGCTTTTGTTTTCTTGAAGCGTGTGGCCTTGGTCTATCTTTCGTGGTTTCTTGCTTTTGCCGTCAGGCACGGGTGTGGAGAAGAAATACTTCTTTGGGATAAGGACAGTACCAGTGCCTGTGTGAACACTCATGGCAGTTGGATCATGGCCTTGTCAACTGGGACACAGTAGGGAAGAGTGGGGATTGTGGCAAAATGGAGGGCACGTTCCCATCTCAATCTGAGCACCTGGTATTCAGATCTGTCTGGTGCCATAAGGCTCTGCAGGCCATGATGTATTTTTTTATGAGAAGCCAAAAATCTAGGGGATTATGTGAAGTCTCTTGATTTTTATATTTTATTTTATTTTATTTTTTTTAAAGATTTTATTTTTCCATTTTCTCCCCAAAGCCTCCTGGTACATAGTTGTGTATTTTTTAGTTGTGGGTCCTTCCAGTTGTGGCATATGGGACACCACCTCAGCGTGGCCTGATGAGCGGTGCCATGTCCGCACCCAGAATCCAAACCAGTGAAACCCTGGGCTGCCAAAGTGGAGTGCGCAAACTTAACCACTGGGCCACGGGGCCGGGCCCTTATTTTTATATTTTAAAATATAAAATGTTATGTAGGCCAAAGAAAGACTGTGTGGCTTCTGAGACAGGCAGTGAAAAGAGTGGGTAAGTGTGTTCCCGGGGAGGAATGCTAAAATGCTATTGGGTTTGGGAACAAAATGTGTTGTGTCCCGCACACACCCTCCCTGCGGGGTCTCGGCCTGCCTGCCTGCTTTAAAATATGTGGTCCTGTATATCTCTTTCAGATCCTGGCTCCACAGAGAGAACAGCCCAGAAAAGAAAGTTCCCCAGCCCTCCACATTCTTCCAATGGCCACTCGCCACAGGACACGTCAACAAGCCCCATTAAAAAGAAAAAGAAACCCGGATTACTGAACAATAGCAATAAGGAGCAGGTAAACGGCCGCTGGGGATGGCGTCCACGCCAGCACGACAAAGGCTGTAGGGAAGCCTTCTGGCTCCCCCCGGGGTTTCCTAGTAGCTCGAGTTCCTGGCATTTAGCAAGCTGCCTTTCTCCAGCTGTCATTTGCATAGGACAAAAAGGGCAGCTCAAAGGGGACCTGTGTAGACACTTCCAGGGGGTTTTCAGATCCGTTTGGGGGACAGGGCAGTGACCCAGATGGGATGAAGATACTGTGCATTAGGGTTTGGGGCTTTTCCTGGGATTTTTTCTTCATGCCTTAGGACTGTTGCCCTACATGGCCCGAGGATTTTCCCTTCTAGGCCATGGCCAGCAGGATGCTTCCGAGCTTGGCCTGGAGGTGGCTGCGTGGCTGAGACGTGCTCCCTTCCGGTCTCAGTTTTCTCATCTGTAAAATCAGAGGTTTAGGTCCGTGGAGAGGCAGCCGCTCTGCCTGCCCATTGCCCCCGGTCGCTTTTGGTGACTGGTCACCATGCCTTCTCATTGCCCTCGACATGGGCGGCAGACCCCACCCTCCCTGGGCGGCGAGGACCCGTCAACTAGATGTGAAAATCTGTTTGTCCTCTTGGATCTTGTCTAAGGAACCTTCTGGCTTAAAAATCCTCTGATGCAGGCTAAATGTGCTTCTGATTAAAAAAAAAAGAGAGAGAGATGCTTTAGTGGGCCATGAGGTCCAGTCTCCCAGTGCTGGAGGAGACGGGAGGCCCCAGTGGTTCGATGCCACCGCAGCAGGGCCTGCTTGGGACGTGTGCATCCATTTTGTGCGTTACGGAGAGCTGGAGTGGGCCCTGGGGATTCAGGTTGAATAAAACAAGATTGCAGCTTTCACGGGAAGAAACCTAGCAACAGTTAAATGCCCAGGACTGTGAGAGGGCACGTTTCTGTGCTCTAATCTATTTTCATCCTCAAAATTACATAGCGAAATGCCAGCTCTGCTTTTGCTGTGTGGCTGTGGGCAAGTTAACCGCTCTGTGCCTAGTTTTCTCATCTCTTGAAATGGGAATAATGATACTGCCACTGATTTCACAGGGTTGTTGTGAAGATGAATTGAGCTGAATGACATAAATACTAATAATAGTAAAAATTAAGCCAGGCTCTACGCTGAGTGTAATAATCACACAAACTATATGTGAAATAATTAAACACCAGTTTTAGAATTGTTCTAGGCCTGAGCTGTTTAGTAGGATAGCCACAGGCCACGTGTGGCCATTGAGGGCTTGCAAGTGGCAAATGTGACTGAGGAGCTGAATTTTTCATTTAATTTAACTTAAATGTAAGCAGCTGCCTGTGGCTGCCTGTAGCTCCCGTGTTGGACTGTGCAGGTCTAATGGGTTGGGAATCCCATTATAGGAGAAAAAACTGATGGGTCCTAAATAAATTTCTGGGGGCATTGCAATTTAAACATACTGTCGTTGAAAACAGTACTAAAAGCAGTGCTTACAGTGTGCCACGTTCTGTTGTGAGCATTTTTCTGTGTTAATCTTAATGTTTATAATAACCCTTATAATTGTCTCCGTTTTACAAGTGAAAAAACCAGAGGTTCAGAGAGGTTAAGTTGCCTCCTCAAGGCTTCAGAGCAAGTGAGAAGCTGCATTTGAGCTTAGGTCTGCCTGTCTGGCTTGATGCCAGTGACAACCCACCCCTGTCACCCAGGAGCCGTCCAGTAGCTGTTGGGATTGAAGACTAAGAAAGAAACTTTCAGGCCACAAATAATCCACAAACCTTCACTCAGCCAGTTAATTCACCTTCCTGGGCAGACCCTCGTCTTGCTTACTTATTGGTAACAACCAGTAAGCGTGAAGCAGATATTGCCCCCTGTGTGTAGAAAGTCTTTTATTTACCTCCCCTCTGTGTGTGCGTGTGTGCACACATGCTTTGTGAGTTCCTGCCTGTCCTTTAAGAGTTGGCTCACCTCTCTTTCTGGAAGCTGATCAACGTGGGCAGTCCAGGTGTTTTCTCTCCCTTCCCCATCTGTGTGATAATACCGTTTCCGTAACACTTAAGCCTCATGACCACAGTGATGTGTTTGTAAATCTGTGTCCCCCTCTGGACTGGGAGCCTCAGACAGTGGCCAGTGTCTGACGGCTGCTGTCGCCCCAGAGTTTGACACGTGGTGGGAGCTCCTGAATGTAGACCGCACTCTGGGCGTGGAACATGGCAGAGCGTGGTGACCCGGCATAGGGCGTGTTTATGCTCCTGAACAGTCATCTTCAGTGTTGATAGAAGAGTTTACAGGACTGTGGCACTGGAGGAAACTGTTCCAGACCTGAGGCCTGGCTCTTGCCAGCCCCACCGCATCTGGGGAACTTGCTCTGTGACTTTGTCAGTTGCTGTCTCATCTCTGAGCTTCAGTTATCTTGTAAAATAGTGGTTTGGACGAGGAACACTGTAAGGTGGATTGTCGGTTTTTTTTTCAGATCGAAAACTCCGTGGGGCTGAACAGCCACGAGTTGGCAAAGGAGAAATAGCCTTAACTGTAAAAAAAAAAAAAAGAGTATTCTGACCCTTGACTCCATGGTTCATTCTAGCGAGTAATGTTTACGGAGTAGGGGCAACTCCCTCCTCCCCGTCTGCCTTCCTAAGGGGAACGAAATCCCCTCAAAATTCTTCTGGACACTTCCTTTTTCTTCTTTTTTTCTTTTAGAATTAAAGAATTAAAAAATTATGGAATTAAAAGTAAATTGTAGGTCTGCACATGCTGGGTTTTACCATCATAATATAGTCACCAACATTTTTTTTTAAAAGATTTTATTTTTTCTTTTTCTCCCCAAAGCCCCCCGGTACATAGTTGTATATTTTTAGTTGTGGCATGTGGGGCGCCGCCTCGGCATGGCCTGATGAGCAGTGCCATGTCCGCGCCCAGGAGCCCAACTGGCAAATCCCTGGGCGGCCAAAGCGGAGCACTCGAACTTAACCACTCGGCCATGGGGCCGGCCCCTCACCCATTTTTCATGTCTTGGGAATTTAATACTTTTAGGAGAGTTTTAAGAACCACTTTTAAACACACTTTATTTTTAGGGGAAAAAGTATTCTAAGATTTATAATTAATATTTAAAGCCTTTTGGTCATGGTGTCACCCCTTAGGAAAGGTTTGAAAACATGTAGGTGCTTTTTCTTGCGAGCGGTGGTGGTGGTGGCGGCGGGGACACCTCACAGCCTAGAAGGACACTCCTTGTATTTTGTGGATGAGAGTCAGGTTGCCAAACACCCTGCAGTAGATGGGGCAAGAAACATCTTGTCCTCAAATGACCTTAGGGCCTTTACTAAAAAGTATGACTCTCCTCTTTGCTTCCTGGGGGTATTTGAATTCAAAGAGTCCTTTTGGAAGATTCTCTCTTTTTTTTTTTTTTCCTGCTCATCAAAGGATTGAGAAATAATCTGTTAACCTAAATGGGTTTGGGTATACCTTTGACTAAACATGGCAAAGAAGTCATGGGGCCCCTCATGACCTCCTCTGGGTACAGGGTGTACACATACCGTAAATGGTGGCCTAGGACTTATTTTGTTGAGCCCATGCATTGTCTTAAAAACTGGGGCATTTCACAGAAGTCCTTTGTTGGGCCCGGGCAGTGTATTGACAGTTGAGATAGTTCGGGGGGCAGCAGGTTGGCCGGCATCTCCCTGAGATCAGGCAGCACTGGTGGCATGTGCCCACCCAGCTGCCTTGGTCACTGGAGCTGAGTGGGGCTGCCCCCTTAAGACGGGCATGAACTCTGCCCCTCCCTGCTGTTTCGCCAGCGTTGGGGCTGAATGCCAGTGCCTTCCTCACCCTCCAGGCCTGGACAGGTCTTCTTAGAGACATGTTTTGCCAGGACCCATGGTTTTTATCAGATGGCATGGGGACAAAAGCTGGAGCAAGATCTATTTTTATTCATGTATGTTACCTACGTGGCCCTGTAGGAATTTGAGTTTGTGGTTCCCCCGTCCCCAGCACGTGTGCCCTGTGCTCCCACACAGTCAGAGCGCTCATTCTCCGGGTTACACAGACCAGGTGTTGGCAAACTACAGCCTTGTGGGCCAGATGTGCCCTGGAGCCTGTTTTTGTAAATAAAGTTTTATTGGCACACAGCCACATTAATACATTGACATATTGTCTCTGGTTCCTTTTGCACGGCAGTGGCAGGCCTGAGTCCTGGCAATAGAGACCACGTGACTGACTGACTCGTATATTTATAGAACACTTTATAGAAAAAGTTTACCAGCTTCTGGTATAGACTGGGCTATTCCAGAAGTGAATAATCAAGCCTGTCTATTTTCTTGTTAAGCCGACCTGTGGAAGAAGCAGGGAAATAAGCACATTTGCTCACGCAGCCTGCAATTATCCTGGAATAACACAGGTTGCAACCCGTTTGCTTTACCAGCTGGTTACACACCTTATACGTGTGGGGGCGAAAAAATCATAACTCATTTTACCTGAAATGATTTGCTCTTTCTTTTTTAAATATTCCATATTTGTTATCAGCTGCTTTTTAGGGAGTAGGAAGCACAAGGAGCAGATAAGGCCAGTGTCTGGTTGACAAGGAGGTTACCCGGCAGCTGGTTCTCAGTTCTCAGCCGCAGCGGTGGCCGCAGGGAAGGGTGGAATCTCCTGAAAAGGGTCTGGGGCAGCCTGGCTCAGCCCTGGTGTTCCTCCCAGGAACGCCCACCCCACCAAGATGGGCTGTGGCAGGACCGTGGGGGAAACTGAACTTCTGAAGTGGCAGAACCCCCGCTTCTATTGAAAAGGACCTGGGTTGCCAGCTCGGGAGATGAGCTGTCGTATTTGATTCTCCCAGTTTCATTTACATCTTAACGACTCTTCCTATCCTGTTATTAATTTCCTGAAAGGGAGTCAGGCACTGGAATATGGCTCACTGCCATCCTGCAGAAGCCACAGAACCATCCTGGAAGACCCTGCCAGCTTAGAAATAGTTCTGCTTGCCCGATAGGTGTGGTTTACCTTTCAATAGGAGTTTCTCTTCTCTTCTTCACCTCCCGCCCCCTCTTCCCCCGCTCCTCCTCCCTCTCTTCCTTTTCCTCCCCCTCTTCCTCTTCCTCCTCCTCTTCCTCTTCCTCCCCCTCCCCCCTTCCTCTTTCTCTTCCTCTACCAAGCCCCCCTCCCTCCAAAGAACCTCAACCATTTTCCTAGGCAGATAGATCCTCTACGTTTGTGGCTTTCAACTAAAGGCAGTGTTGCCCCCCAAGGGACATTAGGCAATATCTGGAGAGATTTTTGGTTGTCAGAGTTTTGTGCATGGGGGTGCTACCAGCCTCTAGCCGAGGAAGCTGCTACACCTCCTACAGTGCACAGGACAGCTCCCACAATGAGGAATTTTCTGGCCCAAACGTCCTCAGTGCCAAGGTTGAGAACCCTGCTCGAGATGCTGGTCTCTGTTCACATGCCCTTCTGTTATGTTTCTGGCTTTTTTTTTTTTTTTCTTAAAGATTTTATTTTTTCCCCTTTCTCCCAAAGCCCCCCGGTACATAGCCGTACACTTCAGTTGTGGGTCCTTCTGGCTGTGGCATGTGGGACGCTGCAACATGGCCTGATGAGTGGCGCCATGTCCAAGCCCAGGACTCGAACCGGCGAAATCCCTGGCTGACAAAGCGGAGCACGCGAACTTAACCACTCAGCCATGGGGCCAGCCCCTCTGGCTGTCTTTTTAATTTTCAGATTTTTCCCTCCAGCATTTTGCATTAAGCAGAAGTTATTTTGAACTACAGAGAGCGTTCTCTGAGGGGGTCCCTTAATCATCAGAATCTCTTCTGCATCCAGCATCATGTTATATGGGGCATGGGGACATGAGAAAGGGCTGGGAGACCCAGGTTTGAGGCCTTGCTCTGGGCCTAGGGATCAGATAAGTCTTTTTAACCTAGTCTTTTCATCTGTCAAGTAAGACTAGGGCTATGTACCCTGAGTACCTCTCTGGGTGGCTGTGAGGGTAAGATGAAGATGGTGTGTGTAACAGTATATTGAAAAACGTAACATGGAAAGAATATTTTAACAATGATGTCACCCTCTGGAAACCAAGCAGAGTGCTCTATCTTAAACATTGTACTGAAACAGGGAAATAACTGGGCTCAAGAATTATGCAATCACTCTTAAAAGTCTTAGTTATTTTCTTAGTAGAAATGAAAACGGGGAGGCTTGAAAGGATTGGTTAACAAGATCTGTTAAATAAGCGTCTGTGGGGCTCTTTCTCAAGGAGTGTGGAAATAGCAGGCATTGTGAGAACATTCAAACCTCGTAGTAAGAACCAGGAACGAGGAGTCATGAACGCCTGCAATCTTGGCCACTCTTTGCCTTTATCCTGGGGGTCCTAGCCATTAAAATAAGGAAAAAAGAAAAGTAACGTAAAAATATTAGACATGAACAGATGAAACTGATGTTAATTTGACATGATAAGATTTTTAATCAAGAAACTATTAGAACTGTTTATATATGAGGTCAGTATTAAAAATCTCACAGCATTTCTATGTACCAACAATTACTATTTAGAAAATATAATAGAAAAAGATCCCATTCACAGTATCAACAAAAATTACGCAGTCTCTAACCAATATATAAGATCTTTTTGGAGGAAATTGTAATGTTTTACTGAAGGACGGGGAAAAAAAACCTTGTTCTACAAGGAAGTTTGTTCAAAGGTAGGTGCTGTGGTTGTAGCTGAGCTGTAATCCGTGGAATCGAGGCTCAGAGTGGGTTGAGTAGCTCTCTCAAGGTCACACAGCCAGTTGCCAGGTCATTTTGACTTCCTCGTGTTTCCAAGCGGGGTTTCTTATTGATTTCTGATAGACATTTCCCTAATGAGTTTCTTCTGAGTAATTGTATGTGTTGCAGTGTGCCTTTGCTGGATTTCTACAGAGTATCGTTAGGGAAACATTTCTGCCAATATTTTGGGATAGGAAGGGGTCTGGCTCCCATGAGTTGGCCACTCATCGAATCTTTCTGCCGTTGTTGGTTCTCAGCAGGAGGTGGGGCTCCTCTGTGAACACGGGGATCTGCTGTGGCTGAGAATCCCGGCTTTAGGAAGCCTCTTGTGCTCATACGTGCCTTATGCATTGAGGGTGGACTTAGAAACAGATGACCATCTTTTGGTGGCTCAGGTCCAGTTGATCCGCTCTCCACTTGCGTGCTGTTGAAAGAATCCCAGGGCAAGTGCTGTGCTTCTGTTGGCTTTGTACGTTTAGACTTCTGCACGTTGGGCCCTTAACCGTATTAGCAATATTAGTAATGGTGGCACTGTGTTGAATGCGTCCATTATGTCATCCCGTTCAATCCCAACCACAATCCCACGAACTTAGGTGTTGTCACCCCCATTTTACAGATGAGAAAAATGAAGCTGAGAGGTTGAGCGACTTGCCTGGGATCACCCAGCTCGTAGAGTTGAGACCTGAACCCAGGGATGCCTGGGTCGCGGCCATCGTGCTATTCTGCCAGGGCTGCCTGTTAACTCTTAGACACCAGCTTTTCCATCCATGGCCTCTTCAAATAGAAGAAAGAAAAATCTCTTACTATCTAACAACCTGCAAACTCTGTGTTTTAGTAGAGTCCCCCAAGATGGCTTTGTAATGAATGTTGAAATGCTGTAATTTTCTTTTGTTGTTATTGATGTATTTGTTCAAATTCCTTTTGAGAATGCACATTTGTTTTGAAACCGAACCTGTCTTTCTTGCCTACATTTCAGTCAGAACTAAGACATGGTCCGTTTTACTATATGAAGCAGCCACTCACCACAGACCCTGTTGATGTTGTACCGCAGGATGGGCGAAATGATTTCTACTGCTGGGTTTGTCACCGGGAAGGCCAAGTCCTTTGCTGTGAGCTCTGTCCCCGGGTTTATCACGCTAAGTGTCTGAGACTGACATCGGAACCAGAGGGGGACTGGTTTTGTCCCGAATGTGAGGTTAGTTCTTGATGACTGAATGCATTATTCGCCTTGTTTCCTCTCCTTTCTCTCTCTTCCTTTTATTTTTAATCTTTCAAATAACCCAGATATAGGGAAAAGAGAAATTTCTTGCCTCGACCTGCTTTGTCCTGTTCACCTCCTCTTGGACCGACATTCAGCACTGCGGCTCTCAGGAACACAGTCACACAGAATGTTCTTTTCGGTTCTTCGTGGGTCTTGGGGTCACTTTGAGATCTGCAGCCTTCTCTGATTCTCCTGTGATGAACATTTCAGAAGTTTCCTTATGAACCTTGAACAGTGCACATATTTTGAAAAGACCTCACGCTGCCTTTTGCTTTCTTGGATCTCGTCTCCGCCTGTGTCATTGAAGCCTCGTCGGTAGCCAAGCTGGGAAGACTGGTTGTGGTGGTCTGTTCTGAGTGGTTGCCATCTGATGCTCTCATTCGTGGAACAGCTCTTTCTCAAGTGCCTGTTAGGTGCTCGGGAGTCGACAGAGAACAAAAAGAAGCATGAATCACATATCTCTCTTCAGGAGAAAAGGGCAAAAACCCAAATAAATGAAATTATATACAGCATGTTAGAAGAAGAGTGTTCTCTTAGAAGAAGAGAAAATGAATTGAACATGAAGAATAGGGAGTGAGGGACGTGCAGGGTGTTTCCTTTTTAAGTGAAGAGGTCCAGGAATGCCTCGCTAAAATGTGAGGAGGACCTGAACAAGGGGAGGAGGGAGCCACGCGGCCATGGGGAAGACGTTCCGGGTGGAGGGAGCGCGAGTACGGACCCCCGAGCAGAAGCACAGGGACAGTGACCGGAATGGGTGTAGCCTAAACACTCTTCATTAAACCAGTTATTGCGGCTTCCACGATTCTGAGCTGTCTTCTCTTCTGGCTGACTCCCAACTACGATGCTTCTGCAAACGTTGAGAATAAGAATGTCACCTACAGAATAATTTAATGTGGAATGTCACTTGGATTCAAAGGTATATTGGAATTAGATCTCAAACGAGGAAGCTTTCTGTGTGTGAAATGGAAAGCTCTCCCAGATGTCTTTAGTGGGAAGAAAGCAAGCTATAGGATAGCGTCTGTGGCATCGCCTTTGTGTAGAGAAAGGAGAAAAATAAGAACTATATGGAAAGAAATTAGACATCAGATCAATGTGATGATGACATTTGAATGGTGTTCTGCTGCTAAAATCACAAAAGATGGCTGCTGCTTCTCTCTGGGACTCTAGATGGGGAGATGTGTAGGACACGCTTTGCCCAGCGATGCCCTCTTGTTCAGAGCCTGACCTCATTCTGCTTCATTTCGTGTGGGAACTAGAGCCTTCATTTATTTCCTTTTGTCTTGACCAACCCTTCCCAGTTATTTAATAACTTTGGGAAAAAGATAGTGGCTCAGATAGGATGCTTTTGCTGCAAGTAATAGATCTTGATGAAAGGCGATTGAAACAATAGGGGTTTATTATCATGTGTAGAGAGGACCCAGAGGCAGGGCCAGGCTAGAGTTCTTTCAAAGCTCGACTCTTTCCATTTCATTGTTAGGGCGATGTGTTCCTCATGGCTGTAAGATGGCTGCTGGGGGTTTTATCACGAGTGGCTGAACAAAAATCTTCCTGAGAGAACAGCGTTGTCTCCTCACTTCCCTTTTTGTTGAGCAGAAGGACTTAGCCCGTTGGCCTCCAGCTGACTTGCCCTTGGGCTCATTGGTGGGGATTGGATCACGAGTCCCGAGGCGAAAAAGGCTTGAAAATGCTTGTCTGGCACTTTTAGTCTATATTGTGGGAACCAGGCACTGCCAGCCAGGAGGAAGGGGTCGGGGGTGGAGGGAGAGGAGGTGAATGACAGTTGAGCAGGCGAGCCAAGTGTCTGCCACGGATAGTTACCTGGAAACAGACTGAAATTCAAACAAGCAGATGTCTCCGTCTGAGATTTAGAGCCCCGAATTTCTTCCAGGGGCGAATTGGGGAGCCTGTCAACTGGGAGACTACTCTTTCAGGCTCTGGTGGCTAAGCCATTAGACACGGGCGTCGTGTACTGTTCTCAGCGTCTGAGTGCCTCTCGTGTTGCCCTTTTCCTCGACAACCAATCAGATACGTCTGCAAATTCCTTTTGGAGGATCCAGAGATAATGAAGAAAGGAAACTCAATCCAAGTTAATTGGAGAAAACTTTTCTCAGCTCTTCCTACACAGATGGTTAAAGAGTTTCCTGACATCGTCAAAATTTGCTATTTTTGTTGTTTCTGCTACATAAAGATTCTGAGCCTCTGAGATTCAGTATCAGATTTACATAGCAGAATCCGGTTTCAGATATTTCTCTGGGGCTCTTCTTTGAGGGGACTTTCCCTTACAAAATGTCATTTATGCCCATGGAGATAGACAGCTAGACTACGCTTCTCATGTAGGTTTCCAGAATGTCCTGAGTGGGTTCATATCCGTGGTGACAGAGAATGAAGTCATACTTATTATTAGTCTCCTAGCATCCTTTGGATTCTTTCTACAGGGAAGACTGTCCCTTCCATCAGTGATGTTGTTGAGTTAATGCCCTGTCAGTTTCCGGAAAGATAGCCCAGAACCTTAAGAGGATCAAGTCAAGTGGCTGATTCATTGTGGGAAGAGATTACCCTGAAGCCATCAGTGGCCTTTCCTTTTATATCCCATTCTTGAAACCTAAGGTTATAATAATGACGATTTTTTAGTTCCTCTCCTACCCACACCTTTTTCAGATTATGTCATCTTCGTGAGCTAAACATACTTCTTAATAAGGTAATCAATAGACTGGTGTGCTTTCCAGTTTTTATCCGCTGATCCAGTACATAGTCAAGTAGATTGGAGAGAAACAACTTGTCTCATTTAGATGGAAATTATTTTTTGTGTGTAAGCTTACTGGAAAATTAGAAAAGGGAAATAAGTACACGGATAGTGACTTTCTTTCTAACTGGACGTTTCTGTGATTCTTGACTTGTAGAAGATTACAGTGGCAGAATGCATCGAGACCCAGAGTAAAGCCATGACAATGCTCACCATCGAACAGTTGTCCTACCTGCTCAAGTTTGCCATTCAGAAAATGAAACAGCCAGGGGTAAGAAGGAAGTTCCTCTTGGTATAAATGTACATGGAAATAGTGACATTTCTTTTGGTCTGTTAACATTCTTGTTCTGTGTAGCCTCAGCCTTAGCCTGTGCCTACTCTTTGGTCCTTCTTATGTGCCTGAATTCAGATATCTGTAAATTAAACATAAGATATGATGACGTTCCGTTAACTCTATGGTGAGTGCTCTGTGTCCCTGAGGAGCTGAGTCAAAAAATGACATAGAGTAGAAAGCTGATGGCGATTTAAAATTCTGACTGGTTGTGAAGTGAAACCTCATACCCTGTTGGGGGAAGGGGCAGTTTTGTGCTCTTTCCCATGGGAGTTAGTAAATTCCATTTTAATGAGAAAGCTGATTATAACCCAGTTTATTTATAATCAAAGTCTGCTGATGGAAACTTCGAGTAAAACTGAACTGGTGAGATCCCATAAAGGGTGAGAATTTACGTAGTTCCTTCACCTGTGAAAGGGGATTTGATGGGCAGCCTTCACCCCTTAAGAAGAATCCGCATGCGAGGGTAGGGCTGCCCCCTTCAGCTGGCAAGCGGTGCGTTTCACCGTGGTTTCCCTCCCAGGCGGCCCAGTCACGAAATCACAGCCATGGTGGTTTTCGTTTTTGCGGCAATTTTCAGGAAGATGGCAGCAAAATACCTTGGCAGTAAAAATAAAATGTTATGACAGTATAGTCAACATATTATGACATTTTTCCTACAGAAACTGGAGGGGTAGGCTTCTCCTTTTCTGATTTGCACGGAGGCACCATATGGGCTAGTGGTGACCCTTTGGGAAATTCTTCATCATTTGCTTTCTAAGTCAAATGAATAGACAGAAATGTAGAATCTCAGGGCAGTTAGTAGCTTCATTTCCATTTAGTGATTTAATTTCCTTAAAGAAACAAGCTTTAGTTTTGAGATTATATTCTGAAATTTGATATCACGATGAAAAAAAAGCCAGCGTGCCAACTGGGTGTTGCTAAATTGGGAGTCTGTTTGTGTCTTTAACAGAATCTCAGTCAGTGGGAGCAAAAGTGTATAGCCTCAGTTTGGTTAAAACAAAAATTACAATTTTTTTTACTGTGGGGTCATTTTGGTGTTGAGTGATAAGGAATTATTTCCTGTTTTTGATAGTCGCCAGCAGCTAGCACTTAGCCTGTTGACAAAAAGAATATACACGTAGTCTGGTCCACACTGCAGAATTATAAAGCAAAAGGAAAAAATCAAAGAAGGCGTTAATTTCTCACATAAATTGATAGGAAATCAACCGGGGCAGAAAGTTGTGGATTTTGTTGAAGCATCTTTTTAACTTAAAACGGCCACACTTTCATGCTGGATGAAAGAAGGCTCTGATGACTGTACATGGTGACCCCGTCAGATGCCTTGCTTGAGTATAATTTGAAGTTTAATTAAATCTTCTAGATATTTTTATTGATAAGTGAACACCACCCATCAAGAGACCAGGCCTTGCATTTTGAGCTTGTTCAAGTAGGACTTAAGAACGTGGATCCAGGGGCCCAGCCCCGTGGCCGAGTGGTTAAGTTTGTGTGCCCCGCTTTGGCGGCCCGGGGTTTTACCGGTTTGGATCTTGGGTTCAGACATGGCACCGCTCATCATGCCATGCAGAGGCGGCGTCCTGCATAGCAGAACTAGAAGGGCTTACAACTAGAATATACAACTATGTACTGGGGGCTGTGGGGAGAGGGAGGAAAGGAAAAAAACAAAACAAAACTAAACTAAAACCATGGATCCAAATGAAAACATTTTACACAGTCCCTGTGTTGAAGGTAATTTGCCTTCTCAAAGGAAGAGGAAAATCTCACTGTCTAAAATTTTTCCCCATGGGGTAAATTGTCTTGGCACTTAGGGGAGCTTTACTTGCTGTGTCATCTCTAGAAGTAGCCAAATTTCACCCTCAGTTGGCTTTGATTATGGGCGTTTGCAGTGTAAATAAGGCTCGTTCAGAGTTCGGGTCTAAAGTGACGGATAGTGTTTTATTCTTATTCATCTTCATGTAAGAGGACAGGACCTGTTGTTTGGATATTTATTGAAAACAAAACAAATAAAACCAGAATACCCCCATGATTATTGATAACCAGGCTGAATTAGAAGGTGATTCAATCTGCAGCTCCCCAAGGTCATTCTTTTTCTTTTTCTTTTTTTCTTTTTGCAAGGAAGATTGGTGCTGAGCTAACATCTGTTACCAATCTTCCTCTTTTTGCTTGAGGAAGATTGTTGCTAACATGTGTGCCAATCTTCCTCTATTTTATATGTGGGAAGCCGCCACAGTGTGGCTTGATGAGTGGTATGTTAGGTCCATGCCTGGTTTCTGAACCCACGACCCCAGGTTGCCAAAGCGGGGCACGTGAACTTAACCACTGCACCACCAGGCCGGCTCCCCCAGGGTCATTCTTTTTTGGAAACCTTTAGAACTGGATTGTCTGAAAAGTGGTCTCCATTTCTCCAGTATTTTGTTGGTATTAACACCTTGTCTTGCATAGTAATGATGGGTTTGTGCCTGTGTGTGTGCATCTTTTCTCTCTTTTATAGACAGATGCGTTCCAGAAGCCTGTTCCCTTGGAACAGCATCCCGACTACGCGGAGTACATCTTCCATCCCATGGACCTTTGTACCTTGGAAAAGGTTGGCCTCCATCGAGGAGCCCACAATTGTCGAGATGCCTAAAGACCCTCTCTCACTTCCTCTGCCCCATCTCAAGTTAGATGGTTTCTCTGCCTTTCCCCTGCACCATTTTCATTTGGATGGAAGGACTCTTGACCCCTTTCTCCTGTAACATTCTTCCGAGGATTGCAATGGAGAGTTGGAATCCACTGCTTGGCTCCACTTACTGCTAGTGATTCCAGCTTTTTACCTGAAAAAGTTGTAGCTTCTAAGAATTAGGGATTTGATTGATTTGAGCCTTACCTCCTCTTCTCTTTCTTCTGGAGGTGCTAATGAGAGCAGCAGGAAGGAAGATGAGAAAATGAAGTATCTGGGACACCTCCAGATTAGTAATAAAGATGTGGCTGAGGCTACTGATAAGGATATTTCTTTAATGCCTGAAGGTCTTTTAAAAACTCATGCTAAAATTCCACGCTGAAAGTTTGCACTTGTAACCCTTCAGATTGTGCATGTCGTCCTGGTGCCAGTTTTCAAATTGTTGGCATCAAAACGTGGATCGAGAAAATTGTGGATGTGGAGAAAACATTATTTCCTATTGTCTGCACGGATGACCCCTGAACAGTAAATCTGACCTGCTTTGGAAAGTTGCATGCACCCTTAGGGTGTTCAAAAAAGAAGACATTCAAAAAAGACAGGGTTGGAATCCTGGCTCCATAAGTGAATAGATTTGGAACTTTGGATCAGCTCCTTAACATTCCCATACCTCAATTTCCCTGTCTGTCAAGTGGGAATGATAATAGCTGCTTTGCTGAGTTCTTAATCATGCGGCTTATGTGAGACCATTAGAAATAATAGTAAACACATAAGTACATATAATATCCTGGCTCCTTGGAATAAGCTGCTTGATAAATGATAGCTGCTGTAAGATGAGAAAACTCAAGTTAGTGTGATGAATTCAACGAGTGCCTTTTTATAGTTAGAGATCTCAAATACAATAGCATCTTGGGAAACGAATAAAAGCATTAATTAATTTGGCAAATGACTGCTAAGAAAATTATGTGGGGGACGCAGGTGTGATGGGCTGTGGCTTGTATAGACTCACTGATGGTTATGCTCTCCCTTTTCTCCCCAGAACGCTAAAAAGAAAATGTATGGCTGCACAGAAGCTTTTCTGGCTGATGCAAAGTGGATTTTGCACAACTGCATCATTTATAACGGGGGTGAGTGGCTGCAATGACTCCTAAAAAGATGCTGTGTGTATTGCCCGTTTTCCCAGCCTTCATAAAAAATCAGGCTCTGTTTTCATGCATCAGGGCCAATAGCTGAGAATAGCTGTGTATAGATGGCTAATGTGTGTGAATAGGGGCAGTGCTGTGTACATTTTAAGGTATAAGCTGACATCCACAGTGGCTTTCGGCCGTATGGCACTGCTGCCTGTCCTTTTCAAAAACTTTATTTTAATGGAGGAATAATTACGTACGATAAAAGGCTCAGATTTTACATGTACATTCCATGAATTTGACATATGTGTAACCACCTATGTAATCACAAGCCCAAATAAGATCTAGAACTCTCCATCACCCAGTATATTCCTACGTGCCCTTTCCAGCAAATCTACCACCGTTAAAAGGAATTCCTGTTCTGTTTTCTTTTACTGTAGATGACTTTCACATAGTCTAGAATTTCATATAAATGGAGTCGGAGGTTACACTCTCGTGTCTGGCTATTGTCCTGCGGCACAGTATCTTTGGGATTCATCCACATAATGTGTGTCATGTGGTTTGTTTCTTTGTATTGTTGAGTGATTTTTAGTGTCAACATACAATTTATTTATCCATTCACCTTATTGATGCTGATGGGTTGTTTTCAGCTTTTGGCTGTTAAGACTAAAGTCACTGTGAACATTCTTGTACACGTCTTTGTGTGGACGTGTTTTCCTTTCTCTTGGGTAAATACCTAGGAGTGACATTCCTGGATCATTGAGTAGGTTTATATTTAACTTCGTGGGGAATTTTGCCAAACTGTTTTGCAAAGTAGTTGTATCGTTTTACACTTTTCCCAGCAGTGTATGTGAGAGTCTGACTTGTTCTCCATCCTTGCCAATACTTGATGTTGTCTGTCTTTTTAATTTTTGCCATTCTTGATGATATGAAATAGTATGTCATGGTGGTTTTAATTTGCCCTTCTCTAGTGACTAATGGTATTGAGCATCTTTTCATGTGCTTATTAGTCATTTGTGTATCTTTTTTGGTAAAATACCTATTTAGATATCTTATTCATTTAAAAAAATTGAGTTGTTTGTGTCTTCATTATTATTATTTTTGTTTTTTTGAGCGAGATTAGCCCTGAGCTAACATCTGCTGCCTATCCTCCTCTTTTTGCTGAGGAAGACTGGCCCTGAGCTAACATCCGTGCCCATCTTCCTCCATTTTATATGTGGGACACCTGCCACAGCATGGCTTGCCAAGCGGTGACATGTCCGCACCTGGGATCCGAACCAGTGAACCCGGGCCGCCAAAGTGGAACATGTGAACTTAACTGCTGCGCCACTGGGCTGGCCCCTGTGTTTTCATTATTGAGTTGCCGGATTTCTTTGCATTCTCGATAAAGTTTTGTCAGTTGTGTTTTCATGGATTTAGAGGATAGAGCTATCTGGACAGAATGGAGGAAGATTTCCATTAAAATCTCTCGTGGCACCTTTCCCATTGCCCCAGATTCTCCCACAATCCTCTGTCTACCTTCTGGCCAGGTGGATCTTTCAGTGTCCTGCCCCATCCTGTTCCTGTCATCTTTCCCTCCTCTTGTCTCCTGCTGGAACACTCTTTCCTTCTTTGCCTTGGTGACTTTTCCTTATCCTTCTCTCTCAGCCTGTCCGTCCTCTGAGGAGCCTTCCCTCGTGACCCAGGCCATAGTATGTGCTCCTGCTTGGGGCTCTCACAGTACCTGTACTTCCCATGGCAGCACTTATCATACTTTCTGGAGGGTACTGTTTTTATTTGTTTGAGTTGCTCACCAGGATGTAAGCTCTTTGAGGGCAGACACCGTGTTTTGTTCCCTGCATACCCTTGGGTCTAGCACAGACTTAGCTAGTGTTTAAGGAAAGTTGTATGAATGGATAGATGTTTGCTGAAATAGATGTTTTGCATTGTGAACTCAGTGGCAGGGCTAGGGGTTCGGGGAGGGGAGAGAGTCACTAGGCATTGAGAATTCGTGTGAAGATTATAAACTCAAAAATACAGCAAAGCCTGTCAGATCGTATGAACAGGTGAACGAGGTCAGGTGCAAGAAAACATCAGCAGGAGCCAGGATGTCCATTGGCCATGGGGAGAGCTAGAGATGGTGCAGGGCGGGGAACTCCTACCCGGTCTGGAGGGGCCGCCACTAGACGCTCCGGTGGTTTATTGGATTCAGAGTTATCAGATCTGGGTGTTCAAGGCGAGCCAGAAATCTAGATATTTGTGTGTGTGTATGTGAAATCTTCTTGCCAACAAATTCATAATTTCTTAAAATAGCTTTTGAAGAAAGCCTGGCTTTTGGACCATCTTCTCCTGGTTTAGTGCAAAGGTGAGGGATTTAGGGTTAGATCTGGGGTCACTCCCTCAACTCATTAGCTAAGTGGTCTCAAAAGCGATGACTCTTCGAGCCTTGGCTTACTCATTAATGAAATGGGAGCATTTATACCTGCTTCCTCCTGTGGCTTCTTGAGGAGTTCACAAGAAAATGTATTTCGAAGCACTGGGCACACCAGAGCTACTCTATTAAATGTCTTCTTTCCCCTTTCCCCTCTTGGGTAGGAGTTTGGGACACTGGATAGAATAAGGCTCATTTCTGCTAATTTGAGCCTTTAGAATGTGAAAGCGTCTTTCAAATGTTAAACCATGAACTGTAGGTCAGCCCACACGAATTGCTCTGTTTCAGAGATGATGACATTTTGACACCAAAGATTGGTCAACATTTTTGGGATGAGTCACATAATTTGAACCAATATTAGAAGCCAGAATCCTTTGGTTTTTAGCCTTTAAAAGCTTGATCCTGGGGAAAAGCAAGTGAAAAGGTTGTTAGAGAAAGTATAGTCCCAAGGCTGGGTCTTTCCATTTCAGTTAATCCTATTTTCTTGTTCCCTTAGGAAATCACAAATTGACGCAAATAGCGAAGGTAGTCATCAAAATCTGTGAGCATGAGGTATGTGTTTCCCACTGTCCTGTTTTAAATGTGTCCAGGGTAAGAGGTTGTGGTGGCTGGAATTTCCATTCGCAGAATCTCCCAGCGGGTCGCCGTGGTGATGCCGGGATTTCTTGAGGCTCAGACAGCATCCCCTCTCTTCAAGGAAAGTAAAAGTAACCAAGAAGGGACCCCAGTATGTTATAAAACACCCTTACCTTAGCCTTGATTTCAGGGAGATGGAAATTTTTCAGGCTTCTTGCAGAAGCTGTTTGGGTTTGGACATTATTTGGGGGAAAGGTCCTGACTGTAAAGTGACTCAGCTGTCCTGGAGAGTCTGTCCTCTTGCCCGCGTTTTGATGGTGTGGATGAAATGAACCTGCCGGGCTGTGTGCCCTGAGGCTCTAGTGGTTGTGGGACAGGCTGGTGGCACAGATGGTACGAAGGAGCCTTTCTTTATTAGACCCCACATTGTACAAGTAAAACACCGAGTTGGAATGGCCTTCAGCCTGTCTGTGCACTTTCATTCATTCGTAAAGAAAACATTTGGATATCTTAGGATATGTCCATGCCTACATACTTATATAGACAGTTTTGTAATCTACATTTTTCACTTAGTTTGAGTGTTTTCCCGGGTAATTAAGCACACAGGACGAACAGAATCTATCATGGCTGTTCTGATGATTGCCTTAGTACAGTTAGAAAAGCAGCTACAGGTCCGAGGCTGTCAACACGGCCCCGGCTTTAGGTAGTTATTTCCCGATTGTCTTCTGGAGAAGCTGTAGCAGGTTATACAGTAACCAGGAGTGGACGAGTGTGGGAGTTTTTCTGTGTCCTTTGCAGTATTGGAAGTTCTGGTTTTAAAAATACACATATCTCTGTTTTAATGTGATGAGTAAAAACAGTGGCATCTCACTGTGATTTTGGTTTGCGTTTCTTTGATGACAAGTGGTGATGGACTATTTTTGATGTTCGCTGGCGATTTGGAGTTTTGTGTGGGCGAGTTGTCCCGCTGTTTCCCTGGATGTGGGAGCTGAAGCTGAGGCTTTTCATTGGGGGTTGCCCCGAGGTGGCGTGTATTGAACCCGGGTACACTGTTCTGTCATTTCTGAATCCACCTCTCGGCAACACACTGCTGCTTGTGGGCTGCAAGGCCAGGGCTGCCCTGGACCTCATGTTATCAGTTTGTTCTGCCCAGTACCTTTGGAATAGCCCAGGAGTAGAGTGAGTAGAAGAAGGAAATATATTCCACCATTCATTCATTTGTTCATTCACTCATTTATTCCTTGGCTCGTTAAGTCAGTCAGTTATAATTGATTAATCATAATTATAAATTACATAATCATAAGTAATTAATTATAAATAATAATGGAGCACTTGCTAGGTGTCCTGCACCTTGCATGATTCAGGAGATAAGAGAAAATCAAGTCAGACGATGATGGGAAGATACCAGCAACCCCTACGGGCAGGGTGGAACCTGTGGACTCTGAAGCCTGACTCCCTGGGTTCAGATCCCAGCCCTGCCACTTTGCCGCACTGAGACCTGGGGCAGGTGACTTGACTCCCTGGGGCCTCCTTTTCTCCCTCTGTGAAATGGGGGTGACAACAGTCCTACCTCAGAGGGGGTTGAAGAGTAAATGCGTTAATACCTGTGGAACTTACAGTGACAGCAGCACGCTCTGAATCTCTGAGAAATGCTACTTGTTGTATTCATTACTGAGTCACTTGGGGGCTTTACATTTATCTCATACAATTTTTATAATGGTCCTGAAAGGTAGGTACTTCTCTCATCCCCATTCTTTTTTTTTTTTTTTTTGAGGAAGATTAGTCCTGAGCTAACATCTGCTGCCAGTCCTCCTCTTTTTGCTGAGGAAGACTGGCCCTGAGCTAACATCCGTGCCCATCTTCCTCCACTTTATATGTGGGATGCCTGCCACAGCATGGCTTAACAAGTGGTGCATAGGTCTGCACCTGGGATCCGAACCCACGAACCCCAGGCCGCCAAAGCGGAACATGTGAACTTACCTGCTGCGCCACAGGCTGGCCCCACTCACCCCCGTTCTGTAGATGAGGAAATGGAGGCTCAGACAAGATAAGCAACTGCTCCTGAAGTTACAGAGAGCTAGTAGATGGTGGAGTCTGAATGGAGATCCTTCTTCAGAAGGGAGCTCCCAGGGCCCTTGGTTCTGAGGTGTGGTGGTACTCTGGGGAGGGTACTTTCTCAAGAGGGAGGAAGACCGTAGGTAACTTCTAGAATTTCAGATTGTTGTCAGCGGAAACAAAGTAGGGCAACGTGGTATTAACTAACTGCTCTGGGCCATGTGACTAGAGGCGCATCGAAGTTGAGTGTGGCAAGCAGGGGCCAGTGTGGCTGGAAGAGGTTGGGGAGCTCCGACAGGTGGGCTGAGGCCAGACTGCACAAGGCCTTGAAGGAGCTGGTCAGGAGTTTAGATGTCATTGTTATTTCTCAACCTTGGCACTACTGACATTCGTAGGCAGAAAATTCTTTGCTGCACGGACTGTCCTTGTACATCATAGATAGATTCCAGTTGCCACTCTCCCTGCTCCGAGTTGTGATAACCAAAAATATCTCCAGACATTGCCCAGTGTTCCCGGAGAAGTTGCACTGCCCTCGTGGAGAACCACTGGTGTAGGGTGGTTAGAGACGCCTTATCCAGACGAGATGAGATCCGTTTGTGGAAGAGGCCTCTGGCTGCTGTGTCTGTGTGGGGCACGCACCACAGTGGAGCTGGGAGACTTGGTCCAGAGAGGCATGGTGGCGGCTTGGGCTAGGTGGAGGCAGTGGGGTTGGTGAGAAGTGGCTGGATTAATCTCCAAGCTGTTCCCTGCTGTGGGACTTAGTTTAGCTGAGCTTATCTGCCAATGTCATCGTGCATTTCTTGAGGGCCTGCAGAGGTACGGTCCCTGGGATGGTACATTCTAACGTATTTTTCCTTTACAGATGAATGAAATCGAAGTATGTCCAGAGTGTTATCTAGCTGCTTGCCAAAAACGAGATAACTGGTTTTGTGAGCCTTGTGTAAGTTGGATTTCCTTTCTTTCCTTCATTTTCTGAACTCTGCCTTGGCTGACGACTTGACACCTTTCTCCAGGTGGCTTATTTGATGAAACTTTGGACGAAGTTTTTAAATAATTTTTCACTGATAAAGTGATGGCAGAGTGAAAGCAGTGCGGGTAGGATAGACCTCTGCGGCTGAGTTCCTGTGCCAGAGGTACCATCGTGATCTCCCGGGCTCGTTAGCCCCGGCAGACTCCGGGATGCAGAGTAAAAGGGGGCACATCAGAGAGGGGATGCACCAAGGACGTGCAGATAACGAGACGAGTGTTAAATGAGTGTGTCATTTACAAATTGTGTTGAGTCGATTTTCGGAGGTCGGATATAGCTCCCTGGATTAACTCCATGGTTTCCCCAAACCATGGTTCTTGGGGGCAACGGGGCGTGTGTGCCAAATATCACCCTGGTTTCTCCCACGGATCTGCATTTTCCAAACTGGTGTTCTGCAGAGAAGTGTGTTGTGAGGCTGGGCTAGTGTGTGTGTTGGGGAGAATGGGGGTGGGATTGGAACGTATTGGGGGCAAGATTGGGCAAGTAAAGGTGAGACTCAAAACATAGTTTATGTCTCTTCCTGCCTTTGGAGATTAACGCTTGAATAGTTAAGGCTCTGAGGAGACCTCGGTAAAGAATAAAGGTGGCTAATAGTGCCCCTTCTTTGCTACATACAATGCGTGTGTAATCCTCCAACTTAACAGAGGGTGTAGGTCTTAACTGTCTCCGGGTTGCCTACAAAGGTGACTTTCTTGTTCATGGCTACCCAGGGAATACGGGACAGCCAGGATCCGTGCCTGGCTTTGTCTCGGGTGCTCCATGTAACCCCATTCCCAGCCTTGCCCGAGCTTACAGGCCACACATCTTCTAGGGAACGCCACTTAGGAAGGCCCTGCTTGAAGCTGTTCTCTATCCATTTGTGGCCTGTGTCACCTCTGCCTTGCTTTGTCCCTGCACACCGAGCTTTATGTGTGTATCCGGCTGTCAAATATGTACAAACTCTGGATTTTGTTTTTCTTTTCCTAGAGCAATCCACATCCTTTGGTTTGGGCAAAACTGAAGGGGTTTCCATTCTGGCCTGCAAAAGCTCTGAGGGACAAAGATGGGCAGGTCGATGCCCGTTTCTTCGGACAACATGACAGGTGGGAGTTAAAAACAGGCTTCAGACGTGTGGCTTTAACTGAACCTTTGATGCTGTCACTGGGTACGAGATGGGGTGGAGGGTATTGCTATTATTTTGTTTATTGTCATGATACCAACCAGTGATTTTGTAATTTAAAACTATTTTCCTGTGCTGTGTGCAGCCTGATAATGCGTCGGCTTCAGGTTTTTCAGGTATGTTAGAAAAGAATCTCGCTTTCGTGGTTTTGTTGATGAAACCAGCCTCGGAATAGGTTCCATGGCTATTTTAAGTGCTGCTGTTCCTTTTTTTGGTTTTCTGGAGTAAATTAAACCGCCACGCAAATTGCTTTTCAAAAATAATGCTTTCCGGGATCAGAAGTGTTTTCCCAGATTGCCGGTGAATGAATCTCCTATCATTGTGCTGGGTTCCCTCCTGTTCCCTTTTCTCTGAAGCTAAAATGGGAAATTATAAGGGGTTGCTGTTTTGACAGCTGCCAGCCCTCCCTCGCAGCCTTTCTGCCCTCCCCTTTTCCTCGTTCACAGCCAGGTGAATTATTCCAGTTAATGTGGTTCCTTTTCTGTAGCCCCGTGTACCTGAGAACCACAGGTCAACGGAGATGAGCGGTAGTTAATATCTTACTTCCTTTTTCACGAGTTACATTGTGATTAAATGAGGCAAAACATCTTTGAAGCCCTACCAAGCAAGCAGTTTGAGAAAGTGTTAGTTTGTAGAGGAGAATATTTAAAAGACATTCTAAAAATTACACACACCCAGAGAATATACAGAAAATACAGTTTATAATTCTAGGGTTTCTTTTGAGGAAGATTAGCCCTGAGCTAATATCTGCTGCCAATCCTCCTCTTTTTGCTGAGGAAGACTGGCTCTGAGCTAACATCCATGCCCATCTTCCTCTACTTTATATGTGGGACACCTGCCACAGCATGGCTTGACAAGCCGTGCCATGTCTGCACCTGGGATCTGAACTGGCAAACCCCGGGCCACTGAAGTGCAATGTGCTCACTTGGCCTCTGTGCCACTGGGCTGGCCCCACAGTTTATAATTCTAAACACCAGAAGCTGAAATATTGCTCTCTCTGTTAAATTTTGCTTGTCATCTTTCAAATCAAGAAGAGAGTGAATTCCAAAGGAATCTGCCAGATCATTTGCCAGGAATCCTGGCACCCCATCCATCGTCAGGAGACATAATGGAAATTAGCTGAGATGGTCCTGGGTTCAATAGGAATTTTTACGCTTTATTTGATTTTGACCACTTTTGTTGGAATTCTCTCCAAAAGTCATTTATTCATTCATTCAAAGAAATATGTATTTGGTGCCTGCTGGGTGCCAGGCCGTGTGCTAGATGCTGGCGACACAGGAGCAAGCAGGCAGATGCTGCCCCTGCCTGTCGGAAGGCTGACATCTTAGTAGGGAAGAAAGATTAAATACAAGGAAACAAGCAGGCAAGCTGATCTTGGGTCAGGAGGTGACAGTGGGGCCGAGTGAAGATGTGGGTAGAGGGACCAGGGAGAGCAGAGATCGGGCAGGGGAGGGCCAAGGCCCGGCATGCTCCGGAAAAGCCCAGTGTGGTTTGAACAGGAACAGGGAGGAGAGAGTGGTGAGAGATGGGGTCAGGAGGCTGGGCAGGACCCAGATCGCAGGGGCTGTGCTCAGGAGGCTGGCTTTTATTTGAAGAGCAGGAGGAATTGGTGGCAGGTTGTACATTTTCCTGCCTCTTCGTTAGAGCACGGCCGTGTTAACCATCTCGATGATTCGGGATTGTTTTTATTCTATAGTGTCACACTGCAGATATACGTAGGATGCGGGTGGCTGGGGGCAGGCAGTGCTTGCCTCGTCACCAGCTGTTCCCCGACCCTCAGTCTTTGATTTTGCTCTCTCAGCTGTGCCCACTCTGCACCGACCTCGTCCTCCCACCTGACTGACAGCCACTGGGGGTGGCTGAGGGGGTACGCGCTTTGCTGGCCTTGGTTCCAGAGGCTGTTTCCCCTGAACGTGCAGGTGTAGTTTGGTTCTGGTTGCGAGCCGTCGTGGAAGCTGGACCCCCTTGTGTTTTGAAAAAGACAGCAGCATAAGTCTCCTGCCCAGGAGATTTTCCTAACCCCCGTTGGTGTCTTCTGTCCCCTTGCAGGCAATGTGCCAAGCTGTTGGGCTCATCTTGGGGGAGGGCTGCTCGTCGGGGGAAATTGTTAAGAATGTGCCCCAGTGGCCGAGGAAACCTACCTTGGAGTTGTAGGAATGGGGCAGGCGGTCACTGACAGCTGTTTCGGAAGCCACTCCCAATAGGAGAAGCGTCCCTCCCTCCCTGGAGATGTTCTTAAAGCGGAATGGGCCAGGTTTGTTGACAACCTGCTCTGAATCAGACCCGGGAATGTGACGCAGAGATTTACAGGGAGGCTGTGGGAGGTGCAATACGCTGTCCCTTTCTCCGGGACTCGCTTCTGGGTCGTAGAGCCAGAAGTCGAGCCTGGATGTGTGTAAGCGAAATAGGTCAGGACGGCAGAGTGAGAAATACCACAGACCATCCCATGTTCGTTGTCAAGTTCATAAATACTGGAGAGAGCCTGGGGAGGCCCTTGCACAAGTCAAGGCATGTTCTAAAGAGTCTCGTCACGTGCTTTTGTGCTTTGAAAGATTTTGCTTTTTTGAAGCTTTATTTTGCTCACGCACATAAATAAAAAATGTGGAAAATGTTTTGCTAAATGCCTGCAGAGCTAAAAAAGAAGTAGCTTTAATTGAGTGCCTGCCATCCAGCGGGTCCTGTTTTAAGGGCTTTTGGTAGAAGCTGCTTTTATACCCATTTTACTGCTAAGAAAACTGAAGCCCAGTACTAGGAAGGAGCTCAGCTGCGTGATTCTGTGGCCTCCTGACACTGTCCCCCAGAGGATTTATATTATAAAGCCAATCTGATTTCCCTGTAAGTATTTTCTGGGCCCGCTTTAAGGAAGAGGAACACTTTTCCTGAAATCTCTCACCAGGCAACTTGGTTGAAGACGCTTGAGAACCTGGGAGGAAGCAGTGGAGGATGCCAGACAAGTGTGTAGGGGAAAGGTGCTCGCAGCAGTGCCTGGCCGACCAGCTCCTGCTGGTGCCAAGACTCGCTTCGGTGCATTTCATTTGCCCCCCTTGGCGACCCTCCAGGTTGGGGCCCATCCTCCATTTCACCGATGACAGGGCTGAGGCTGGCTCAGGAAGGGGGGAGTCACTTCTTGGGGGAGCCAGGGGACCCTGACAGCTCCTCAGAGCCGCCCTGTCTAGTCTGGGCTCCTGCCTACCCAGTCGTGACCCGCGGAGTCTCCCCTGAGGGCGCTTGGCTCCTGTTCAGCCCTGTTCCCTCTGGCTGCAGATGTGAGGGCTCAGGTCTCTGCAGAATGACAGCAGCAAGTCGGAGTGGAGGAGAGGCGGAATTTCCAGCACTCGGAGAGAGCAGCCAGGTTTTTGAGGGTGTTTGGTTTTACTTTGTGTCATAGTCTAGTGTCACCAAGAGTTGCAGCCAGCCAGCCCGTGCCCTGAATTCTGCCCCGTGGCCCCACCTTATTTCTCCTGGGTCATTTTCTCTTAAAAATAGGAATGAAATGCCAATTGTTAAAATGTAAACATAATATAGGAAGTCCGTGTTTTCTGCTGTTCTTTATAACGTTGGAAGACTTGGTGGCGTTGGGTCCAGATTCCTCCCTGGGCACTTTTGATAGCGCCCGCGTCGACAGTGCTTGGAGCAGAGTGGCCGTGAGTTCTCTGCTTCCCCACAGTCCGCTTTGCTCCCTGATCCTTTATACTGGGCTTGAGTTGACAGTCTGTGAAGTCCAGAAGGTGTCCTTGGGAAAGCTCCTTCCCACCAGATTCCCAGCTGCAAACTGGGTTGCAGCCGCGGGATCGCATGTGATGAGGCTGCGTCCTGGATGTCCTGTGTCTGCTCCGCCCTCACCCGTGGTGGTTGGTTGTGTTCTCATCTCCTGCCTGCAGTTGCTCAGGTCGCTAATTCCAGAAAAGCAGCCACTGGTGTCTTTGCTCTCATGGGTTTCTGGCAAGCACGCTGGGACGTGGGGTATGGAAGGCAGGAAGACGGAACCAGCCTGCATTGGGAGGTGCAGGGCATACCCCACTGCCAAAGGCCTGTCTGGATATTTTCCATGTGAATGATCTCGCCTTCAAACCACGCGCCTCCTTTTAGAGTTATGGGTTTCCAACGTTTCCTTCTAGTCCCATGTAGAATCCCAATTTGAAAAGAGAAAAGTTGGGGCCGGCCTAGTGGCGCAGTAGTTAAATTCACACATTCCGCTTCAGCGGCCCGGGGTTTGCGGTTCAGATCCCGGCTGCGGACATGGCACCGAGTGGCAAGCCATGCTGTGGTAGGCCTCTCACATATAAAGTAGAGGAAGATGGTCACAGATGTTAGCTCAGGGCCAGTCTTCCTCAGCAAAATAAAAGAGGAAGATTGGTGGCAGATGTTAGCTCAGGGCTGGTCTTCCTCAAAAAAAAAAAAAGAAGAATGAAAAGAGAAAAGCTCTTCATGTCTAGCGCAGAAGAATGAGATTTGGGGGACTAATTCTCTTTTTGGAGGGGTGGTCTAGGGTGCACTGTTTTTTCTTAGTCTCTACCAACCCAAAGCCAAAGGAGATTTGTTTTTTTTTAATGAATTAAATGAGTATTTTAATTTGTTAAATTCTATTGAATTTAATTTAGTTGAATTCATTAAAGTCTATTGAAACTTTTAATGTTTTAGCTAAGCTTGTTGTCCATGTTCTGTCCCTGTGACAGAACGTGCCCATTACGTGTTAATGGTTAATCATTTATTGACCATTCAGACCGTCATTTTTTTTTTTTAACAAATCAAATTTTTTTTTTTTTAAAGATTTTATTTTTCCTTTTTCTCCCCAAAGCCCCCCAGTACATAGTTGTATATTCTTTGCTGTGGGTCCTTCTAGTTGTGGCATGTGGGACGCTGCCTCAGCGTGGTTTGATGAGCAGTGCCATGTCCGCGCCCAGGATTCGAACCAACGAAACACTGGGCCGCCTGCAGCGGAGCGCGCTAACTTAACCACTCGGCCTCGGGGCCAGCCCCCAGACCAAGTCATTTTTAAAAAATGGAATATGTATTTAAGAATCTTGGTAAACATAACTAGGCTAGTTTGGTTTGCATTAAGGAAAAAACAATTTTGGAAACAACCTACATATTTGTAGACAGGGGAATAGGTAAGGAATGTGTGCTGTGTACATATAGTGGAATAGTGTTCAGTCTTAAAAAGTGTGTGGCAACATGGATGAATCTTGAGGATGTTATACTGAGTGAAATAAGCCAGTCACAGAAAGACAAATACTGTGTGATTCTGCTCATACGAGATGGCGTCTAAAATAGTCATATTCATAGGAGGAGGAAATGAGGAATTAACTAATCAACGGGCATAAAGTTTCAGTTAAACAAAATGAGTACGTTCTAGATCTGCTCGACAGCCTTGTACCTGTAGAGTCAACAATAACGCATTGCACATTTAAACATGTGTTATGAGGGTAGAGCTCATGTTAAGTTGTTCTTACCACAATAAATTTTTTTTTTTTTGGTGAGGAAGATTGGCCCTGAGGGAACACCTCTTGCCAGTCTTTCTCTTTTTGCTTGAGGAAGATTGTTGCTGAGCTCACATGTGTGCCAATCCTCTTCTGTTTTATGTGGGATGCCACCAAGATGTGGCTTGACAAGCAGTGCATGGGTTTGCGCCTAGGATCCGAACCTGTGAACCCCAGGCCACCGAAGCGGAGCATGTGAATGAACTTAACCACTATGCCAGCAGGCTGGCCCCAAAATTTAAAAAAAAAAAAAAAAGGAATCTTGGAAAGGACCAAAGTTGACTTAAACTCTCTCTTTTTGTATTCTTAGGGCCTGGGTTCCAATAAATAATTGCTACCTCATGTCTAAAGAAATTCCTTTTTCTGTGAAAAAGACTAAAAGCATCTTCAACAGTGCAATGCAGGAGATGGAGGTTTATGTGGAGAACATTCGAAGGAAGTTTGGGGTTTTTAATTACTCTCCATTCAGGACACCCTACACGCCCAACAGCCAGTACCAGATGCTGCTCGACCCCACCAACCCCAGCGCTGGCGCCGCCAAGATTGACAAACAGGAAAAGGTCAAGCTCAACTTTGACATGACGGCGTCCCCCAAGATCCTCATGAGCAAGCCCATGCTGAGCGGGGGCACGGGCCGCAGGATCTCCTTGTCGGACATGCCTCGCTCCCCCATGAGCACAAACTCTTCTGTGCACACGGGCTCCGACGTGGAGCAGGATGCGGAGAAGAAGGCCACTTCCAGCCACTTCAGTGCGAGTGAGGAGTCCATGGACTTCCTGGACAAGAGCACAGGTCAGCCCCGGGCGGGCGAGGGTGGAGGAGGCCCCTGGGACGCGGGGTTCCCATTGGTGCCACATCTGTTGGGTCCTGGCTGGCGAGCATCACAGAAGCAAAGGGAGATGCAGGGGCTTTTGTTCCGGTGGGGCACATTCAAATTTTCAGCGAGTAACCCAATGGGATTCTTGGTGTTAGGGACCAAAAACTGAGAAAAGTGGTCCCCCAAGGCCAACGGGAGGTCATGCTTAGCAGTGGGCAGAGTTTATTTCCAAACCGTTTAGAACCCAACAATTTCCTGTAACAGTTTTTTCTTTCTCAGGAATTTTATTTTAGTTGAAACATTATTTTTCTGTCAAAACTGTACATTCATGTTACTTAATGCTTAAATAGGAGAGCAACACGTGAGGGAAACAGTCTCTCCCTAGAGCAGTCTCCCTTCTTAAAGGTCACCCTGTTTGACAAGCGTGTTGCATTTTGAGACTTGCCGTGGGAGAGAGGTGAAGAGCGAGGATGTCGGTCTCCAGTCCCAGCCCAGCCGTTCCGGCCGTGTGGCTTAGGCAAGCTCCTTAACCGCTTGGTGCCTCAGTTTCTCTGACATGACATAATCATAGGACCTGCCTCATAGGTTCTTGTAGGGATCAACACACCATGGGTTTAGAGCGGTGCCTGAAATAAAGCTGCAAAAATGTCAGCTACTACGTTCTGTCTTATGATGGTTGCTGGTCAGATGCCTGCACGGATCAGAGAGCTGATGCAAATGAGGGATGCAGGCGAGTGTAAGAAAGCAGTGCTGACTTAAATTGAATTCTTTCTGCCCCAACAGAATTTGGTTGCATGTTAGACACTTAAGAACTTTACTCCTTCTACAAGGAAATGGGTTTACGCTCATTTCCTGAAACACGGCCTTCACTGTTGGTTCTTTGTTGTTCTGCCTTTGAGAGTCACAGAGGAGCTTGCGCACACACGAAACGTGATGATAAAGGCGTCCGACTCTCAGCTCTGGGCTGGGGAGACTGTCGAGGGGCCAGCGACTGGTGGGCCGTGGGGCTGCTGCTCCATTTCGGGGGCTTCAGCCCGTGTTCACTGTGCAGCGCTGTGGACTCATGGTTTTCAGATCTTAACATTTTTCCGAGAGATGGGAAATCTGCATTTTTATATAAAATCTCCAGTTATTCAATGTCTGCTCAAAATGTCAGAATATTTTCTTGAATGAATAAAGCATCTCTGTAGGTTGAACCACCAGTTGTTGTTTTTGTTTTTTTGGTGAGGAAGATTGGCCCTGAGCTAACATCTGTTGCCAATCTTCCTCTTTTTGCTTGAGAAAGATTGGCCCTGAGCTAACGTCTGCGGTAGTCTGCCTCTATTTTCTAAGTGGGATGCCACCACAGTGTGGTTTGATGAGCCACAGGTAGGTGCACGCCTGGGATCTGAACCCGTGAACCTGGAGCTGCCGAAGTGGAGGGCGCAAATTCAACCACTACGCCACTGGGCTGGCCCCTGAACCACCAGTTTTAGACTTCTGGCCAAAGCGTTGACCTTGGAGAGCCTTTCAGACTCCCTCTGTCCTTCCCATCCTCCCTCCGTTCCTCGCTCCTTCCCTTCTTCACATAAGAACTCTTTGAGGAGCAGGCGGCAGTGCTTTAAGAGACCGTCAGTGCCCCCGGAAGACAAAACGATGGGAACTTGGTTAGTTGTGAACTCAAAGAATCCCGCGCGTTTTGATTGTGCCGGTTCTTGTTTCCGGTTGGTTGGTTAGTTTCAGGAACTAGTTGTAGCTGCTCCCAAATGGCTGTCGGTGGGTAAGGAGAGTGAAGTGCCCGTGGCTCTTGGTTCTTCAGAGGAAAGGCCGCCGTCTCCTTCTCCAGGGTGATCACAGCCGCGTGGGTCCTGGCTCCTCACAGTCGCGTTTTAGAGCTTTCTTCTGGGATGACCGTAACTTGTAACTTGTGTTGACATCGTTTCGGGAAAAAAAAACCCCCTTTTGTCCCTTGGTTTCTGACTTCAAAGCTTACTTTGATTCCATGACATGGTTCCATTTAAGCCGAGTTAACAAAGCCTGGGGTGTAGTCACACAGATTCCTTGGCCAGTCAGTTCCGTGGAGGATGCACTTGCGAGAAAGTGGCAGCGATGGCAGGAATCGCTGTGGCCTCAGCTTTCATCGCTGTGATTTTTGCCAATTCTAGTACCACCTACCTTATCACATTCTTAGATGTTAAATCTGCAACTTAGCTTTATCCTAAGCTAAATAAAATGTCAGCTCATGTGTTGAAATAGTTTGTTGTGTTTTTTCCAATATACGTGGAATTAATACATAACTTATAAAACGTGTGGGTCTGTGAACCCCTGTTGGTTTTCTTGCACCATATTTCAGGAAGTAGTTTCATAGGAATATGAGAACACATGAAATGTGTTTAATTAAGCTTCTCTCTTCCCTCGGGAGGTACAGAGGTTGAAGTAATGTCAGAATTCCTGACAAAATCCCTTATCATTTGAGTGGCTTTTTAGGTTACAAGTTAGATCCCCCATTTCAGTAGACTTTAATGTCTTCCCAAAATATAATCCTTTTGCCTGTATGTGCTGGGGTCATTTTGCTAATCGTGAGTTAGATGTCCGATGGGTAGTATAGGAAGAGAGGGTGATATTCAAAATTATTTTAATCTTACACATGGCCCTTTTTCTGTAAGGAGCCAGATAGTAAATATTCTAGTTTTGTGGGTCTCTGTCACAACTGTGCAGGTGTTCCACACTGTTGTCATTGTTACTAAAGCATATTGCCATGGGCAGCATGTGGCTGACTCTGAAATTTGAATTTCACATAATTTGTTTATTTCCTGAACTGTTCATTTTATTTTCAACTATTTAAAAATGGGAAATACCCTTCTTAGCTTGCAGGCATGCCAGAACAAGGGTTATGCCAGACTTGGCTCATAGGTTGGTTTGCTAACCTGTATTATAGGCTAGGAGTTAGAAGAAACGCCAAGTCAGCCTCCCCATTTTACAGAAGGCAAGTTGAGGACCCTGTGAAGATGTGGGGAGGGGCCCGTGTCCCCAGAGCAGCCAGAACCTGAATCTGGACCTGTTTTCTTTCACTGCACCCTACTGCCCTCTGCTGTTAGCAGTGATCATAGCATTTAGTGGAATATTTATTGAAATTTAGTATAATAATAATATTCTCTCCCCACAATCAGGGAGAGTATAATTGGGATGAGATTGTATGAGAAAAGATCATCATAGGATGGGAAAACCTTGTTAGTGTGAGCAATGAAAATTTTGTAGCCAGCAACATGAAACTACAAGTTGAAATAGGTAAGTTGTTGAATAAAACTTTTATGAGAGTTTAGAAACTTTCCTTTGGGGATCGAGAGCTCGGAATCATGGGTCTATGGTCCTTGGAACTGGAGTTAGCTTTCTGAGAAGCACTGTTCTCAGCCAGAAGCCTTTCGCTTGTGGTGCCCTGGAACCCTGTCATCTTCATGGTCAGAGTGGTTATGTGCTCAGTGATGTTACTCTTTGCTCCTGTGTCCAGACCTCCTGGCCGGAATTGATGCCTTTGCCCATTTTGGCTTTCGGGATCCTGATTTAAGTTATTAATGTATGTTGGGGTGAGACCCCTGAGGCCTGCATTTCACCCCCCCTCCCCCCCGAGCTAATGATCCTCTGGTCTTATGGCTCCGTGTGGGTTACTGTTTAAGGAGAGGGGAAAACGCTTTTGTATACTCCCTTTTTGCTGTGAAACCAACACGGATGTGTCGTAAAATAATTGTTAATTACAAAAACCACCTCCCACAGTCAGCTCTTAGATGCCGTTTCCAGGACTTCCGTGCTGGTTTATACGTCATACCCTCCAGCTGAAACCCAGCCACTTCCGAGGTCAGGCAGATACGGGAATGAGCGAGGTTGGGAAGTGGGAGGGACGGGAGTGACCTAGAGCAGAAGTGCGCTCCTCCTCATGACCGATTGCACATGGGCGTGTGCCCGTGTGCATAACACTTCCCAAAGCAGTGCTTACTCACCCTTTACGTGATGCACTGAGCGAGACAAGTGTGCCTTTTCTGAAGGGCACTGGGGGCCTTTTCCTCCTGCTGGTTCGAACCACATGGGAATGTGGGCTCAGTATTGCCAGATTTCTGGTAGTTCAGGAGAGGTCTCAAATATTTTTTTAAAATGCCAACTACCCCAACGTTTACTTATTGGCTCAAATTAAAAAAAAAAAAATCTAGGGACCTGCCCAGTGGCGCAGCGGTTAAGTTCGCACGTTCTGCTTCTCAGCGGCCTGGGTTCGCCAGTTCGGATCCTGGGTGTGGACATGGCACCACTTGGCAAAAAGCCATGCTGTGGCAGGCATCCCACGTATAGGGTAGAGGAAGGTGGGCATGGATGTTAGCTCAGGGCCAGTCTTCCTCAGCAAAAAGAGGAGGATTGGCAGCAGATGTTAGCTCAGGGTTAATCTTCCTTCAAAAAAAAAACCCAGCTATATATTGCATCAAATGCATCTATGAACTACTTGGTTCATGTCTGGTGTAGACTCTAGGTTTTTTGTGGGATTTTTTTGCTGAGGAAGATTTGCCCTGAGCTGACACCCATTGCCAATCTTCCTCTTTTTTTTTTTTTTTTTTTTGCTTTAGGAAGTTTAGCCCTGAGCTAATATCTGTGCCAGTCTTCCTCTATTTTGTATGCAGCGTGCTGCCACAGCATGGCTGATGAGTGGTGTGGGTCCACACCTGGGATCTGAGCCCCTTAAGCGGAGGGTGCTGGACTTAACCACTACGCCATGGGGTGGGCCCCTCCAGGGTTATCTTTTTTAACTTAGCCTTGTGTTCTGGATACTTTTCCATGTTAATAAAAACCCTTCAAAACAGCATTGCCGTCCTGTCGTCGACCCTCCAGCGATTCTCCACTCTGTAGCTCACCTGTGTGGGCCACCAAGCAGTGAGCAAGACGCAGCCCTTTGAACGTATAGGTGGTTTCCGAGATTTTATAAGTGGAGGAAATTTAGCACGAATCATTAACTCCTCCACCCCAGCCCACCCTGAGTACTGTGTGTGGAGGGAAGGGTGTTTTTTCTGATTTAATTCCTAGATGTGTTTCATGTGGTCAGAATGGCACTTAGCACCGGCTAGGATTTTGTAAATGTAGTTAAATAAATGATGGGTTTTAGCCCACACTTGTGCATTGTACATCAGAGTATAAAATCTGATTAAATTATTTGTGACTTCAAAGGCAATTAGTTCTTCCTTTGGGCAAGATTTATGGCTTTCTAAAAGGATTGGCATCTGTTTCAAAGCTTAATTGAAACTAGCATTTCTAAATGTCTTTTTGCTTTTGAAAATGTCTGGAGTGATTTAAAACAGGGTTTCTCAATCTCAGCACTGTTGACATTTTTGGCTAATAATTCTCTGCGGTGAGGCCGTCCTGTGCCCTGGAGGAGGTTTAGCAGCATCCCTGGCCTCCACCCACTAGATGCCAGTGGCACTCCTGCCCACAATTATGACAGCCAAAAATGTCTCCAGACCTTGCCACGTGTCCCCTGGGGGGCATAGTTACCCCCCAGTTCCCATTGAGAACCATCGACTTAAGGTGTTATGCTTTTGAATTTTAGCACTGATAACAAAATTCTGTTTGCTTAACATTCATCTTTGAAGCTCTTCAATATTTAATTTTGTATCTTTTTTCTTTTCTTTTTTTTTTTGAGGAAGATTAGCCTTGAGCTAACATCCACTGCCAGTCTTTCTCTTTTTGCTGAGGAAGATTGGCCCTGAGCTAACATCCGTGCCTATCTTCCTCTACTTTACATGTGGGACACCTGCCACAGCGTGGCTTGATAAGCGGTGCGTAGGTCTGCACCTGGGATCTGAACTTGTGAACCCTGGGCCACTGAAGCGGAATGTGCAAACTTAACCACTGTGCCACTGAGCTGGCCCCCTAAAAGTGTTTTTAAAAGGGCAAAATGGCCCATAATTTAAATACCTTTAGTTACCTTTTTTTTTAATGGTAGAAGTAATACATACACATGGTTAAAATGAAGACAAAACCAAACCCCAGGCAATATTAGAACAGTAGAAAAAGGTATAAAATGAAAGGTAAAGGTGTTTTTACTGCCACATTCTGAGCTCCAGTTTTTCCCCAAAGTTTACCACTATTGAGAGTTTATGGAATCTTCTTAGAAAAGAAGTGCATATGCTTTTAGAAAACGTTTACTCATGCAGGGGCATTTCTATACACACTTTATTTTACTTCTTTTTTTCATGCCTGTATTTGTGGGGACTACACCTTGTCAGGTCATACAGATCTGCATCTTTTTTTTAAAGTGTGTCTAGCATTTACACCGTACTTTATTTGGCCAGGCTCTAGTTCACAGACATTTATCAGCCCTCTCCCAGTCCTTTGCTATGATAAGTACCGTTACAGCGAAACTTCTGGTGCGGGTACTGCGTCGTGGGGGCACTTACACGTGGCTCTCTGGGGGCATTCCTAGCAGTGGGACTTTGGGGTCCGAGTGTTCTGTACACTATAATTTTGGATAATCTCAGTATCACCTAAGTGCTCTGCTGACGGGTGACAATTCCCCTGAGTGTTGCTCCTGTCTCACCAGCCTCCACGCCAGGGGGTGATTTATGAAACAAGTTTACCGGTCCGGTGAAAAGGATGGAGGATGCGTGTCCCCTTATCTGCATTCATTCCGTGGAGCTCAGTGATCTCTCTCCACCTGTTCATGGCCCACGAGTGTTGTTCTATGAGCTGCCTATGCATCTCTCTCCTTTGGATTGTTAATCACTCTGTTAGCATACCTTGTTGCTAGTTGCGGCATAATATCGAGAAGATCGTTTAAATTGGTATCTTTGCATGAAGAAGATTTATTTTGATTGTCATTATCATTTCGTTACTGCTTTTCATGACCACAGTAAGAAGAGAAATGGAGATCTCATCCTTCAATTACTTATCTTGCGCGTTTGCTCGCGCTGTGAATGTCTTAGGTGTCCTACGTGGTGTCTGAGCCGGCAGGGACCCTGCTCTCCTGGAGCTGATATGCTCGTGGCAGAAGGGGACAGTAAACAGCAGGCACCTGGGCCGCCTGAGAGGGGGCCAGTGGGGAGGGCTCCGGGGAGGTGGTGTTTGAGCTGGGCCTGAACGCCGAGAGTGCCAGCCCGTGTGATCCGGGTGGGGCAGGGCCCTTCCTCCTGAATCCCAGGTATAAAGGCGGGAGGTGGGAGCAGACTTGATCTGGGAGGAACAGCACAAGGGTCAGTGCGGCTGGAGATTCCAGAGTGAGGCAAGGAAAGGTCGGCCGTGCAGTTGTGTTTCTTCTGGGGAATGGGACGCCTTCGGATGGTGTTAGATGGGGAGTGAAGTACTGTCATTTCCGTGTTACGGTGCCTTCCTGGCTGCCGAGCGAGGGTCCTCGGGCGCGGGATGCTGTGGCAGACGCCAGGGGGCCGTGGGATGCTCTTCCAGGGTCTCAATGGGACATGATGGGCAAGGGCGTGTTTTTCAACCTTTTTTTTTCATTTTTCTCCGCTAAGGAGCCATTTTAGATGTTTTCTTCCTAATTGTCCTCCCATGAAATTTTTTTTTAAATGGAGGTGAAATTCACCTAGCATAAAGTTAACCATTTTAAAGTAAACAGTTCAGTGGTCAGTGGCATTTAGTACATTCACAATGTTGTGCAACCACCACCGTTATCTAGTCCCAAAACATTTCCATCACTGAAAATAAAACGCTGTACCCAATCAGCAGCCGCTCCCCACCACCCCTGTCTGTGCTGCACCACTCGCCCCTGGCAGCCATCAGTCTGCATTCTATTTGTATAGATTTACCTATTCTGGATATCTGATTGGCGTGAACTCATGCCAAATCTGACCTTTGGGTCCGGCTCCTTAGCATAATGAGTTCAAGGTCATCTGCGATGCTTCAGAAGGTCTTTCCTTTTTCTGGCTCAGTAGCGTCCCATTGTGGAGCTACCACAGTCTGTCTATCCATGGATGGGCACGTGGGTTGTTCCCCGCTTCGGGCTGCTGCGACGGTGCTGCTGCGAACGCTCATGTGTAGGATTCGTTTGAGCAGTGTCCAGTTTCGGTTCTTTTTGGTGTGTCCCTGGCAGCGGACCCTCATGAAATTGAAAAGTAGTATCTGTTTTTGTGCTGCATGTGTATCTGTGCTTTAGACATGAAAAGAGTGAGCTTTTAGTTTCACGCCCTAAGAACTCCCTTTTGCCCCTGTGGCCATGCTGCCCCCGTGGAGAATGTGCGGACGCGGGTGATGTTGGTGGAGAGGGAGAGCGGTGGTGAGGTTGGGGATGTATTTTGGAAGTGGAGTGCAGACGCCTTGCTGAAGAGTAGGGTAAGTTGAGGCAGGGGAGCAAAGGAGGAATTGAGGCAGTCTAGATGTGGTGGGCCTTGAACAACCGGGTGAGTGTTATAGCATTAACTGATAATGGGGAGGTCGAGGCAGGTAGAGGGTCTTCCACAAATGGGGGAGGTGGGGCGGGTGGCAGTCAGGGGTGGGCATGGGCCATCGCCTTCTCAGAGGAGAGCTTGGCAGTGTGGGACCCGGGCTTGTAGGTGACCCCGAGCTGCTGTCCCTTTGAAGCCCTGCATCCTAGATGCCTGTGAGGGTGGTCCCTGCCCTCTGCTGGCCGCATGGAGAGGGCACCAGACCCGTCTGCACCGGAAACCAGTGTGCTCTTATTCTTGCCATATCCAAGGGCTATGTTAAAAAAAGTTTTTTGGGCTGGCCCCGTGGCTGAGTGGTTAAGTTCGTGCGCTCCGCTGCAGGCGGCCCAGTGTTTCGTTGGTTCGAATCCTGGGCGCGGACATGACACTGCTCATCAAACCACGCTGAGGCAGCGTCCCACATGCCACAACTAGAAGGACCCACAACGAAGAATGTACAACTATGTACTGGGGGGCTTTGGGGAGAAAAAGGGAAAAATAAAATCTTAAAAAAAAAAAAACTTTTAAAAAATTTAGAACGTATTTCTTAAACCATCAATACTTAAGTTTTATTAACAAAGGAAACTTTATATGTTTGTGAAATTAAAGAGTCATTGTTCCAATTATCCTTCTTTTTTTCTGCTTTTTTTGTCTCCCCAAATCCCCTCAGTACATAGTTGTATATTTTTTAGTTGTGGGTCCTTCTAGTTGTGGCATGTGGGACGCCACCTCAGCATGGCCTGATGAGTGGTGCCATGTCCGCGCCCAGGATCCGAACCTGCGAAACCCTGGGCCGCCGCAGCGGAGCGCGTGAACTTAACCACTCGGCCATGGAGCCAGCCCCCCAATTATTCTTTTTAAACTACAGATGAATATATATATGCAGCATTATAAAAATAATGATTTTCCCTGTGTTCTTGCTAAAGTCCCCTGCAGGACACGTGGGCCAGGGCTCGGCTAGACCACCTGCCGGCCTCGCCTTTTTACTTTTCTAACATGACCCATGAGGCAGGCAGATGTGACTCGCGTGGTTGGGTTCTGTGTGCAACAGCACGTCCACGTGGTTCTCTTTCTGCACGTGGAGGGTCGGGCTTCGGTGTCCAAGGTCCCTGCACTCCCCCAGGCGGCACTTCTGATGATGTGAGACCCTCCCTCCGACACCTGCTGCTCATTTGCTAAAGAGAACACAATCAGAAAGGCCCTGGTCTTTAATCCTCGCAGGCAATGCATGACACCCATGTTTTCAGCCACTGCAGATCTCCTGGAAACAGGTAAAACATAAATGAGTGAATAATAAAAAAAAAATTCCTAATACTAAAGATTTTCTTGGTGATACTTAAATTTTTTTTTTTTTTTTTTTAAAGATTTTATTTTTTCCTTTTTCTCCCCAAAGCCCCCCCGGTACATAGTTGTGTATTCTTCATTGTGGGTTCTTCTAGTTGTGGCATGTGGGACGCTGCCTCAGCGTGGTCTGATGAGCAGTGCCATGTCCGCGCCCAGGATTCGAACCAACGAAACACTGGGCCGCCTGCAGCGGAGCGCGCGAACTTAACCACTCGGCCACGGGGCCAGCCCCAAGTGATACTTAAATTTTTTGAAATGGCTTTGTCTTTATTCTTGTTTCTTTGTGGACAAGTTATGGTATCAGTGGTAGGAACAGTAATTATAATAACAGCCCTCAGTTGCGAGAATGTTGTATGCTGGGCCAGGCATTTGCTAAACCTTACAGTAAAACTCATTTCTTCAAAATAATTTCTGGGGCCGGCCTGGTGGCGCAGCAGTTAAGTGCGCATGTTCCACTTCGGTGGCCTGGGGTTCCCTGATTCGCATCCTGGGTGCAGATATGGCACCGCTTGGCAAGCCATGCTGTGGCAGGCGTCCCACATAGAAAGGAGAGGAAGATGGGCACGGATGCTAGCTCAGGGCCAGTCTTCCTCAGCAAAAAGAGGAGGATTGGCAGCAGACGTTAGCTCAGGGCTAATCTTCCTCAAAAAAAAAAAAAAATTCTTACGTTTGTTGAGCACTTGCTAAGCACCGGTTGGCGTGGATTGGCTCCTCTCATCCCACCTCCTCTCCTCATTGGCAGGTGAGGTCAGGGATGCCCAGAGACACGCCTGCATCATCCCTTTGTGGAGTTACCAACCTCAGCCCTGTTACATTTGGGGCCAAAGATAGTTATTTGTTGTGGGGAGCTGTGCATTGTAGGATGTTGAGCAGCATCCCTGGTCTCTGCCTACTAGATGCCAGGAGGACCCCCCTCCCCGAGTGTGACAACCAAAAATGTCTGCAGACGTTGTGCAACGTGCCCCGGGGGCAGAGTCCCTCCTGGCCGAGAACCACTGGTTTAGATGATTGAAACCAAAACCCTGGAGATTAATTGGGAAATACAAAATAATACTGCACTAATAGCAAACAGTAATATTGCACTTAATAGATGCCAGGCACTGTTAGATGATTGCTTCATTTATTTGGTCCTTACAGCTTCATGAGGCAGGTACTTTCATCCATCCTTTTGTATTATCAGTATCCCTCTTTGTGGCTACCAGGAAAGGAGATTCAGAGACGTCAGGTAACTTGCCCAAGGTCACACAGCAAGTGATCAGCAGAGCTGAGGTTTGAATCCAGCGCCTGGCTCCCCATCTGTGCTTGAATCTGCTTCTCTCCAGGTCTACAGTCTTTCCTGCTCTGTTACATTTAAAGTAGTGTTGGCAGGTCCTGAGGTTTGCTCATGTATATTGACTGGCTGAGCTGGTGTACAGGTTCCACCCATTGAATCCTCACTATCAGTACCCCCATTTGGCAGGTAGAGAAACCGAGGCGAGCACCCAATGAAGTGTCAGCACTTTGAAATCCCAGGAAGTCTGAATTCCTGACCCCTTTGCCACACACAGCTTTAAGGACCAGATCGCCTCAGAGTCAAGTTTCTTGTGCATCTGAGGAGAGCTGGCCATTTTGTTGCCTGTCGTGTGTTTGGTAACAGTATGGTCCCAAGAATGTGGAGCCCTTTAGGCAAAGGGGCGGGTCTGAAGGATCTCCAGGAGGCTCCGGGTGGCCCATCTGAACACTTGGTTTTGTTCAGTAGTTTGGTTTCTGTCCTCTCTCCCCCAGCCAGTGGACGAGGCTCAGGGGAGCATTATGTGGGTAGTTTTAACGCATTTTTAAAAGACCCAGCCATAGGTACGGCTCTCTGTCCTCCTGTGAAAGTCTGAAAGGCAGTAAGCAGGGAGGTAATTACCACCGTCCCTTTACTGCCTGGCGCTCTGGTGCCAAGTTGGTTCATTCAGTGCTGCAGGACCTTTGAAATGGGAAGCCCGCGATCTCCCAAGGGCTCGAGTTGGCCTCCGGCAGGTGCAGTGGCTGAGTGAGCCGGCCCTTGTGTGTCCCACCAACGGATGACATGCCATGTGGAAGCCTGGCTCCGGTCTCTGCATCTGGACCGTGGTGGAGGCTGGTTTTAATCGGTGTTTATTGTGAGATTTACACCCGTGAATGGGCCAAACCAATTTCAGTGGCGGCTTAGCCGATTTGTCTTAGAGCTTTGCGTCTGATAGAATGACTGGGGAGCCTCTTCCTCTGTGGCTGTAACCGCTGCACATTGGGTTACAGCCCTTTGCTGGAAATAAATGGCCAGCCCTTCCCGCTCCACCTGCTCTGTGGTCCTTGCTGGCCTCGCTGAAATCAAATACAATTTCTCTTCTCTCCCCCTGCCCACACCCACAAGTTTTATTTGTGTATTTATTTGTAAATTTGTCTTTTAACAATTAACCTACTTTTTCAGCTTCACCAGCCTCCACGAAGACAGGACAAGCAGGAAGTTTATCTGGCAGCCCGAAACCTTTCTCTCCTCAAGCAGCAGCGCCGATCACGACGAAAACGGATAAAACGTCCACCACCGGAAGCATCCTGAATCTTAACCTGGGTCAGTTGGAATCTTTGGAAGTCTCTTTCTGTGGCAAGTGTGAACATTTTTGCAGGTTGTGATGTTGTCTTTTGCGTGTGGTTCTTGAACTCTGAACTCTTTTCTCTGTACAAACTGCTAGAAGGTACAGTGGATGAAGATGACGAGAGATCAGGAAAAGGAACAAGTAAGGGATTTCCTGGCGCTGGTTGGCATGCCGAGTTGTTTATTTGAAGGACGTTAGGCCACTGTTTACAGTCTTACTTGCCCTTGACTACTGTCACCCAGTTCTTCTGTACGTAAATATATGCATATTTAGAGTTACACACACACACACAAACATGATACATATCAAATTTTATGAATCAGTATTGACCTTTCCTATGTGCAGTATATTCTGATGTATTGTTTCCTTAATTCTCTTCTTCTAATTTTTTTTTTTTTTGAGGAAGATTAGCCCTGAGCTAACATCTGCTGCCAATCCTCCTCTTTTTTGCTGAGGAAGACTGGCCCTGAGCTAACATCCGTGCCCATCTTCCTCTCCTTTATATGTGGGACGCCTACCACAGCATGGCTTGCCAAGCGGTGCCATGTCCACACCTGGGATCCAAACCGGCGAACCCTGGGCCGCCAAAGCAGAATGTGCGAACTCAAGCACTGTGCCCCCGGGCTGGCCCCTAATTTTTTTAATGCTGCTCTTCATCCTCTGACTTAGTAGGTTTTTTTGTTTGTTTTTTACCCATTGGGTTTCACTTGGTTGTTTTAAAAGCACTACCTTCGGCCAAAGTCTTCAGCAAAAATTGGCACCAGAAATGCTAACTAGCCAACTGTGAAGTTATTTTATTGATTCATTCCATCCTGAGCCCTGATTTTTACTGAGCATCTATTCTGTGCTGTGTCCTTTCTAGGCATGGAGCGGAAAGTGGTGAGCAAGGGCCCTGTTCTCATGGAGGTTGGTTCTAGAGGGGGAGCGACAGTAATCAAGGTAGATAAACAAGACAGTTCATGCCATCACAGAAGGGAAAATGTGTTAATGTCATAAGGGATGGGCGTGGTGGCCAAGAGACGCTGGTTAGGGAAGAAGGCCTCTGAGGAGGTGATATTTGAGCAGAGATTTGCATGATGGGAAAAACCAACCATGCTAGCATCAGGAGGAAGAAAATTCTAGAAGGGACAAGGAAATTAAAAGCCCTAGGGTCAAGATGAACTTGGTGTGTTCATCACCCACCCGGTGGGTGATGGGGAGAGGTTAGGAGATGAGGTCAGAGCACAGGACCTAGTGGGCTTGGGTGTGGAGCCGTTTGAGCAGAGGAGGCATGTGAACTGAGGTAGCATTTCAGGAGGATCTCGCCGAGTGCTGGTTGAGAATGGCCTTTGCCAGCCGTTTGCAGCTGGGGGCAGTCGTCCGTGTACCCCTAGGGAACACTTAGCAATGTCTAGAGACAGTTTTGGTTGTCAGAACTTGGGGGCACGGTTGCTACTGGCATCTAGTGGGTACAGTACGTAGAACTGGTCCCCACAACGAAGATTACTGGGTTGTGCCAATAACTGTCTTGGCAGATTTGGTTAATGGCAGGAGAAATAGGAGCCAAGAGTTCAGTTTTAGATTCTGTAAGTTTGAGATGCCTGCTGGACTGGTAAGTGGAGAGGTCACGAGGGCAGCTGGAGAAAGAGGCAGGATGTCCTGGGGCCAGGCCGGGGCAGGAGGTGTAATTCTGGGGATCTTGATTCATGTATAAGGTTGAGTTAGAGCAGGAGTTCTCCCAATAGGGGCCAGTGGGGGGCAGGGGGTGGGGGTGCTATTGGCGTCTAGTGGTGGAGGCCAGGGACGCTGCTGAACATCCTACAATGCACAGGACGGCCCCACCACAGAGAATGATCCGGCCTCAATGGGAGTAGGGTTGAGGTTGAGAGACCCTGGTGTGGAGCATAAAGAAAGAGTGAGGTCCTTGTGAGCAAGTAGACTTCAAGAAGAGGAGAAGTGAGCAAGGAGGCTGGAAACGAGCAGTGGACAAGGACAAAGCGAGACTAGGGGCATGTGTTGTCCCGGGGGCCTGAGTATACGGGGTTTTAGGAAGGGAGGGCCGGCCACCTGTGTGGAGGGATGCTCGAGCATGAGTTCACAGCGTCTGGTGGTCAGTGCCCTCCTGGTTCATCTTGTCCTGCAGTCTCATTGTCAGATGGAGAACCTGAGGCCTAGAGGGGAGCTCCAGGTGCCCAGGATTGCAGAACCAGAAGGTGGCAGGACTGGAGCGAGCCTGTGTCTCCAGGAAGGCCAGCGTCTTGTCCCCCTGGGTCCCCTGTTCGTGCAGCCTGGCTGTGATGGGGCAGCCAGGCCGGCAGTTCTGGGGCCTCCAGGCTTCCTCACTTGAACAAAACGGAACTCTTTTGCTGGCCTGGGGAACACTTGTGTTCTCAGCAGTGATTTGCTTTCTCATACCCTTCTCCCACCTCCACCCTGAAAGGAATCGCTTTGCGGGGGCGTTCTCACGGTCGTGCTTCCTCTCTGCCAGTCACGTGTGGCGAGAATAGCTCCTTTCCTAGACCGGGCGGTCCCTGGGCATCCTCGTGGTGCTGGGGGTCTTTCTGTTTGTCTGGACCCACGGTGGGCACGAGAGCGCTCTTCCTGCTGCGTGTCCCGGCGGGTGGCCTTGGCGGGACCCGAGACTCCTCCGTGTGGAAGCTCCCTGACAGCTTTTTCCCCTCCTGGTCACCCGCCTGGTTTTGTTGGTGGGAATGAAAGCGGTGGGAGTGTGGGCCTTTTAAGGGCTGGGATTTTAATTACCTGATAGCAAGAAGATCAGATAGGGACTGGTGAAAAGGGCCATGGGTGGGTAGAAATTTTGCCAAGTGGAGGGAAATGCTAAATAATTCTCCAGGGCTTGCCCAGAGATGGGGCAAAGGCTTTATGTGGCTCGATGATGCCTGGCATCCGTGTAACTACTCTGAGCAGACAGAAACGAGACAGAGTGTCAGGGATAATGCTGACATTACAAAACAGTATTTCATTAAAAGGAATAACTGGAACATTATAGAGATGGAGAACACAGCCGTGATTGCTGGGGTTGGGGCTGGGGGAGGGTTAACCACAGACTGAGGAGGGCTGTCTGGCAGGTGGAGCTGTTCCGCGTTCTGTTTGTGGTGGTGGTGGTTACATGCATCCAGGTAGGTGTCAAAACTCACAGGGCTGTATTCCCCAAAACGTGAGTTTTACTCCCTGTAAATGAAAACTGTTAAAAAACGACAGCAACCTTCAGGGTAGGTAATAGGAGCCCATTTCAAAGAAGTGGAAACAGGTGGAGAGAAGCCAGGTTAGCGACCCAGGGTCACACGTGTTTTGCGGTCAAGTTTGGCTTTTAGACTCAGGCCTGTGTGCTTGCTGCGTAGCATGGGCTCCTCACCCGGATGCAGGAGCTGGAATGCTACAAGGCGGGGCCGTGTTTTGCCTTTCACGGGCCCTTGGGGTCAGCGGGTAAGGTGCAGATTCGGAAGGGGCCATCACGGGGAGGTCAAAGTGCTTTTCTGAAAGAAGCAGCTCCCACCAGTTGTGCACCTGTGTTGTCAGACTCTGAGTTTTCAAGAAAAACAGAAATCCAGATTTTTATGTGAACGATCCTAATTTTTAAAATTTGGCATCAATTTCATTACAAACAAAAATTCTACTTGGGGCCACACAAACAAATACAGTCAAAAATACAAAAACCGGCCCATGGGTCCTCAGCTGGATACTTTACTCATAATTAATTTTGGTGCATGACACAGACCGTTGTCGCCCTGCTGGCTGAGGCACGGGCCGCTCACCTGCTGTCCTGGACCTCTCCTCTTTGCTCTGAAACAAGGTGGATTGTTCCGGCCCCCTTCCGTGACTCCAGCAGTTAGAAATGTCATGAGTAAGAATGAGTTCATGAGACTAGCAGAGAGGGGAGGGCCTGATTCATTCTTCTTCTAGACTCCTCTTTGCTTTCTCTGCGAATCCTCTTACCTCCTCTTATCTCACAGAGGCCGTTGCTTTGGGCTGAACAGATGCGGCAGTTCAGTAGTCCTGTTAGTGTCAAGAACGTGCCTTGATGCTCGTCAGAGATGCCGAGACAGCAATGGGGAGTTGTCACACGCGGGGCCTTGCGCCTTGTATTCCTCTCGAGTTGCTGAGTTGCTGACGGGAGGCCTGCTTTCCTTCTCTGAATAAAGCCGCACTTTGAAAGGCAGACTTTCTTTGAGAGTGGACGCAGAGCTGGGCGCCCAGGGTTCCCAGGTGTTGTCTTGTGTCTTGTTTGTTTTTTGTTTACAGTGAGTGAGGTGAGGAACGTCTCTGCTTGGCTGTGATTGGTAAGACAGCATCTGCCAGTGTGTCTTGTCTGAAGGACATTGTTCCTTTGAAGGAGCTGCCATGTTGTGGCTCCTGGATGTCCATCCGTTATAGTCTGCCGACGGCTTTTGAACAAAGGAGACTGACTTTTTTTAACTGAAAAAGAAGTGCTAATATTTTTTTTTAAAAAGTTTTTTGTTTTTATAAGTAATGAAGGCACATGGTAAGAGAAATTCCAAAGTCCAGAAAGACATTTAATGAAAAGCCAGTCTGTCTGTAAGCCCCGATGCCCTGCCTGTGTGCCCCGTCCCCACAGGTGGCTG